>NC_142392.1:18092155-18403155 GCF_059441095.1 Idiotropiscis lumnitzeri
GGGAGGCACCATCCTTTCTGTCATCTCACCGTGGCGCCAGAACAGGCCAGATCTGTTCAGCGGTGTGGGCTGCCTCACCGCCTTCAACCATCAGCCTCTCCTCCGACCGGGGGTGCGCCCGGTGATTCAGCCCCTGCGCCGACTGCCCCTCGCCCTGCGCGACCAAGTAACTGCCGAGCTGCAGAAACTCTCCGATGCGGGCATCATAGAGCGCATTGATGCCTCTCCCTGGATCTCAAACCTGGTGGTGGCGAAGAGGAAGTCTGGGGGCCTGCGTCCGTGTGTTGACCTCAGAGCGGTGAATAAGGCAGTAGTCCCGGACCGCTACCCGCTACCCACGGTGGAGGAATTAGCAGCACAGTTCTACAACTCGTCCGTCTTCATGAAGCTGGATCTCCGCCAAGGCTACCTGCAGGTCCCTTTACACCCAGACAGCCGCAACCTGACAGCTTTCGTGACACACGATGGGGTGTTCCGCTACACCAGGATGCCCTTCGGCCTCAGCTCAGCCCTGAGCTGTTTTCAAAAAATTATGTCAACGATTTTCCTGGCATCCCGGGCGTGGTGGTCTTCTTGGATGACATTGTGGTCCATGGGGCGACACCAACCATCCATGACGGGCGACTGGCGAGGGTTTTGGAGGTCCTCAGCAGCCACGGCCTCACTCTGAACGAAGATAAGTGCACGTTTGCAGCCCCTGTCATCGAGTTTGTTGGGTTCCGGTTGTCCGCCGCGGGCCTCAGCCCGCTACAGTCCAATGTGGAGGCCGTCCTGCGCCTGGCAGAGCCGTCGTGTCCAGCCCAACTGTCGTCTTTTCTGGGGATGACGGCGTACTACTTGCGTTTCCTTCCCCGGTACTCTGAGACTACATCGCCGCTGCGCGAGCTCCTGAAACAGGACGCGGTCTGGCAGTGGACTCCGGCCTGCTCCGCAGCCGTCCGCCAACTCAAGACCCAGCTCACCTCACCACCGGTGCTGGCATTCTTCGACCTGGAGAGTCCGACATTCGTCACATGCGATGCGTCTAACACAGCAGTCGGGGCGGTGCTCTCCCAGATCCAAGGAGGCACGGAGCGCCCGGTGGCGTTCGCTTCTAGGTCACTCAACACGGCCGAACAGAAGTACTCAGTGGGCGAGCGCGAAGCGCTGGCCTGCGTCTGGGCGTGTGAGCGATGGCATATATATTTATACGGACGCCATTTCACTCTGAGAACCGACCACCAGGCTGTCACTGCCCTGCTCGCCACATCGGGATCGGGTCGCAAGCCGCTGAGGATCTACCGCTGGTCGGAGAGGCTCCAGCCATACGACTTCACCACTCTGTTCACTCCTGGCAAGGAAAACGTCGTGGCGGACCTGCTCTCTCGCGCCAACCCTGTCCCAGCACTCGATTCCCCAAACCCTGACCCAAAGTCCGACTCAAGCCGGGACGCGATGGAGTCCGAATTCATCCTCATGCTCCACGGCCCACTCCAGGCCTCTGTCTCCTTGGAGGACCTACAGATGGCGTCAGAGAAGGACCCTGCACTTTGCCAGCTCCGTACTTACATCCGGGAAGGGTGGCCTGCCAAGGTCCCGGAGCAGTTGGCACCCTTTCACAGGGTCCGGGATGAGTTGACCTGTTGGAACGGCGTCTGCGTGGCTCGGGGGTTGCGCACAGTCATTCCCAATGACCTCAGGCTACGTGTCCTGGCCATGGCACACGAGGGCCATCTGGGGATTGTCAAGGTGAAGTGCCGCTGCAGGGACCTGGTGTGGTGGCCTGGCATAGATCGTGATATAGAAACAATGGTAAAGGACTGCACAGCCTGCCTGGTTAGTGGGAAGACGGGACCACCGCCCACGCCACCCCTGCAGCCCTTGCAGTGGCCTGCCGCACCATGGGAACACATTCAGCTTGACATCGGCGGCGAGCTTCACGGTGTCCCGCACCATCAACGATTCCTCCTAGTGGCATATGACCTCCATTCGAAGTGGCCGGAGGTGGTTGCCACAGGGTCTGTCACAACTCGGGTGGTCATAGACTTTCTCTCATCTGTGTTTTCTCGGTGGGGCCATCCGAACGCTATCACCACGGATAACGGCCCACAGTTCGCTTCGGCGGAGTTTGCCGCCTTCCTGGAGGAGAAAGGGATCAGACACATCCGCACATCTTTTTACCATCCGGAAGCAAACGGAGGGGTCGAGCGTCTGAACCAGTCCTTAAAGAACGGGATCAGGGCTCACCTAGCAGATGGACTACAGTTTTCAGCTGCGCTGCTCCGCACCCTCCTCCACTACCGAGCAACGCCACACTCGACTACCGGCAGTTCCCCAGCGCTCCTGATGATAGGCCGGGAACTTCAGCTCCCTCTGAACCGGCTGCGGGCCCCAACGGTCACCACACCAGGGGCGACGCCCGGCTGCAGCGCCAGAGTCACGGAGATGCAGCGTCAGATGAAACGGCGGTTCGACAGGAGACGGAGGGTGAGGACACCTGCACTCACAACGGGGGACTGGGTCCGCATTCGCCGGCCTAACCGAGACCACAAACTACTCACATTCTGGTCCGCACCAATGCAGATCGCCATCCAACTCGGGCCGGCCACTTTCAAGCTCACTGACGGGTCACGGTGGCATGCCAGTCGCCTTCGGAAGGTGGCACCGCCCTCGAGCGCCGACGCAGGTTTGGAGGACACAGCATCCATGTTTGAGGACTGCACCTTCCCTGATGAACAGCGGCAGGATGCAGCCGGCCACCCACCTGAACAGCTGGAGGCCTGCCCTGGCCCAGAGGCCCACCCAACTCGTGTGCGGATGAAGCCGAGGCATTTGAGAGACTATGTTTTGGAGTAATGTCCGTTTCGAGTATCGCCGGTTGGTGACAGTATTTTGCATGCGTTGTGATGGGAGCCAGCATTGACTTCATCCGGTTCGTTTGGGTTTGATTCTTTTGATACATACGCTCCTCAAGCGTTTTTCAAAAGGGGGGGGTAAATGTTATGTACGGGCATATGCGGGGACAGCCCGTGAAGAGGGTTGGGTACAGTGGACCCCGGAAGTGGGTGTGTTTTGTGGTGACGTAGCGTTGTTGTGGTCCGTGATGGAAATAAAACGAGTCGATCATCACGTCGTAGTCTGAGAGTAATTCCGACACAACATAGCTATAAATACTTAGGGCATAATTATTATCTAAGACAGCAATATGAGCGCATCATGCCAATCCTTTGCGATAAAAAGTTTTTACCCTGTATTCACTACTTGTTAGATTTGTGTTCTGTAAAAACGGATAAAGAAACAGTCAAGCGAGTTGCAGAGATCTTAATGGTGGAGTTAGCACTAGTAAAGAACTTACCGGACCGCCTTACATTGGATGAGAACCTATGTCTTATGATATACCGTGATCAACTTGATGTTTTCGAAGAATATTTGATAGAAAATAATAACTTTGATTAAAAATGGGTAATGTGTTGAGAAAATTATCGATTTTTGGCTATAGAAGCCAAGGGTGGGCAGATATAATAAATAGAACAATTACATATAACCCCGATGATAAAGACCCTTTGATTGAAATTTTTTTATTGTTTATGCAAAAAGTGCGTGCCATGTCTTTGACAATTTTTCAGGAGCCGTGGGAATCGTTTGTGCAACATGTCATATTTTTGAATCGCTCGGGTTCGATCGACACGTTTCAAAATATTTTGGAAAATTGGGAAAATGAGATAAGTGTAGGACATGTACTTACCATACTCACGCTGTTTAACGATGTGATAAGATACCGTCTCCGTCATCAACAACCTGTGGATCTCGCGCACGAATTGAAGATGTTTGAAGATCTGTTAGAATCAAATGTTAATCCATCTGTTTTAACCCTGACCTATAGACTTTTTACGACTTAGAGAATCCTTATCATGTGTAACCATACTGAACCTTGTCATATTTTTGATTTTTCTTTCAATATAAAATGGATGTTTTAAAAAAAGAGGCTTTTGCGTCTGTGTGTTTAGACAAATAACAATGTGACGTTTGTCACTAAATCATAAACCGTCATGAGCGTTAAGCGTTGGTTGAAAAAATTGTACTACGATCCCCATTCAACCAGCCAGCTTTGAAGGTGCAGATCGCCTTCATTTACCTGCGAGGGAGAAAATGGGTCAAAAAGTGACGCGTCATAAAGTCAAGGATTTTTTTTTTATCATCGCAAGATGCATACACCTACGAAAATAGGAGCACAGAAAGGTTTAAAGGGAAGTCTCTGCTTTGAAGCTTGCCCCACAGAGTAATAAAATTGCACTTGGTAACAAATAAGTTACCGCAGAAGTCGGCCAGCCAGGATGAAATAGTTAAAGACAGAGAGTTTCCAGAGTTAACAAGGATCATTAAGCGTTCACTGTATCGCGTACCATCGCTATTTAGAATTTATTGTCATTGTGCCCGCAGGTGGTCAAAAGTAAAGACGGCTGCCGCCAGCACAAACGGCCCCCCAAAACCTTAAAATAATATTGAAGAGAGATAGAAAAAAAATCTGCCAATATGGAAATCCACTGGTGCCCGACTACGAGTCCATCATAAAACAGAAGCATTATTCGGTAAATAAATTAAGGTTGAATGATTTAGAAAAATAACATAAATTATGCTGCTTTATATTTTGATGTAAAATCTTAAGAGCTCCTTTCAGAGCGCATTCTCGCATTTAGTAAGAAGGATTGTGTACATTATTTAAGAATTGAGACATTAAGTGATAAAGACTGCGTAAACATCATTTAAGAAATAATAAAAGCCTCGTTCTTCTGAACTGTCAGTAAAACACCGGACTTAATAGCTCTCGGGTGGTGCTTTATGTTTAGTGGAAAACACCAAAATTTGTTTAATACCATTTATGCTTGCATACTCTTACGCTGATATATTGTGTTTTCAGTAAGTCGATGTCAGATACACAGAATGGAATGGTGTTTATCTACTTCTTTGAAAAGGTAAATATTTTACGAATCCGATAAGAAATGTAGCAATTTTTGTAATGTAAGCAAAGTCGAGTAAGTTTTGCTGCAGATATGACTTGACACCGATTTGACAGTCTTTTTCATCCTTAATCTACTTTTCTTTTTTTTTAAATTTGACTTGATGATTTATTATCCTGACAAAATTCTGACTAATAGCTACTGTTAACATCTTTGGCAGCGAGACTTCAGCAAACTATTAAAACAATAACAATCATATGCTTATTCTCTTCCTTTGTTTTTTGTTTCTTTTGTAGGAGACATGACTGTGATATATTAACAAAAAAGATGGCAGGAATTTGTTCATATTCATTTTTGTTTGTCTTGGCGTGTTTAATTTTTTTAAAAGGAAAACAGGCAACATAAAAGATAGCCGCATTTTCGCAAATAAACCTCATTCTCATTTTCTGTATTTTGATTATTTGAAAAATATCTCTCGGGTTGTTGGGTGCGTGTCTTGAATTTCACAATGTATTATTTACCGGTGATGCACGATAATATCACCATTGTTTTTAACACGCTGGCCATCGATCATGTGGTATTGGCATTAATTTCACAGTTTGCGACGTGACTTTTGACCGTAGGTCAGTCAAATGGTCCAGGCTGACTTTCTAGACACTGAGCATGAACTGTAAAATAGTCCCGCTTTTTCCATGTATTGTAAATGATTCACTTTGTGACTAGAGACATGTCAGAAAATAGTCAGAAATGTTTATCATTGTTTTCCAAAGTAAATGCCGGTGTTTGCCCGTCTTATTCTGAGTCACAAATCAGAGAAAATTAACTTTCGAGAGGCTGAAGTCAGGACTTGGGCAATTTGAATTTTAAGTAGTGTCTCTCAATGATTAACCGATTATCAAAATACTTAATATTTGATTCCAGATTAATTATAGCGGTCACTGAAGGTGTAGTGGTACACTCGACTCGACCGAGTTGTGTTTTTTACCCTTCACCTGTGCAAACCAGAACACTAAGAGCAGAGTTGTTGAACTTACATGTCCGTAGTTGAGGAACCCTTGTTTAATGGCAATTTGTTCTGCTTCCTCCCGACCTCCTGGTATGTGGACAGCTCATGTGTTGGTGTAGACCCTCTGACCCGTTGTTGGTTGCAAACTACACCAGTGTGAGCTTTCGGTTGCTCGCAGAGGGAGATGGTGGGCCCGCAGCCATGGGGTCTCCAGAAGCAGCACAGTTTACGAGTACTGCCCCTTTCCGCCAGGCTAGGACTGCCCGCGGTACTTGCCAGTGTATGGAGTGACAAAGACAGGAAAGGTCACAGCTTACCTGATGGAAAACACAGGGGGAAGGTGGAAGAATAAATACAAGAGTGCATAGTTACAAGTTTGAAAAGTAGCACGCAATAAAACGGTCGTCATCAGGCAAGAAAAGGTGCAACAATTGAATGATTAGGCTATCGTTAATGTCATGTCATTATCCTGTACAGGGTCGCGGGAGGGTGCTGGAGCCTATCCCCGCTGACTACGGGCGAAAAGCGCACAACACCCTAAGCTGGTTGCCAGCTAGTCACAGGACGGACATAGACACCGTCACTGAGTGGAAACTGAACCCACGCTGCCCACACAGCACACAACTCGGTCGAGTCTATCCATTAGTCACAAATAATTACAGTGGAACCTCGGTTCTCGAACGACTCTGAGTTCGAACAAATCGGAGTCCGAACAAAAAAATAGAGAAATTCTTGCTTCGCAGTTCGAACAAACATCAGAGTTCGAACGCCGGTATGACGCGTGAGTGCGTACGCGAGGGTGGGATGCTGAGCGGCGTACGGGTGTAGATCGCTCTCTTGCTCTCTTCGTGATCAACTGTTGTCGCGTGCGGACGTGCTGCGTTTTGCTCTCGCGTTTTATATAGGTGTACGAAGTGTTTTAGCCCCTAATCATGCCTCCAAAGAAAGTCAGTGCAAGCAGTAAAGGAATGGTTTCGGTGTTCGAACAATTCGCTTTTCGAACAGGGTTCAGGAACGGATTATGGTCGAGAACCGAGGTTCCACTGTATATTGAAATTAGAGGACACTGCAGGGAATGTCATGGCCATCTTGACATCAATTGCGACAGAGAGCCTGAACTCGACGGTCCAATGATGCTCAACTATTTACATCAAGAACATTGATGACTCTCATTACACTGGCAGCTCAAAGCGATTCCTGTCTGGGCAGTTGCATGTGAAGATAGCCAAGGAACTTGTTGAGGGCAGGATGGAACCACATGTATGGCGGGCACCGCAAGCAACAACACTAATGAACTTCGGAGATCCTGAGCCAAGCCACCTCCCAAATTTGGCCACCCTGCGCAAGGCAAAACAAGAGAGAAATGATTTGGCATTGGGTGATAAAAATCCAATTTTGTCGTTGCAGCTGTTAAAGTACAGTACACCTCACAGTGGGAGCATCAAAGACATTGGACTTGACAAATTCTTCTGTCATTACTGGAGTCAAACACAAATGCATGTGTACAAGACATTGTCAAAAAAAACCTCATCCAACTGTATGCTTTGATGCTACTGGCTCAGTAGTTAAGAAACTGGTGAGACCGAATGGCTCGTCCGGCCACATCTTCCTTTATCATGGTGTTCTGACGGGAAATAACAGCTGCAGTGTCCAGTGGTGCAGATGTTATCAGAGAAGCATGATGTTGGCGCTATCACAGGGTGGCTAAAAGAATGGATCCATGCAAGTGCACCGGTCCCAAAAGAAGCTGTAAGTGATTTCTCTCTCGCAATTCTTGGATCTCTGGTCAAAGCTTTTACCCCACATCCCGATTTGAAGAGCTACATTAATGAGTGCTTTAATGTCTTGCTTGGGAATCAGCATGCAAACCTGCCGCCATGCTTTGTCAGGGTAGATGTTGCACATTGCATCAAAATGATCTGCCAATGGGACTGCCTGAAAAATAAAAGACATCGTGTTAAAGAGTTTTATGTGAGATCATTATCACAACTACTCAAGTCACAATGTGTGGAACATTCAACAGAACTTCTACGTGCCATCACTATTGTGGCACTGAGTGAGTCCGAAGGTAATGACAGTTCTGCAACCCCTCTCCCATCAGAAAAGCGGAAGAAATATCTAAAAACACAAATTGCACAAGAAGACTGTATCAGCATGCCAGACACAGAGGTTCAGGCACAGGAACCCGTCGAGGCGCATCAACAGATCCACACTAATGCTCGACAGTGGGTGACAGAATTATGCGAGGAGAGCAGGTCACTTGCCATGGCTGAGGGAGACAGGGATAACACCCACTTCCTCCCTGAGATTATTCCCCACATCATCAGACTGGGAAGTTACTTACCACTCTGGACAGGAGTAATGAATGGTCCCTCTCTTCCGAAGCACCACCATCACTGCAAGTTCGGCAGCTGTTGAAGCAGAGTTTAAAAACATAAAAAATGGGCTTTTCAAGCATGAAAGCCTTCCCATTCGTGTCGACCGGTTTGTTGCTCGTCATCTTGCCTTCATTGACGGAAACATGCGGATTTCTGCTGCAAAACAAAAAAGAGAAAAGGCTGATGTAGGTGATGCTACGACTGTCTTAAGACCTGACGATGTCTCTACTTCCCAGAGTGGGGGAAAAAATGTAAAAAATTATGCTGACCTTGGTGATGAATCTGATGCTGCTGCAAACAATCTTCAAATTACCGAAGTTGAGAACTGGAGAGGCTTAGAAGTTCCACCCAAAAAAGGAAGATGAGTTCATATCTCTCTCCTTGTCCTGAGTGGCTGCATGTGGATTCATCCGTGGAACGTAAAAAAGTCAAGGTGCAATTGTTGAAAAATGGAAACCAACAACAGCCTGTTAAACTTTCCAAATTGAAAGTCGCTGTGCTCAACATTTGTGCATTTGATGCCGTGTTTGAGTGTCTTTCTTGCTCTTATTGTGACAGCTTTTCATTTGAAAAGGCTGTAAGCAGCAAGACCTGTGACAATCCATTCCTCCACTTGGTAAAAACCATCGCAACACGAGGTGTGACACAACACGTGTATTCCAAGAGGGCAGAACTCCTGAAAGAAATATTCAAGCCTGTCCACCTAACCTCTGGTGCTCTCCAAATAGATGCACAATGCCACATCTCGACAGTGATTGAGAGAGCCATGGGGAATCTTCCAAGTGTATACTTGAAAAAACAATGTTCCTCACCGTACTGCAGCCTAAGCACTCAAGTAATAAGGGAAGTTCCGCTTGTGTGTACCAACATTGCCGTCCTGCAGACCTGTGGCATGACTCATCTTCAGACTGCTGCTGAAGAAGGACTGAGCCTTCCTGACTCTACTTGCCTCCGACCAATCCAAAATGCATCTCAGTGTCCATCTACATTTAAAAAGCAAGACAACAGTACAGGAAAGGCTCTGTGTTCGGCGAATGTTTCCCACAGCTACAGTCTGGGAGAATGTTTGTGGATTGACACCGACCTCGGTACGAGTTGGACAGAAGTTGCCCTGCTTGAAATTCCCTCTAGTCTGGTGCTGCAAGAGAATATGTTTACTTTGAGAGCAGTCATAGGATTTCAAAGAGGCTTGACCCATGATTCTCTTGGACATTATGTGGCATACTGCAGGAGGGCTGCTTTTGCCTGGGAGATGCACAATGACCTGGAAAGTGGAGTGAAAGCAGCATCAGAAAGGACAAAGATCTTCCCACATGCTTTGTTCTTCACAAAGCAGTGATTGCTTAATTGTTGCAATGTAAATAGTTTGGTGTTTTGTTTGTTGCTGTTTGTTTTTACATATAAAGCTTTCTCTGCAGGCTCTCATCAATTACGCATGGACTGTTTTTATATTAATTCAGTTGTTCTCAAATGAGGGAATGCTACATCGAGGGGTGTGTTTATGTTGTTTTTATTTCAAAATAGATCAAGGGATATGTTTCGGCCTCACGTCTGCTATAATTTAAGAAATAATCACATAGCTTTAATGACTACTGATGAAATAAACAAGTGAGCAGCAGAACAACATATTAAAAGAAATAAGATCGAATTTAAAGTAATGGACAGCAGTGAAAACAGGAAGATTTTAAGATTATTGCATGCTAGCAAAAAAAAGCTACAACAGTGAGTGTGACATGTTTACCTGAAGTTCGTCCGGCAACAGTTGCTTTCCAGGATCATGAAGAATGTAAAATGCGCAGAAACATGCAAAACATCGGTTCATTCCAGGAACTAGTTTATAACCTGGAATTAATAACAAATACGAGTGATTCAAGTGATTAGCTGAACGCGGTAGCGCGATACGTAGCTCCTTGTTCGACAGCATCCAAAACAAAATAGACTGACGCCGGAGCGTTAGTGTTTGTGACGTCACCGCGTGAATTAAAACGTGTAATATCTATCGAACCGGAGCAACACAAACGAAACTTTTAACAGCACAAACAAGCACAAACGAAGCACAAACGAATGGCACCATTCCCGACTCATTTGGATGAAAGTGGGGGTCTGGGTGATGTCACCACTCGAAATAAAAAAGTGTCATATCTCTGGAACCAAAGCAGCACAAACGGAAATTTTAACAGCACAAACGAGCACAGATGCACTCTTAACTATTTCACCCTATTTTTGCAAGAAATGGAGGGCCAACTTCACGCTGATGGACTAGGCGCGCGCCGTTGACCAGTACGGTGTGATAGACTGGATCGTGCTAGTCTAAGGAGTTATATCAATGGAATTAGGCCTTAACTCATTGAGAAACTGGGTTTTTCGGGAAACTGTGTTTCCCCTGCGGATAGCACGGAAGTGTAAATTAAGGGTTCTCCGGTCCCTCTAAAACCGAATCGTGTTATTCAAGGAGTTATATAAATGCTATTAGGTCGTAACTCGTTTAAGAAACATGTTTTCTCGGTGCGGAAAACTGTCTCGTGTCCGAGATCTTACATTGTGGGGACAAAGGATGGACAAAGAGTGAGGGGGAACTGGAGGAGTCTTGTGAAGGTTCCCGAGGACTAGTGATGGGTCCAGCGACACTGAGGCGTCTATGCGTGCGCCGAGCTTCCAGGGAAAACCCGTGTCGGTGAGCGTACTGCTTTAAGAAAGTCACGTGACCACTACCGGAACCGTGTCGACACAGCGGTCGCGCACCAAACTGTGTTTATAAGGAAGCGTATCTGTCAACAGGATGCACGCTCAAAACAAGCATCGAGTTATTGGCGCGTTACTCTGCGTTAAATATCCGCAAGATGGAAGACGTCACTGGTAAACGCAAGTTTTCTGCCTTGTGCGCACTCAGAGGTGCAGCGCTATACGTCAGCAGGACACGTTGCACGTACGGAAGACCCGCTCTTATACTGGAAGTCCATGGAGGCAACGTTCCCTCATCTATTTCTATTAGCCACACAGGCGTTGTGCACACCGGCCTCTTCAGTGCCTTGTGGGAGGATCTTCTCAAAGGCGGGGGAAATTGCCTAAAAAAAAAAAAGATATAAATAGACTGAATAACAAAACGCTGGAGAAACTATTTTTTTTAATAAAAATCTTTAATTACAATGAGTCCATTGTTATTCACAACACTTTTACTTAGGCATTCAGACAGATGTTCACTTAATTTATCAACTGCGTCTCGAATATCAACGATTTTTTTATGAAAGTACGTATATGTAAAAATAATGTGAATGCAAATGCCTAATCAATGGAATTGGATAAAATTAGTTTGACAGATCAGAGTCTGATGACCCGGTCAAATTTTTCCTGCAAGTCCACCAGGTGTCAGTATTCAGCAACACAGTGTCAACACAGTGTCAATACAGTGTGTCACTGTGTCAAAACGATACAAGATGCCTCATCTACCCATCACTACCGAGGACTGCAAGAAATCTTCTGATAAGGCTGAGGCTGCAAAGCAGGCGGATACATCGAAGGAGCACAGACCTCAACCACCAGCAATTTCTGGGATTACTGAACCTCTTCGAAGATCAACAAGAGTTAGACGACAACCGGACAGGCTGATTGAAAATGTTTAATGTTGTGTTATTGTTCCTAAAATTGTTGTAGAGCTGCTTGTTGTCATAAAAATGTGTGGATATTGATAAGAAGTGAAAATAATTGATAACAAAACAAAATAATAATAATAATAATAATAATATTTTAAAAAATTAATTAAAAAAGTCATAGGCATTGTTTAACGTTTGAAAGGGAGATGTAATGATAGCAGTTATGTCATTAGTCACTAATTGGCAGTATTGCCTGACGTGTGTTTGGTTACCAGACGAACAAGTGTCTACGCACATAGACGAGAAGTCAATAAATAAAGAGGCACAAGCTTGCAGCATCACGTTACCTGCGTGACTTCTTAAGATAGAAGACAAAACTTTACAGTAACCATAAAAAAAAACGTATAGTCACCATAAAATTAAAAAAAAAAACGTATCGTAAACATACTAAAGCTGTTGCTTTATGTTATTTACAAAGAATTGGTGTTTAAAATCCCCCTCGCTCTTCTTTTTGTCATTTCTATATTATGTACGTATTAATAACTGTGTTTGGTTTGCTAATGTCAATAAAGTTTTTTTTTTTTTTACCAAAACGTGAAATAATTGAGAAGCACTGCTAGTATATGCAGACATTATATTCATAGAATCTTGCAGCCCGATTGAACCACAGCATTGTTGCAAGTTCGGTAGGAGAAACTTGAACGTCCCACTGCTGTTCCAGCAGCGGCTGCTCGGGGCATAGGCGGAAGTGACGTGGAAGCTGACTCGCCAATGGAGTGTTAATTTAGTTTTTTTTTTATCAACCGAATTAAAATATTATATAAAATACATATTAAAATAGAACAGCCAGGGTTAAAAAACAAACGCAGAGGCAAAGAAATATATTTGAAAAATACGTGCTTAAAGCATGACGTCATTAGAAAGCGCGCAGCTTCCGAAGGACCTCGACCACATGCACCGACCCGTCCACACCGAAATAAAAACAAACACCGCTAAATTCTTCTGATTTAGTGTGGAACTGGCTGTAATTTTCTCACAGAATGTCCAGTGCTACTCTAAAGGACTACGACATAATTTATTAAGTCTTTGTGTCCCGATAACTCATCTTCGCGCGTTGATGCTTTTCGGCGTAGTTAGCTTAGCTTGTTAGCTAGCTAGCCGCTAACGACTCATCGCCAAGCAGAGATCAAGTGCAGATTTTTTGGAGTTATCATTTGAAAATGTGTGAAAGAACGACACCCATGTACAAAGAGGAACTTTGTGGAATAAAAGAAGAGAACGAGCAACATCTTCAACTGCTGGACGAAGCTTGCAACCAGCCTCGTGTTGTGCCACTCAAAGCAGGTTTGTACACGTTTTACTCTCATTTGCTTTGTACGGAAGAGGATTAGGGCCATGAATGAATTTAAAGTCAGAATTCTGAGATTAAAGTGAGAATTCTGAGATTAAAGTCAGAATCCTTCCAATCTTTTTTTTTTTCTCATTCATGGCCCTAATCCTCTTCCGTAGCTCTGTAAAGAACGACATTGCATGCATCACAACATTAAGTTGTTTGGGGAATTGCGTTCAAGGTTATTGCCGTTTTAGTTTTAAATATTGCTTGTCGGTTTGCTAAACATTTGTTTATGCCAAATAAAATCAGTGCAGAAAATAAATGCCAAAGAATAACCAATAGTGGGGGGTGAACTCCATGTTTTCCCAGTATAAAATTTGAACTGATTATTTTACATTTTCAATTTTCTGGTTTTTATATCTTGTTTAAGCAATTCCTTACGGAAGGAATTCTGCCTAACTTACAAAATGTGCACACTGCGGCGAAAACATCAATGGCGGTTGATCAATTTTAGTGGATAAAACACAAAATATTAAGTTTTTTTTTTAAATCAAGTACGTATTGGTCTTATTTATTTATGAACTTTTTACTGGCTTGGTCGGGTGAGAGTCAATGAACCTCGGGTAGCCCTGCACAGTTTTGTGCACGTGTGCATAGTTTCACCTCAGCCAAACATTTAAAATACATTGAATGCATCCATCCAAGGTTGCACGGATCTCATCGGTGATCAAGCGCATGCTGCATCTTTGGCTTACTATGAGCTTAAAAGGGGATACCGTCACAACCCCCTTTTCTACCAACAAGCCCAGGAACATTTAGTTCCTGATAATAAAAGTTCCTGTGGCCCAGGTGGTTTGCATCTCCCCCGCAACTCATAGTTCCCGGTAATTTATGCAAATGAAAATGATGACGGAACAATGGGAGGTGTTGTGTTACTTTGTTACTCATTACTGACACCCTATGGCTGTTAAGCATCATTGCAGTTACAAAATAATTCAGGGAACTCTTGTAATATTATGGTGTATCTTAGTCTAATTTTAATACATATTGGATAAGTTTAAAATATACAGTCATTATTCAAATATGTCAACATGAAAGTGTTGTTGCTTAATTTATGTGTAGGGATTTTGATTCTTCACATGTAATTTTGTTTTAAAATTTATTTAGAAACAGAAATTTTATTTAAAAAAAAATCAAAAGGGGAATGTTGGAACGTACTAGCAGGCTAAATGTCATTTTGGGAAAAAAAACAAACAAAAAAAAAACAAACATAAATCATGCAATAAATAGTGACTATGATGCCAGGGCCCCTTTAATTCTTTTAGGCATACAGATTAGAATGGAAGCAAAAAGTACCCACGATGAAATTATCTCTAAATGCAAAATGAAAAATTTGTAAACATATTTCACTTGAAGGATTTCTATTCTATTAATGACATAATGTTGCGATGGCCCCCATCAATGTTAGGGTCCCACAACAGGTGTTCCATCAGACGCACACAATAGCCTGTGTGTGCTAATTTCAGCTCGCTTCCAGAAACGTCTGTGACTATGTCAGGAATTTAATCGGGCATCAGCCACAACGTGCTTCCTTTTTAAATGCTCGTTTATCACTGCTGTGCTGCTCGGAAAGGGAGGTTTACATCGTAGGACGTAATTTTGTGAAATGCCCCCATGGTCTGGTCCAAATCGGGGTCACACGCATTGCATGCATCACAACATTAATGCGGCAGGTACAAGTCAAGGTAGCACGGTAGAAACAATATAAGACAAAGTCGACGCACGAGGTTTGACTTGACCAAACCAAATGTATGTTTGTCTTTTTGTGTCCGACAGAGGTCAGTGAAAACTATCTCCGTTTTGTGAAAGAGGAGCCAGACTTGACTCACATCAAAAAGGAGGAGGAGGAGATCAACAAGTCACCACTGAACTTTGTCCCTATAAAGACTGAAGATGAAAACAAGGGTGAGAGTGAGGACAACAGAGGGGCGGAGCCTCCAAGCAGCAGTTCAAGTCATCACGTGACAACAGAAGGTGATGAAGACCACTGGGGGCCATCACAAGCACATAATGAGGACACATTATCCGACGCTCATGACAATGATGATGATACTAATGATGATGATGATGATGATGGGCAAGCCAAAGGTGAAAGGGCATGTCACACTGACTCATTAACTTCAAAGCTGTCTTTAAAACCGCACGCAAGAACACACAGTGGAGAAAAACTGTTTTCTTGCTCGGTTTGTGGCAAAAGCTTCCTGCATAAGTCAATGTTAACAATCCACACAAGAACACACAGTGGAGATAAACCTTTTTCATGCTCAGTTTGTGGAAAATGCTACTCCCAAAAGGGAAATTTAACAGAACACACAAGAACACACACTGGAGAAAAACCTTTTTCCTGCTCAGTTTGTGGCAAAAGCTTCTCTGGAAAGTCTAATTTAAGAAAACACACAACAACACATAGTGGAGAAAAACCTTTTTCTTGCTCAGTTTGTGGTAAAAGCTTTTCTCTAAAGTCACGATTAACAGAACATACAAAAACACACACTGCAGAACCTCTTTCTTGCTTAGTTTGTGGTAAAAGCTTCTCCCAAAAGCCTCATTTAACAAGCCACACAAGAGCACACAGTGGGGAAAAATCTTTTTACTGCTCAGTTTGTGGCAGAAGCTTCTCTCATAAGTCAACTTTAACAAAACATAGAAGAACTCACAGTGGAGAAAAACCGTTTTCCTGCTCAGTTTGTGGAAAATGCTTCTCTGCATAGTCAACGTTAACAAGCCACACAAGAACACACAGTGGAGAAAAACCTTTTTCCTGCTCAGTTTGTGGTAAATGCTTCTCTGAAAAGTCTAATTTAATTAAACACACAACAACACATGGTGGAGACAAGCCATTCAGTTGCAGTGTTTGTGCTAAGAAATTCGCCACTAAACGGCATGCTGAGAGACACGATTGTAATGGCGAGAATATAGGGCTGGACGATATGACCTGAAATCAATATTGCGATAAATTGAGCAATTTTACCTCTGTAATGATCGATGCACGATAAATTCCCCCTGAGGACCAAAATCAAAATAAATGCAGGAAGTGCATATTAACTGTTTTTTTTATTGACCAACTGGTACACATTACTTTCAATGAAAAATAACAGTACAAAAATCATTTGTATAAACATTCCAAATAGCTTGCTTTGCATGACTTGAACAATGTCACAAAGAACAGCAGAAAAGGGGTATCTCTCACAAAATCTTTTTCTGCAAATAGATTGTGCCGAGATGCTGTAATTCCATTTGCAAAGGCCTAGATATGTGTAAAGGTATCTTGTAAACAATATAAATAATGCCATGTGCAAAAGAGCTGGTCGCCTGTAAACAAAATGCTAAATAGAATGGAAAAAAATGTCAATCGAATGCCAGTGCCAAATAAACAAGTGTGCTTCATCAGGAAAATGCTGTCTCAAGTACGCTGGTGCGCGGTCGCCACTTGTCGTCTATGTCATGCACGGTCAGGCTCAAACAGGGATCCATGTTGCGACCCGACCACAAGTCGGATGTGGATGCAAAATGCTTGACATGTCTCCGCTCCCGTCCCGATGTAGTCCATATCGGGAAGTACGGTTTGCAACAAATATTTTCGTACCTCTCGTTGGCTACTTTCATGAGGCGTTTAAATCCTGTGCGCTCCACTGGAACTAGAGGAGCTAAATCTTTCGCTATGTGCGCGTCCACCTCTGAGACTCTCGTATGGTGTCGCCTCCGTTATGGGCTGTTGTCACTTGTCCAACCTTGCTTCTCACTTTGAACTTTTAGCACACATTGGTTGTGTTGGGGGTGGTGAAAAATAAAAGGTTGGACGCGCTGTTTCAGATGTTTACGACGCACTTTGTAGTTTGTGTTCTTTTGCTCAAACATCGTCTTTATGGAACCCAAAACATTTCCAAACGACAAATGTCGAATTTCTTTTCGGGACAAGCACAACAGGAACAACTTCAACTAACGTTACTTCGCGTGTCAGCCGCTTCGGGATTTGAATCGCCAGCTATGACCGTGTCGTCAGTTTTCTTTCTAGTTCAGCTGGGTGGAGTCACGTGACTAAAAAGACTATTCTTTTTTTTTTTAAACACCGAATTTACCGACATGGGCAAAATGATTGTATTAAATTTCAGGAACAGTAAATTTTCGGTTTATCGTCCAGCCCTACGAGAATAGCAGCGATCCTTGAAGCTTAAAAAAAAGGACAAAAAAAACCTGAAGGAACCGACTCTTTGTGGTAAGATGTAAATGTAATTTTGAATAAAAAATGCTAAATTAAATTTTGCAAAGCTTTTTTATTGTCATTAAGCCAATGTGATCAGTGCCAGAAGAACCATTGTGTTTGAGTGATGATGATTTTTTTTGTGATTTTACATCAAGATGTAAATAAAATTAATTGCCTTTGCCTGGAACAACATTTGTTAACGTTATGCTTTTCAGTTGTCTTTTTAAACGTACTTAATGTGTTAGAATAATATTTGGAGGTTATTATACATTTGCCATGACGCAACTTTATTTCAATACATGGTGCACATATCATGTTGAAAAGAAGGGCGGTGGCACTTCTTCAGAAGTGAGGATGAAGCAAGCAACATCGTGATGAGTCCTGATAAAGAAGTTGGCCTCAAAGTCTGAAGCAAGCAACATCGTGCTAGATCCTGATAAGAGATGCTGACGTCAAAGTCAGCTGCGACCCACGACGACACACCAATGATAAACCGGACCAAACCAGCTTTTGAGAAGACGAACTGTACCACCCTTTAATGTAATCTGATTTCTCGAAGTGTAATCTGATTCCTCGATGTTATAAAAGGGAATGTGTGAAAAGCATCGAGGAACAGAAGGGAGATGAAGTTGCCAAATAAACTTTGTTAACCTTTCTGTCTCCACTTGGGCTGCGTGTCTCTCTTTTCAGCTATGAACCCTATATGTCAAATTGGCGAACCTGACATAATGGAAAAGGTGTGAGAAGAAACTGTGCTTATGAAATTGGTGCCTTCCACAATCATCAATAAAATCACTTGTTCCACTTGCTCAACTGGCCTTCATTACGCCGTGAAAAGGTGAAAAACTGAACTAGAAGTTGAACTCTAAAAAGAACCAGACAGAGAAACGCAAATCGGCTCCGTTTCTCTCAAAGCTTTTGGAATGTCGGGAGTTGGCAACTTGATGGCGACTGAAGTCAACGTTTATTTGTCACCACGGAGGAGATGATCCGCATCACGCAGTTTTTTGCTGCTGCTGTCTGAATTGGACCCCGGAGGCCACCCGCCAGCGTTCCTGAATTTCACCGGCGGATCTTCAGCTATCCCACGTCTGACCCCAGATTGTTGTGGAATTTTCAGCAGTAAGGGAAGATCAATGAGATAGTCTGGAAAATAAATTGTCTTTTGGGTCAGTCTGCAGAGTGATCTCAGCTGGAGAAGTGCGTGGGAAGATACTGATGCACACAGGAAGATGAAGATTTATTTGACAGTAACTGTGTAATCTTAAAACAAAAAGATACTTTTTCTGCGTTGAGCCTACTTATCAGTCAAGGTCGTGTTGTTTTGGCTTCACAAAGAATCCTCTCGTACAAGAAGCGAAAGGCACTTTCTTCAAAAGCAGGTGGCCACAATAAATAACAAAAACCTGACTTGCAAAATAATTTTCCATAATATTAAGATTGAACAAAATAGTGACACAAATATTGAAAAAGTAAATACAGTCACGATTAAACATTGAATACTAAATTATTACTAAAACAGTTCAATGAATCTTGAAATAAATAATGAATCACCGTAGTTTAATGAATACTGAAACGAATAATGAAATATTTAAGTTAGTTAAGTTATAAGCACTGAAACCATTTTTTAAGACTCTAACATTTAAAGAATAAAACAGTGATGTATTTTAATTTAAAATTCGCAACCACGTCGCTGGCGAAAAACCCTGTAAAAAGGCAAATATGTTGACATAAAGTTTCACTTTATCATGTCAACTGTTAATAATAGGTATACATTTGGAATACTATCCAACCAACAACATGGTGTCAGATGTGAAAACAAAACCAGCAACAAAAGTAAAATTCAATACATCTCTCAAGTTCGTATTTGGGAACTAATATGTTTGTTCATGTGCATACGGTTTAAATCTTACGTTTTTTCTCTGTTTCGAAGAAGATAACAATGATTTGCATCGCAAATGACGACATCTGTCGGTGAGTTGGTGACAGTGCTCCACACAGCCAGCAGCCAATCATATCACAGCGGGGTGTGTCCTGTTCTTCGGCTATCGTGACGAACAGGAAATCCTTTCAGTGGGACGATGCCATCTTTCTTTCATCTCGTCGAACAAAGAGAAGCACACGATTTATCGCCAAGCAAAGACCAAGTGCGGATTTTTGGGAATTATCATTTGAAAATGTGTGCAAGAACGACACCTAAGTACAAAGAGGAACTTTGTGAAATAAAAGAAGAGAACGAGCAACATCTTCAACTGCTGGGCGAAGTTTGCAAGCAGCCTCGTGTTGTGCCACTCAAAGCAGGTTTGTACACGTTTTACTCTCATTTGCTTTGTAAAGAACGACTTTCTATCGTGAGAAATATGCATCACAACATTAAGTTGTTTGGGGAAATCGTTCAAGGTTATTGCCGTTTTATTTTTGAATATTGCCGTTTACTTGCAGGTCTGCTTAACATTTGTTGATGCCAAATGAAATCAGTGCAGAAAATAAATGCCAAAGAATAACCATAAGTGGGGGTTAAACTCCGTGTTTTTTTTCCAGTTTAAAATTTGAACTGATTATTTAACATTTTACATATTCCAGTTTTTATATGTTGTTAAAGAAATTAAGTTTGTCATGTCAGGTTTCAAAACTATGCTGGCAGATGTAGTGTATGTTTATATCCACTGTTGGAGTTGAGCCACCGAGAAAATGAGAAACATTTAGTAAATGAATCTTCAAAGCCAAACTTACTCCAATGCGTGTTCGTTTTTTGTACTCAAGAAGAAAAGGGCCAAATAAAGACTCAACAACAGCTGATTAGGGTTGCGATATTTTAGTTTCTTCGATTTCTGGAGTTCAGGGAATCGTGCAAATACAGATATCTGGGCGGCTTTTTCTTAATCTGACGAGAAACTGTACTCAGACGAGCACAATCGAAAAATGTCGCGCTGATCTCAATCCAGCCACTCATATTATAGATTTTCTATGTCAAGGGTCATGTAGGTTGAATCGGTCGTCCTTGCTCCCTCCCACGTTCCACGTCCAAGGCTGACCCTCTCAGGCAGGCGGCAGTCTCTCCGTCTCTCCTGCTCACATTCCCCTGTAATCTTGTCAGTGTACAGATTGTGTGGTGTATGTTTTCCCAGATCAAATTGTTGTGTTTTTGGTGTTCCTGATCGCGTCCCTGTGACGTCCTCCCCGGCCCAACTTGATATGTTTGTATCTTCTATGGCCTATGTGGAGAATGTGTTTTATTGTATTTGTCCATGAAGTGCTATCTGGTTTGTCATCAGTTTGACCTGAGCAGACTGAATCTGTTTGTTCTGAATGAGAGTGTGGGTCGTGAAAATACTATGTGTGCAATTTTGAGGTCTTACATTTAAACTTAGTCATATAAATTTAGCATATGAATGCATCAGTAAACACCATGACTACAATCCCAGTCAATCTTATCGATGCACTGCACTTCTACATACATTTGAAAAATGCTTTTTGTTTAATCAATGTTTAACATATTCAGTAAATATGAACCTGCTAAATTAAATAATTGACCTTCTGTCCCGTAAGTGTTTAAAATAATGCCAGCAATCGTAATACAATCCTTCAATATTCATGTCCGGTGTGGCCATTAGAAGGGAAGGCTGGAGAAAGGGTACACCTTTCCCTTTTTTCTTTTTGGGGAGACTTCTTTTGACATCAGCATGTGACGAGAATAAAATCTCTTTCTAACCAAAATGGCTGTGTCAGAGAATTTTTTTCCATCACCAATTTTGCCATGCTCGGCGACCTGTCCGGAGGGAAGCTGAGACAGACCCACACATCAACAACAAAATATACCCCATTTTTGGCATTTTGCTCCATCGAGGTTCTCGGGGTGCTGGGGCGCAGGCGTTCAACAGCCGGCCGGCTGAACTTTCGGTGAGATGCTTTTACTCACAATGGGTGTTGTGCGCCTGTGTCCAAGCGGTCGAGGCTTTTGGGGTCGTTAAAGAAAGCTTGTGCGTGTGGGTCTGCTGGCTGATTGGTAATGGAAAATGTCCCTGTGTTAGTTTCAATTATTGTTTAAACAAGAGGCCTCTATAATGATTAAGACATTAAAAGATGTCAAAGTAACCGCACTATGAAAGAACATTATAAAAAGTATAAATAAATGGACAAATGAAAAAAAATGATGATAGGAACTAAGTAAATGGGGACTTGTGCGGGAGAAATGTGCAGAAGATGAAGAAAAGAAAGGTCTAGTGGTTAAAGAGATGAGAAATAGGAATTGTAAAACTATAGCTATAGACAACATAGTCGTGAATAAGCTCAGTTTGAGCACAGACCCTGGCCAGGGTGTAAATTTTATCAGGAAAATTATGAGCTGGAAATAGAAATAATGAAGAGAAGCGCGCTTCCACGTATCATATTGGGCACTTTGTGGCATGGAACACAGTAAGGATCGAGGCGTACCGTTGTGTGGAGGCCCTGGAGCTGAGCCGACGGTTTCGCTGGTACGTAGCAAGAGTAATGCATTAAGTCTGGGCCGGTTCGACTCCGCTGTTCAGATACGTACACTGTGATTACTCGTGTTCTGGTCAAGGCCACACAAAATCAAAAACCTGGCTACCATCTACTTTGGGACCAGGAAGTCAGGCAGCCCCCACGCAGGAGATAAGTGGTTATAGTTATAAACCAGTGCCAGTCCCTCCTTTGTAGAAAGAAATGCCCCTTCTAAAACCCAAATGTGATTGCATTAATATTCAGTTTTATCAGTTCAACTAACGCGTGTGCGTCCTAGTATACATTGAAATTTGCAGCATAAAAAATATGTTTAAAATTTTGGATAATAACTAAAGCAAAATTAGAATGAGAAAGATAATTGGCTACATAATCATTGGGGTGAAATTAATCTTCATTGCAAGAAGGGGTCATTTAAATAGAGAAATCCAAGATCATAAAAGAATGAATGCATGTTCCGTGGAATGTGATTTGTCAACACGGAAAAGCCCTGAGTGATAAAAACGTTAACATATGGTTCAGGAGCAGGTCTCTTTGACGGCAAAAGTCTGACTATGGTAAACAATTGATAATTAGACCTCAATGAAGTGATTGTGCAGTTGAAAAAGTTCATATCTTGACTGTGCAAAGCTAAAGTGAGAAACTAGGATTAACTATTTGGCAAACACGAGAACGTATTCAGTCTCGAGGAAGACTGAACGCAGTAAAATTGCAATAAGAAGAACAATAAACCAGCCCAGAGTGTTACAATGTCCTGCAAACAAAAGTTTGGGATTGCCCCTGAGGGTGAAATTCCTCTCTGAACTCCTCCTTTGTGCCCCCGGCAGCAACTCATGAAACAGGGAAACTGATAAGAGATACAATTTTGTTGAAACAGAACATGTCATGTAAAACAAAAAAAACCCATCTAATGTTCCATACTTCAGTTTGGCGACGGATATACTACGGTAATTCAATTAATGGAACGACATTTTGAGATGGAAATGACAGGAATGTCATGAATTATCATGTTATGAGGGGACTTTTGATTTACAGTTAATTGATATAAATTAAATTAGAAATTTTTAGTCTGCGGATAATCCACTTCAAAGAATACTGACTCATTGGTTGAGGAAAACAGGGTTATATTAGCTAGTTAAAAAATAGCTAAATTATAGTTGACATGTTCATGGGGATTGAATATGAATCATGAACAGAAGACAAAACCAAATGGCATCGGCATTTGTAAAATATGATGAGGGATTAAGTTGGTGAGCTCTTATGGGAGACGGGGCGAGACTCGAATGGATTGAAGTGTCACCACCACTCAGCTGTGCCGGGTGGCCGTCCTCGAGGGCGTGCGCCTCCCAGTTACTGACATCATGCGGAACAGTCCGTCAATTAGAAACTGCTAATCAGTATGAGTAGAACCCCCGTTTTTTGCATCGATGAAAGAAAATATTGTATTGGATGTAGAAAAAGAATTGTTACACTCGTGAGTTCAGAGGGCCAAGAGTGCTAATTCACTGGGAAAGGAAAAAAGAATATGGGGGGGGAAAAAAATAAAATAAAAGCGGGGGGAAGCAGCTAATGCAGCAGCCGACGCATGCACCTCCCATTGCGTCTGCTCTTTCCGTTTCCGCTGCTCCTGGGCCAGGTTCTGGTGACGCAGTGCCCACAGCAGGCTTGTTGTCCGCACCTGCCGGTCAACAAGGTCACATAATAGAAGCTGCGGTGGTTATAGACATGGGTTGTGAGTGGGGCGTGCTCTTGCTGTGGGGTGTGGGGTCACTGGGTGATGAGCGGTCCAAACCGAGCCACTTCCTGAAATGTGCCATCCTGTGGTCCAGCGCCATGCCTGTCACAAAGAGCTCCACTAGCACGGGGGCACCACCGCTACCCCCTCCTCCGACAACGCTTCTATGTGTCATGATCCGCGTCGGGCATGACAGGGTTTTTGTTATTGTTTTCGTGTGCATGCGGTTTTGGTTATTGTTTGTGTTGTTATTTTCTCACCTCCCTGCCATGTGCACCTTGTTTATGTTTGATCAGCCGAGTAGGGGCGTTTCCCCTCAGCACCTCGCCCTCACCAAGCCACGCACCTGTTCCCTGTTACCCTCATCACGCACCTGTTTCCCATCTGCTCCCCTGATTACACGGACTATTTAAGCCTCCCAGACCCACTACTCAGTGTCGGGTCATTGCCGCAAGTTACGGACTGGCACGACCACGTTTCGCTCACGTTCATGTTCATGCTCTTGCTTTTGTTCCCCTCCTCGTTCTCGTTTGCCTTCCTCAGCCTTTTGCCTCGGTTTTGTTCCTCGCCCCTCTCGTCTGTTCGTCACGTTGGTTCTGTAGTTATTTTGCTCCCGTCCCGGTTGTCTTCCTTTGTTGAACCCCTTTAATAAACCCCCTGAACGACATCCATTCCCTGCCTCCTCGCCTTTTGGGTCCACCTTCCTCCTCGCCAAAAGGCGACCCTGACAGAATGACCCGACCAAAGAAGGACACAGCCGCCGCCGCTCGGACAACCACCCTCATCAGCCTGCCGACCAGCCCCGTGCCTCGTTTGTTTCTTCCCCCATGTGTCACGGTAACGACGACGACTACCCGCCTGTCATACCCCCTCACCTTATTATTGATTCTGATTACGAAGACGATTTTGAGCACCAAGCCTTTTCACCCCCTCACGATTCAAGTAAGTCCGGTTACGAGTATGATTTTGAGCACCTTGCCCCTCACATTTTTGTCGATCCAGATCACGACTATGATTTCGAATATATTTCCGCTCTCTTAGTCGCTCAGCGCAACGCAGAGTTATTTTTGAGCCGTCACCTTCCTCCCCCCGAACCATTTGAGTTTTTCGAGACCGTCTCCCACTCCACCTCGCGCGCTTCACGTCCTAAATCTCGCAAGTCACGGTCACGTCGCACACCGCGTTCACCATCGGTTTCGGCCCCTGATCACGTCCCCCAGGCATCTCCTAGCTCACGTTCACCAGCCCCGGTAACCTCGGTCCCTCGTGCCTCTCGTTCCCCTGATTCCCTATGGCGGCAGGCTGATAGGGATCAGGGCCCCCGGTTCGGCTGTGCCCGGACCGACTGCTGCGCTCGGCCCGCCGTCGCCTCCACGCCAGCTGCTGCGACCCACGTCGCCTCCACGCCAGCTGCAGCAACCCACGTCGCCTCCACGCCAGCTGCAGCAACCCACGTCGCCTCCACGCCAGCAGCAGTGACCCATGCAGCCCATACGTCAGCTGCACAGACCATGCCGCCTCCACACCAGCTGCCGCAACCCACGCCGCCTCCACATCAGCCGCAGCCTCCAGAGCCCCGCTCCGGCTCCTCGCCAGCGGTTGAGCCCCGTTCCGGCTCCTCGCCCGCTGCTGAGCCCCGTTCCGGCTCCTCGCCCGCTGCTGAGCTCCGTTCTTGCTCCTCGCCAGCTGCTGAGCTCCGTTCTGGCTCCCCGCCAGCGGCTGAGTCCCGTTTCGGTTTCTCGCCAGCGGCTGAGTCCCGTTCCGGTTTCTCGCCAGCTTCTGAGTCCCGTTCCGGTTTCTCGCCAGCTGCTGAGCCCCGTTCCGGCTCCCCGGAAGCGGCCGAGGCCCGTTCCGAATCCCCGCCGGCTGCCGAGCCCTGTCCCGGCTCCCCGCCGGCCGCCGAGCCCTGTCCCGGCTCCCCGCCGGCCGCCGAGCCCTGTCCCGGCTCCCCGCCGGCCGCCGAGCCCAGTCCCGGCTCCCCGCCGGCCGCCGAGCCCAGTCCCGGCTCCCCGCCGGCCGGCGAGCCCAGTCCCGGCTCCCCGCCGGCCGCCGAGCCCAGTCCCGGCTCCCCGCCGGCCGCCGAGCCCAGTCCCGGCTCCCCGCCGGCCGCCGAGCCCAGTCCCGGCTCCCCGCCGGCCGCCGAGCCAAGTCCCGGCTACCCGCCGGCCGCCGAGCCCAGTCCCGGCTCCCCGCCGGCCGCCGAGCCCAGTCCCGGCTCCCCGCCGGCCGCCGAGCCCAGTCCCGGCTCCCCGCCGGCCGCCGAGCCCTGTCCCGGCTCCCCGCCGGCCGCCGAGCCCTGTCCCGGCTCCACGCCGGCCGCCGAGCCCAGTCCCGGCTCCCCGCCGGCCGCCGAGCCCAGTCCCGGCTCCCCGCCGGCCGCCGAGCCCTGTCCCGGCTCCCCGCCGGCCGCCGAGCCCTGTCCCGGCTCCACGCCGGCCGCCGAGCCCAGTCCCGGCTCCCCGCCGGCCGCCGAGCCCAGTCCCGGCTCCCCGCCGGCCGCCGAGCCCAGTCCCGGCTCCCCGCCGGCCGCCGAGCCCAGTCCCGGCTCCCCGCCGGCCGCCGAGCCCAGTCCCGGCTCCACGCCGGCCGCCGAGCCCTGTCCCGGTTCCCCGCCGGCCGCCGAGCCCCGTACCGGCTCCCCGCCGGCCACCGAATCCCGTCCCGGCGCCTTGCTTGCGACCCCAGCTCCCGATCCAGCGGAGCACGTCGTGCGTCCGTCCCCAGTTCAAGTTCAGGCGGAGCACGTTGTGCGTCCGTCCCAGGTTCACGTTCAGGCGGAGCATGTTGTGCGTCCGTCCCAGGTTCACGTTCAGGGGGAGCACATCCTGCTCCCGACCCAAGTTCACGTTCAGGCCGATCACGCCGCGCTCCCGCCCCAAGTTCACGTTCACGCGGAGCCCGTCCGGCGTCCGTCCCAAGTTCTCGTTCGAGCGGAGCACGCCTTGCTTCCGCCCCAAGCTCACGTTTCGGCAGAACACGGCCCGCAGCCGTCACTCCCGGTCCCTGCATCCGTGGTGGACGACGAGCAGCCGCCTGCCGTATCTGCCTCAGCGGCGCCTGACGAAGCGCCGCCGCTCCCGGTTCCGGTGCCCGCGATGGACGACGGTCCGCCGCCGCGTCACGCCTCAGCCTCGGCGACGCACGACGACCCACCATCGCGCCCCGCTCTGGCCTCTGCAGCATCCGACGACCCGTCGCCACTGCTCGCCTTGGTCTCGGCAGCGCTCGACGACCCACGGTCGCTCCTGGTTCCTGCCTCGGCGGTGGACGACGACCCACCGCCGCTCCACGTTCTTGTCTCGGCAGGGTTCGACGACCAGCCGCCGATCCCGGTTCCGGTGCCCGCGATGGACGACGGTCCGCCGCCGCGTCACGCCTCAGCCTCGGCGACGCACGACGACCCACCATCGCGCCCCGCTCTGGCCTCTGCAGCATCCGACGACCCGTCGCCACTGCTCGCCTTGGTCTCGGCAGCGCTCGACGACCCACGGTCGCTCCTGGTTCCTGCCTCGGCGGTGGACGACGACCCACCGCCGCTCCACGTTCTTGTCTCGGCAGGGTTCGACGACCAGCCGCCGATCCCGGTTCCGGTGCCCGCGATGGACGACGGTCCGCCGCCGCGTCACGCCTCAGCCTCGGCGACGCACGACGACCCACCATCGCGCCCCGCTCTGGCCTCGGCAGCATCCGACGACCCGTCACCACTGCTCGCCTTGGTCCCGGCAGCGCTCGACGACCCACGGTCGCTCCTGGTTCCTGCCTCGGCGGTGGACGACGACCCACCGCCGCTCCACGTTCTTGTCTCTGCAGGGTTCGACGCCCAGCTGCCGGTCCACGTTCCTGTGTCGGCGGGGTTCGACGACCAGCCCCCGCTCCACGTTCCTGACTCGGCGGGGTTTGTCGACCAGCCGCCGCTCCACGTCCCTGTCTCTGCGACGCTCGACGACCAGCCGCCGCTCCACGTTCCTGTCTCGGCGGGGTTCGACGACCAGCCGCCGCTCCACGTTCCTGACTCGGCGGGGCTCGGCGACCAGCCGCCGCTCCACGTTCCTGCGTCGGCGACACTCGACGACTCGTCGCCCCTCCACGTTCCGGTCTCGGCTGCACCTGGTTCGTTACCCCTCCAAGTTCCTGCCCCTGCTGCTCCCGGGGCCCCACCGCCGCTTCTCGTCCCAGCCCCTTCAGCGGACTCCATGTGGCGTTCGGGTCGCCCGGGACGTCCGCCCGAATGGCCACGACTGGACTTGCGGGTTCGGCCACCCGAACGGCCGCCTGAATGGCCACGGAAGGACCCGCTGGTCTGGCCTCCCGGGCAGCCGCCAGACCGGCCTCGATCACGGGTCGCTGACCCACCTCCCGACCCCTTCCGCCCACCCTCGTTTTTGGACATGGTGTTCTTTTTGTTTTTTTTTTTCTTTTTGAGGACGTCTGGAATCCGTCCCTTGAGGGGGGGGGGTACTGTCATGATCCGCGTCGGGCATGACAGGGTTTTTGTTATTGTTTTCGTGTGCATGCGGTTTTGGTTATTGTTTGTGTTGTTATTTTCTCACCTCCCTGCCATGTGCTCGTTGTTTATGTTTGATCAGCCGAGTAGGGGCGTTTCCCCTCAGCACCTCGCCCTCACCAAGCCACGCACCTGTTCCCTGTTACCCTCATCACGCACCTGTTTCCCATCTGCTCCTCTGATTACTCGGACTATTTAAGCCTCCCAGACCCACTACTCAGTGTCGGGTCATTGCCGCAAGTTACGGACTGGCACGACCACGTTTCGCTCACGTTCATGTTCATGCTCTTGCTTTTGTTCCCCTCCTCGTTCTCGTTTGCCTTCCTCAGCCTTTTGCCTCGGTTATGTTCCTCGCCCCCCTCGTCTGTTCGTCACGTTGGTTCTGTAGTTATTTTGCTCCCGTCCCGGTTGTCTTCCTTTGTTGAACCCCTTTAATAAACCCCCTGAACGACATCCATTCCCTGCCTCCTCGCCTTTTGGGTCCACCTTCCTCCTCGCCAAAAGGCGACCCTGACACTATGGCTTCCAAACGCACAGTTGACGCCTCAACCCGATTGGGACCCCATTCCACGATAGGGGTGCCCGCGGAGCCTCAGCATTCAAGGACCGGCAGGTCTTGGCATTCCGGTGACGATTGATGGACAACAGTTTTTGATGGTGGAACAAGATATTCCACGCTTTGCAAGGTTCTTCTCCATATCCCAGTGAGCAACAACACTGTCACGCTTGTAGAACTCTTGAGATTGGCCGAGTCACTGCCATGGTCCGAACCTGCACTGAAACAAACACTGGAATTCGAGTGGGACTGAATTGCCAGAAGGGACTGAATTTGACTGTGCACATCCGCTGGGGGAAGCATATGTTGTCCTCCGTTCCAGTAGACTGGGCAGCTCTGAGACCAGGGTCTCCATCCTCCCGCAGCTGGTACGTCCTGTTCCTGCTCTGGTCTGCGCGGTGAAGCCGCCTCCACCCATTCAAACCACCAATTGGTCCTTTGCATTGAACACTGAGTTCTGATGATTTGGTTTGTCAGGATGCATTCACCCAATTTCGAGGGTCAGAAGTGCATCTTGTATTAGGATTATGTATTTGTGATGTCTACCGGTGCTGCCTCGCATGTGTGCCTTGCCCCAGAGCAGAGGAAACGCTATGAATTGTCTCTGTTCGCTGAGCCACAAATCACATTAACTATCGGTGCGCATCATCATACTAAAGATTTCGGCTCATTGGTGAAGACTTTTGGCAGAGTTAATTTCAGATGTTGAATACCCCATGTCACGAGCAGGGTGTGGTGTTTCAGCACCCATTCCGAATTCTTCTGTTACCTGTGCCCTGCTCTGTTTTGTGCATAGGTGCGTAGTTTCACCTCATCCAAACATTTAAAATACATTGAATGCATCCATCCAGGGTTGCACGGATCTCATCAGTGAACAAGCGCATGCCGCAAGGAATGCACCTGCATCTTTGGCTTACTTTGGGCTTAAAAAGGGAGAACGTCACAACCCCCTTTTCTACCAACAAACCCGGGAACATTTAGTTCTATCTCTAAATGCAAAATGAAATACTTGTAAGCATATTTTACTTGAGGGATTCCTATTTTATCGATGACATGATGTTGCGATGGCCCCCAGTGGCCCCCATTAATATGTTAGGGTCCCACAACAGGTGTTCCATCAGACGCACACAATAGCCTGTGTGTGCTAACTTCAGCTCGCTTCCAGAAACGTCTGTAACTATGTCAGGAATTAAATCGGGCATCAGCCGCAACGTGCTTCCTTTTTAAATGCTCGTTTATCACTGTTGTGCAGCTCGGAAAGGGAGGTTTACATCTTAGGACGTAGTTTTGTGAAATGCCCTCATGGTCCGGTCCAAATTGGGGTCGCACCACGCATTGCTCCGTGTTCGGCAGGCACAAGTCAATTTAGCACGGTAGAAACAATATAAGACAAAGTCGCCGCATGAGGTTTGACTTGACCGAACCAAATGTCTTTTTGTGTCCTGCAGACATCAGACAAAATGATCTCTGTTCTGTGAAAGAGGAGCCAGACTTGACTCACATCAAAGAGGAGGAGGAGGAGGAGGAGATCAACAAGTCACCACTGAACGTTGTCCCTATAAAAACTGAAGATGAAAACAAGGATGTGAGTGAGGACAACAGAGGGGCGGAGCCTCCAAGCAGCAGCTCAAGTCATCACGTGACAACAGAAGGTGATGAAGACTACTGGGGGCCATCACAAGCACATTATGAGGACACATTATCAGATGCTCATGATGATGATGATGATAATGAGCAAACTAAAGGTGAAAGGGCATGTCACACTGACTCATTATCTTCAAAGTTGTCTTTAAAAGGGCACAGAAAAACACACAGTGGTGAAAAACCTTTTTCCTGCTCAGTTTGTGGCAAGAGTTTCTCTCAAAAGTTTCAATTAAAAATCCACACAAGAACACACAGTGTTGAAAAATCTTTTTCCTGCTCAGTTTGTGGAAAAAGCTTCTCTAGAAAGTCAAATTTAACACGTCACACAAGAACACACAGTGGTGAAAAATCTTTTTCCTGCTCAGTTTGTGGAAAATGCTTCTCTCATAAGGCAAATTTAACAAGCCACACAAGAACACACAGTGGAGAAAAAACATTTTCTTGCTCGGTTTGTGGCAAATGCTTCTCTCGAAAGACTCATTTAGTAAGGCACATAAGAACACACAGTGGAGATAAACCTTTTTCCTGCTCAGTTTGTGGCAAGAGTTTCTCTCGAAAGTCGCATTTAACATGCCGCACAAGAACACACAGTGGTGAAACATCTTTTTCCTGCTCTGTTTGTGGAAAATGCTTCTCTCAAAAGGCAAATTTAACAGAACACGCAAGAACACACAGTGGAGAAAAACCTTTTTCTTGCTCAGTTTGTGGAAAAAGCTTCTCTAGAAAGTCGCATTTAACATGCCACACAAGAACACACAGTGGAGAAAAACCATTTTCCTGCTCGGTTTGTGGAAAATGCTTCTCTCAAAAGGGAGGTTTAACAAGCCACACAAGAAAGCACAGTGGAGAAAACCCTTTTTCATGCTCAGTTTGTGGAAAATGCTTCTCTCAAAAAGGAAATTTAACAGAACACACACTGGAGAAAAAACTTTTTCATGCTCAGTTTGTGGCAAGAGTTTCTCTCGAAAGTCACATTTACGAATCCACACAAGAACGCACAGGGGAGACAAGCCATTCAGTTTCAGCGTTTGTGCTAAAAGATTCTCCACTAAACAGCATGCTGAGAGACACAATTGTGCTGGTGAGAATCCTTGAAGATTAAAAAAAATTTTAAAAATGAAAGAACCGACTCTTTGTGGTAAGATGTAAATGTGATTTTCAATAAAATATGATGAAATTGAATTTTGCAAAGCTCTTTTATTGACACAAAGCCAATGTGATCAGTGCCAGAATAACCAATGTGTCTGAGTGATGATGAGTTTTTTTTTGTGTGTTTACATCAAACATGTAAATGAAATTAATTGCCTTTGCCTGGAACAGCATTTGTTAACATTATGCTTTTCAGTTGTCTTTTTAATTGTACCTAATGGAAAAAGTGTGAGAAGAAACTGTGCTTATGAAATCGGTGCCTTCCACAATCATCAATAAAATCACGTGTTCCACTTGCTCAACTGGCTTTCTTTACGCTGTGTGAAAAGGTGAAAAACGTAACTAGAAGTTGAACTATAAAAAGAACAAGAAAGAGAAACGCAAATAGTCTCAGTTTCTCTTAAAGGTTTTGTCAGGAGTTGGCAACCTGATGGCGCCTGGAGTCAGCGCTGGTTTTCTCGCTGTGTTTGGCTGTCTCGTATATGTATGGTCCATTGAACAAAACTCAAACTCTTCAAATATCCCCTCACATACATTTAATATTTCGCTTTCTGAATAAATTTCTGACTGGCTAAATACACTTTCTAGGTTGAGCTCCATCAAGCGTTTGGCGTTTGTTGCTAAGCAGAATCTCACTTCGGAAAAAACTATCATTTTGTCAAATATACCCAAAAAATTTTTCATGCTATATTATATTTTTTATACGTTGGATTATTTATATAATGAAATAGGGAAATATTAAAATTGGCAACCACATACAGACCTAATTTAATTAATAAGAAATATGGAAACATTTTATAAATATTGAGCTCATTGAGAAGAGTCCTAATATTGAAATAAATATTGAAATATAAAAAATACTTATATATTAAATTAATTCAATAACCCGACCCCGGATGAGCGGCAGAAAATGGCTGGATGGATGGAATAATTTAAATTGCATACATATTCAAATGAACAAATTTGTTAAGAAATATTCAAGTGTGAAATAAAAAGGTTTAAATTAATTGATATAATTTTGCATATTAAAATAATTGAATAAATATTGTAGTATTACATCAGCAAGCTTAAATATACATTGAAATAAAAAAAAGTCATGTATTTTTAAATGGCCTAATATAGATCTGGGAAGTAATTCTCTTTATGAAACTATGAAGGGACTGGAGGTCACAGAAGTGACCAGTCTTGGTGCTGAAGTTCCGATGTAACCAGATACTGCCCTGAGAGAAAATAGGCCTGAGCATTGTTTATGGTGGGGGCAATTCTCTCGCCAGGTCAGTGACCTTCCAGGGTATGGAAGTAATTTAAGGTGCCTTCAGTGAAGTCCTACTTTGTCCTACTTGAATGAATCCACATCAAAACACCATCATTTATGACACCACGGCTGGACAAATAATATCCAGAAACACACTTACGCACCACTGAGTGAGTGTTGGACGATATAGCTTCTCTTGAAAGGTCCGACTTGAAAATGTCCTTGCAAGTGTATCTGCAATTAAATCCACACTTTTCCCTCCTTCGGCCATTGTGGTTTAAAAAAAGCAAGAATATATTTCAGATTTTCGAACGGTCGCCAATTACGACTTTCGGGTGTGTTCATTCGGCATCGCGCCGCCCCCTCACAAGTGAGTATCCAATCACAAAACGCATTCATCACCCTCAGCATAAGGCCAGCGAGAAGGCTCACTGTAACCAACTCGTGATCTGATTGGCTATCGCAACCGTCTAACAAATATGAAAGCTCATTGACTTTGACAGAAGAGATGCTCGCACAATTGCATCTTAAGGCCTCGGAATGCATAATGCCCACTCCTGCTATTGTGAAACCTGCCTGGCAACACGAGCGAGCGGAATTCTGATTGGTACAACGCTCAGCTATAATATGACATCAATGCAACGATGATGATCATTTTTTTTTTCTATTGGTTATGTTTGGCCAGCTGAGAAGACCTTGAAGGCCCACCACTGAGTTACTTGATAGCCTAAATTAAACTTTACTTTCATCAATAGAGTTAAAGTTATGCTTTATTGTAGGCGTTATGTAATTAATAGTGAAGGATTGTATTACGATTGCTGCCATTATTTTAAACACTTATGGGACAGAAGGTCAATTATTTAATTTAGCAGGTTCACATTTATTGAATATGTTCAACATTGATTTAACAAAAAGCATTCATCAAATGAAAATAGAAGTACAGTGCATCGATAAGATTGACTGGGATTGTAATCATGTGTTTACTGATGCATTCATATGCGAAATTTATATGACTTCGTTTAAATGTAAGACCTCAAACTTGCACACATAGTATTTTCATGACCCACACTCTCATTCGGAACAAACAGATTCAGTCTTCTCAGGTCAAACTGATGACAAACCAGATCGCACTTCATGGAAAAATACGACAAAACACATTTTCCACTTAGGCCATAGAAGATAGAAACATATCAAGTTGGGCCGGGGAGGACGTCACCGGGACGCGATCAAGAACACCCCAAAAACATAATCTGATCTGGGAAAACATAGACCACACAATCTGTACACCGACGAGATTACAGGGGAAGGAGAGACGGAGAGACTGCCGCCTGCCTGAGAAGGTCAGCCTTGGACGTGGAACGTGGACGTGGGAGGGAGCAAGGACGACCAATTCAACCTACATGACCCTTGACATAGAAAACCTTTCAAATGTGAGGCTGGGCTGAGATCAGCGTGCCATTTTTCGATTGTACTCGTCCGAGTACAGTTTCTCGTCAGATACGATTTCCTCAACTCCAGAAATCGAAGAAACTAAAATATCGGAACTCTAATCAGCTGTTGTTGAGTCTTTATTTGACCCTATTCTCCTTGAGTACAAAAAACGAACACGCATTGGAGTAAGTTTGGCTTTTCAGGTTCATTTACGAAATATTTCTTGTTTTCTCGATGGCTCAACTCCAGCAGTTTTGGTGACCCCGACGTGATTTTCTCAAAAAGGGAGTCCTTGCGGCTATTTCTTCACACTCTACAATATTTCAGGCCTGGACAATCAGAACAAAGGTAGGGGAGAGCCTGTTTATTCAAAGGCTCCTGATTTGTTATATTGCAGAGTGGAAAGACGTGGCCGATTATTTTTAATTTTGTCAGTGTTTCTGGATATATTGTTTCTGGACTTCAGGAATGGTTGCATGCTTTGTATAGAATGTAGATTGCGCATGGATTACTAGTAATATTGGAAGCGTACGCAGGTGAAATAAGTAGGGGGCTCGGCCGGCAACAGAAATTAGCACCCGCAGTCAAAAAGGGGGACTCCTGCTCTGGCAGTCGAAGAAGGGGATGCACAGCTGACTATCAGAACGTGTGCACGGCGATCCCAAAAAAGTGACGCTCAGTATAGTTAGTATAGTATAGTATATAAGTGGACTGAGGCTGGGAAAGATTGGATCTTTCGGACCGCCATTATTTGTCGCTGCAGAGGCATACACGGTGGAGGGAAGTGCACAGCTGACGAGCTGATGGTCGCACTGCAACCTCAAAAAAGAGTGCGCAGTCACGGTAAAAGAGCGGGCAGTCACGGTATACGTGGTTGACCGAGGCGTGGAACGTTCCGGTTGCTGGAATATAGAATAGATTTTAAGGTGTTCCAATATTGTTGGAAGTTTCTTGCTTTCGGGGTGTTCCAATGTGGTTCACTTGCTCTTTTGTGTGTTTGTGCTGTTGTCTGTATGTTAATTGTGACATGTATTTGTTGTGCAATTGTCTATACGTTGTGTGTGTCCCGTGGCAATTTGTGGCCCTTGCTGTCCTGCGTTCTACTGGGTTGTTGTGTCTCATGTTTATAATTCCCGGGTCTATGTCTTATGATGCTCAATTGGTTTAATGTTAGGGGTGTGTAGGAGAAAGTAGAGTGTTAATGTCTGCTGAGTGATGATAAAAAGGAGAGAGTGGGGTTTGCGTCCCACACTCACAACAAAACATGCTTAAAGTAAGGTGTGGTGCATACAATATATCATGTGAAAGTTCAAGCGATCGTGTGAGTGAATGCAACCCTGAAGCAGAACAGAACACTTTGTAGACCGGGGCGGGACGCCGACGGCGGTCAGCGATCCGCCGATTGCGCTCGGCGGTGCAGGACAGGGCCGCCCTGGCCTCCCTCCAGACGCAATGCGCCCGCTTAAGATGGAACTGGATGGACGGAACCTCCACCACCCCCTCCTGGGATGGAAACAGCAGAGGCTGGTAGCCATAGGTGGTCATGAAGGGAGAGCGTTCCGTGGCAGACGAGACCAGCGTGTTGTGCGCATACTCCACCCATGGCAGATGGTCGGCCCACAAGGATGGCCGATCGAGACACATCCACCGCAGAGCAGCTTCCAGGTCCTGAATTGTCCTTTCAGACTGTCCATTGGACTAAGGGTGGTACCCGGATGACAGGCTTGACGTAGCCCCCAGGGACCGGCAGAATCGCTTCCACACCCGGGACACGAATTGTGGGCCTCGGTCGGACACCAAATCCGTCGGGATTCCGTGAAGCCTAAAAACATGAAGCACAAGCAGGTTGGCCGTCTCTAGGGCAGACGGAAGCTTAGGCAAGGCGACGAAGTGAGCAGACTTGGAGAAGCGATCCACAATGGTGAGTATGACGGAGTTGCCCCGAGAGGCAGGCAGACCCGTGACAAAGTCCAGGGCTATGTGTGACCAAGGTCGTGGAGGTATTGGCAAGGGGTGCAGAAGCCCCGCTGGAGGCTGATGCGATGCTTTACTCGATGCACAGATGAGCCCGAGGGTACGACGAACCCCGGGATGGCATGCCACCTTGGAGGATTGGCCCCACTTTAGTACTTCTGTGCGAAGTTGGGCCGGCACAAATAACCGGCCCACTGGGCACCCGGACGGGTTGTTGGCATCGTCCTGTGCCCCTTGGATTTGTTGCTCTATCTCCCACTGCAAGGATCCCACCAAGCAATGGTCTGGCACCACGCTGTCAGGTCCCGGCCTTTCCTCCACTGGATCATGGATGCGTGACAGGGCGTCCGGCTTGGTGTTTTTGGACCCAGGGAGATATGTTAAGGTGTAATTGTATCGGCTGAGGAGCAAGGACCAACGTGCTAGGCGAGGATTAAGTCTTTTTACAGTCCGGATGTATGAGAGATTCTTCTGGTCAGTGTACACGGTGAACGGTTCTATGGAGCCTTCTAGCCAGTGGCTCCATTCTTGAAGCGCGAGGACCACCGCCAACAGTTCCCGATTCTCCACATCGTAGTGGCCTCACTGAGCCGGCGGGATAAGAAGGCGCAGGGATGGAGTCTCTGGTCGACTGGAGAACGCTGAGATAGCACCGCCCCCACTCCTGAATCAGAAGCGTCCACCTCTACAACAAAAGGAAACTCAGGGTTAGGGTGACGCAATATAGGCGGGTTGGTGAAGGCTCGTTTGAGGCCACGGAACGCGGTTTCAGCCCTTTGATCCCAGATAAAGATTGTCTTGACGGATGTGAGATGAGTGAGGGGTATTGCTTGGTGACTGTAATTCTAAATAAAGCGGCGGTAAAAATTTGCGAAACCCAGGAAACGCTGCAGCTGTTTAGGGTTAGTGGGTGTCGGCCAATCTACCACAGCACGGGTCTTGGCCGGATCGGCCTAAATCTGCCCTTTCTTGATAATAAAGCCTAAGAACTGAACTGAATTCTTGTGGAACTCACACTTCTCCGCCTTGACGCACAACTTGTTTTCAAGTAAACGTTGCAAGATGGCCCGGACGTGTCGTTGGTGTTCTCCACGGAATTCCAGAAGATTAAAATGTCATCAAGAGAAACAAAACAACAGACGTTCAACATTTCTCTTAAGACGTCTGTCAGGGTCGCCGGTCGGCGAGGAGGGGGGTGGACCCAAAATGCGAGGAAGCAGGGATAAGGGTAACTTAAAGGGAATTTATTTACAAAAACAAAACCAAAAGGCAAACGAGGTACTAGGACAAACAAACGTGGCAGGGTGCAAAATAACAAAGTCGAACTAAACGTGACTAAACAGAACAAAAACCGAGGAACGAAGACAGTGACAAAAACTAGGGACAAGAGCGGGAGCAAGAGCGGGAGCGAAGCGAGAACATGAGCGTGAACAAGATCAGGGAGCGGTCGTGACAGTCCAAATGGAGCAATGTTCCGACGCTGAGCTGTCGGGATGAGGTGTTCAAATAGTCCAGTGATTAGGGGCGCAGATGGGAGTCAGGTGTGCGAGTCTAACGGGGAACAGATGCGTGGCTGGTGATGACGAGTGCTGAGGGGAAACGCTAACACAGCTGACAAAACAATAACAGAAACACATGGCAGGAAGGAGGGAAGAAAACAATAACAAAAACATTGACATGACCGACACGGGTCATGACAACGTCATTGATTAGGCTCTGAAAAACTGCGGGGGCATTGGTCAATCCGAAAGGCATTACCAAATATTCAAAATGCCTAAAGGACGTCTTGAAGGCTGTCTTCCATTTATCCCCCTCGCTTATTCTCACCAAATGGTAAGCACTTCGTAAATCTAATTTCGAAAACACTGTTGCTGATTGCAACGGAGCAAAAGCGGAGTCCAGCAACGCAAGTGGATAGCGATTTTTAACCGCGATGTGATATCGTTCAGACTCTTGTAGTCCACACAAGGGCGTAATGTCTTATCCTTCTTTTCTACAAAGAAAAATCCATATCCCACCGGGGATTTTGAAGGCTGAATCAATCCCACCGCAAGGGAGTTGGTGATATATTCTTTCATTGCTGTTTGCTCGGGCTGGGATACTTATACAGGCGAGCAGAAGGAAGGGTCGAGTTCGGAAGGAGCTCGACGGTGCAATCATATGGAAGGTGCGGGGGTTAGGATTGAGCCCTATCTTTTCTGAAAACGGAGCGGAGGTCATGATAAACTTCAGGAACATTATCTAAGCAAATAATTTCAAGTGGCGTGGCACGGGTACTTAGTCCTTCTTCCACTGAGCGTAAACAATGGGCATAACAATAAGGGCTCCAATTTTCAAAAGACAGCCTACCCCAATCTATTACCGGTTTGTGAGACCTCAACCAGGGTAACCCAAGAACAATCGGGGCTGCTCTGGAGGGCATGACAAAAAAAGGACCATTTCTCTACGTGGTTACTTGATAATTTTAAGGTTAACGTTTGCGTTACCCGTTTAATATCCGCCAGGAGTCGCCCGTCGAGATCGCAAACTCTCTCGGATTTTTCTAATTCTCTGACCGAGCAACCTAATTTAGCGACCAACCCGGGGTCAATGAAACAATCATCCGCTCCCGAATCAACGAGGGCACGAATGTGGATACTAGTACTTAGTCCAATAATTTCCCCGTCCATCTCAAGTCTTTTAGTGTCCCTAGGTCGTATGTCCATTTGTCCTCTGACCTCGAGGCTTGAGTTCCCCGGAGTCGGGGTGCTCGAGGTGGCGGATAGCCGACTTACAGAATTATCCTTGCTTCTGTGGTGGTGCCCGGCGTGAGGGTCGTGTCGGACATGAAGACACCCGGTGGCCCAGTAAGCCGCAGTAGAAGCAAGACCCCGACCTGAGCCATCGCTGTCGTTCCACCGCATCCAGCCGACCTCCTCCCAGCTGCATAGGTTCATCAGAAGCAAGAGGCACTAGGACCCGGGGGTGCACTGGCTCAGTGTGAAGCTGCTCTGCTCCTCTCTCTCGGGTTCTCTCTCTCAGGCGTTTGTCCAGACGGATCGCCAGGCTGATGAGCTCCTCCAGTGATGCCGTAACCTCGCGGACGGCGAGCTCATCCTTTAAAGCTGAGTTTATTCCTCGGCGGAACACGGTTCGTAAGGCACAGTCATCAAAACCACTTTCCGCCGTGCAAATGCGTAAAGAAATGGAATAGTCGGCCACCGATCAGCTGCCCTGAGTGCAATCTAACAGTTCACCTCCAGCCTCCTTTCCCTCAACTGTGTGATGGAATGCCCGCTGAAACTCAGCCAGGAAAGCAGGGAAAGAAGACCGGAGGTCTGGTCGGGCATTGCTCACAGCCATGGCCCAAGCACTAGCTTGGCCAGTCAAGAGACTCATCATAAATGCTACCTTGGTGCTGTCATGAACATTCAGGAGGGGCTCTTGATCAAAATTTAACCTACATTAATGAATAAACTCCCCACAAAGGCCAGGTTCCCCCCCATAATGGGAGGGGTGAGGTAAATTTGGCTCGCGACTGTGGTAGCCTGGCGGGAGAGCTCCGGTCGAAAAGGCAATCGGGTCGGAACCCGAGACAGTGCGTGACAGCAGGCTACCTATGCGGGCATCGAAATTCTCAAAACGGTGGGCCAGCTGGCCAACTGCGTTGCGGGGGTCCGCAAGCTCAGTCTCCTGCTGTCCCACCAATCGTCCTTGGCTGGCCTGAGCCTTGTAAATCTTCTCTGTGTCCGCAGAGTCCATGGTCGGAATATTTTGTTATGGAATTTTCCATCACAGCTGGAAAATAGGATCAGGACTCTTCAAGCGCAGACACAGAGATGAATTTTAACAAAGATATTTATTTTTACAAAAACAGGAACACTATATATATATAAAATCATACGCAATACCGACAAAGTGCAACTAAAGACACGAGTGGAAAAACTGACACCAGGGGAATAACGACGGGAACGAAAAAGGCTTGCAAAAGGCAAGGAACAAAATGAACAAAAATCGCTTACCACAGAAGGGCAAGGAAAACCAATTGATGAGCGAGCTCAACCGAGAAAATCAATAAAAGAAAACGGAAACACTAACAATGAACGGGAACAAGTTACACGGAATGCAATAACAAGGTCTCTAGAATTCACAACTTGGGACATGAGCAAGAGGAATATTCCGACGCTGAGTAGTCAGCGTGGAGTGTTTAAATAGTGCAGTAATCAATGACTTGACGAGTGACAGGTGCGTGGCTGGTGGGCGCGTCTCTCCAGCCATGACGACATGAACAGGAACAAGCGCTGGAAGGAAACGCCCCCACTCCAGCTGGGCAAACACAAAACAAAAACATGACAGGACAAAACGGACCATGACACAAAAGGATTAGGTTTTTGGGAAAGGTTTTACTTGAAACATTTTCTGATCATGTTTAAAGAAAGTCTTTAGAACAGGAGATGTCTCGCAATTGATGAGAGGTTTGCCAAGTATAAAGTTGGATTAAATAGTTTGGCAGCTGATTTATGAACTGATGTGTATCAAATGTAACAAAGGTGGACGACAGATGTTTTATGACTATGCGACACCAGCCCTGACATGACGACTTTTAAGGGCCAAGACAGCATTCCATAAATACCAGAATGCTAACGTCCACATCTATGAGCTGTTTGACGTCACAGGTGCAGGATCGTCAGCCACGTCCAGGAGGAACAGGAGAAACTACATCGCGGGGACTGAATGGGAAAAGCAAGAGACCCACAGTTGTAAATTTTGGCATACGCTGGCTAAATTGAGGCAAAATTAAGGTTCTGCCAGCACAAATCTCAGTGTAATCAACGCGGACGCGCTGAGGGAGGGGTCTTTGTGTGGAATTGGAAAGTACATTTTTGGTGAATGAAAGTGTGAAAGAAAAAGGGTTTGCATGTCTATGAGGTTTGAGAGAATGTTTAAGGGACGGGCCTCAGGAAAGAAACCTGATTGAGGGCACCGGCAAGCTCTAACAGCACGTAGGATGCAATGGACGGACAGGCCTGATCAACCTGAATCCCTATTGCACTCCCAAGTACTGATTTTCAAATTGCTATTGGAGGCAGATTGGACTAATTAAATTCAAGCATCAAGTGAATGATTGATTGACGTTAATACACAAAATTTATGCAAAACTGAAAGTGTCAGAATGGAGGTAATTTACCCCTTCTCGCTTGCAAGTGCCACTCCTCCAGTTCTCTCCACAGGTTTGAGGTGACATGTGACCTGTGTGACCAGAAGGCCAGAGAACGCTTCAAAAAGCGCCGCATCACGCCCATCCCGGAGGTTCTCCTCAACAAGGAAGGAGATATAAGATATTGTAATTTCGGGTCCACAAAAACAGATTAAGATATAGTTGTCGCTTTAGCCTGCTCATGTGCCTCGCAGGTTTTATGATTCACATTGGGTGCGCGACTAGATAACACACACCCAGTCCAGGATAGGGCAAAATTTTGGTGTATTGTTTAGACTTTTCCATAATATACGGCACCACAGCGGTGATACTTGAAGTTAATTTCAGTTAAGGGGGCGGTGGCGCTGTTTTTATGAAAAAAAATACTCATTTAACGCAGGCACGAGCATTTGGGATGCCGCGGTCCACCGTCCACTACATCATCCACCGGGTCACTGGGGAAGTGGTGGCTCTTCGCCACAGAGTCATCCACTTCCCCAACACTGCAGGAGACCTTCAGGCAGTGACCCAGGGATTTGCAGGGCTGGCGAGGCACCATGCATTTGCAAAAGTTGCTGGAGCAATAGATGGTTGTCATGTCCGAATCAAGCCTCCAAGTGACCTTGATGGTCACGACTTATCAGAACCGCGAGCTTTTCAGCAGCATAATTATGCAAGCTGTGTGTGACCATCAGAGTCGCTTTCTGGACATCTACATGGGCTGGCCTGGATCAGTCCATGACTCCAGGGTCCTCCGCCACAGCCCCCTTTACCAAAGAGGGTTGTATCCTCCTCCAGGGCACTTCATCTTGGCAGATGAAGGGTATCCGTGCCTCCAGCGACCACTCCCCCTCATCACTCCTTACAAGCGGCCGGTGCAGGGCGTGGGGGCCCGGCGCTTCAACGTTCATCATTCCAAAGGCACGCTCTATTATTGAGCGTGCCTTTGGAATGATGAAGGTGAGATTCCGGGCCATCTTTTTCCGCACCCTGGAGGTGCACCACACCTTTGGCACAAAATAATCTTTAACTGAATCATCAAAGAGCACAGCCACACAAACATGGCAAAATATGAGAAGATGGAAAAATAGATTCATATACAATGTAATGAATGGTTAATAAATCTATCCCATCTTTTGGAGTGACATGGCAGCCATCTATTGCCCCAACCATCCCTGCAAACCCCCACGTAACGGATGATGTAGTGGACACTGCAACCGGTATGATGCCCCACTTCAAGTCACGAGAGGAAGATCAGGACTCTTGCTCGTGCCCCATCCATGTCATGGGTCCTGGAAGAAAGGTTCCATCCATGCTCCAAATGAGTCCCTGCTCAGGCGAAAATTGGCAAAACAGCACTGACACACTCAGGTTTATCCTGCAACAGTTATGAACTGGGGAATGCTTTTTATTTTCTGTGAATAGTTACTGTGAGTTATGATGTACTAAATGTATGTCTTGTTTGTCCACCAGTTTTTCAAAAAATTAAGTTTGTAAGCAAAACAGACATGGTGGAGTCTTCATATTATTGTAAAGGTTTTGGTCTTTCACAAACCTGGGCTTTTTCACTTTTGTCTGAAGAAGCTGATCTCAAGATGTGACTGGGATACGAACTAGTTCATCTGTTTTGAAAGTACCCCGGTTTTTGTTTACTCTTAAATGAATGTTATCTAAATTTCAGTCTTGAACACCAAGCATATTTCACTCATTTTTTATTTTGATCAATCATTTTTTTCATTAAACTGAAAAACCTTTCAAATGTCTCCCTCCTCTCAGTTGCCCTTCCCTCCTCTGCCAACCTCTGTCTCTCCAATTCCTGTCTCCGCATTGCTAAATCGAGTCTGTAAAGTCTGATAATTTCATCCTCTGTCCTTCGCTTTCTCCCTCTCGGTCGTTGCTCCGGCTGTTGGCCTCGCTCTTCTTCTTCTACGACTTCTTCTTCCTCCTCCTCCTCCTCCTCCTCCTCTTGCGTCGCCCTGGCCTGACTTGGCCCTGGGAGTTCTTCAGGGATGGCCTGACTTGGCCCTGGTCTTTCCTCAGGGATGGAGGCAATTAGGACAGGGGGGGTGATGGACTCTGTCCGAGCACTCCATCCATAAGTTCGAACCAGGGCCAAGTATCGGCAGTAGCTCTCCCTGCCACCCTTCGCCAGTCCCTGGGTTTTTGCAATCCTTTATATGAAAAAAGATAAAACAATCATATCTTCATTTTCACACACAAGAAAAAAAATGTGGACTTCCATACTTTATACTTCATTTTTAAATTACCCCATTTTTTTTTGCCTGCAGGGGCGTCACTTTGCCCTGCAGCTCAAAGTTTTTTCACGATGGTCCTGTATTAAATAAATAAAAATGCATGCAAAAATAAAGGATGAAAAAAAGGATAAAAAAAGATGCAAACATTAGTCAGAAATCCTGGTGTTATGGGTAACATGCAGATTATATTATTCATTAATATCAGTAATTGGGGAGCACATTGCAGGAGGTACATGGAATTTATACAGGGCACATTCTGTGCTAGAATAAACAGTTAGCGCAAATCTAATTCAAACACAAATGGCTGATGAATGGAATAAAATTGCTATAGTGGGTCTCACCATTCTTATGCGTTTTCTTTTTGATATTTTGAGTTTAAATGGATGGAAATAAATAAGACAATAACCCGTCAAATATTTTTCCCGCTAGAAATTGTATTTTTGCCTCCATGCTGTGGCTGCGGAGAACTTGGCCCCTGTAAAGAGGCTGTCGTACTCCCCGCGCAGCTTGATCAGCCGCGCGGTCATCTCCTTGCTCCCTAAAACATAAGGAAAAGATTAAATAAAATAATGCTAACGTGCAGAAATAAGGCAATTGAAATGTTTCAGCCGTACCTCCTATGCAATAGTTCTTAGAGCTACCTTAGTTATATTTGGTCGATATCGCAACTAATAAAATTATCTTAATCTGGAGCTAATTATCCAAACATTTCTGCCCAATATTTCTCATGAGTGCTGTCTTAATATTACATATAAATAACTTATACTTGCATCTGAAAGTGCACTCCGAGGAGGCGGAACACGTGGCTTCGGTAGTTTGCATCTTGCGAGTGTAGAACGGCGTAGAGGAAGAGCGAGGATTTTAAGGCTGCGAAGGTTGCATTCTCGTAGCCTTCACTCAGGGCCCGTCTCCATGGAAACTCCATGGAAACGAGGACAGATTATAAGGCTAGTTCTCGGAGGCCGCGTGAATTTGGACACTTGCGTAAAGTGTATATATGCAGGGTTCGCGGTTAACTTTAAAAACTGCTTGCCCATAGGGCAAGTGTCACTAAAATTTGACTTGCCCGAGTGGCCAAATTACGTGCCCGACTTGGGCAAGTGACAATTTTTTTTCTCTAAGAATGAAATGTTTATGGTTGTAAAATGTGCGCCACAAATGTAAATAAACATATAATCTGATAAACATAAATTAATCTTGTTTTCATCATCAACCATGAAACCCAACTCACAACAGCATGTATCATCCTGTGCAGTTATTGAAAATGTTAATTGTAGTTCTAATAATTAAAATAAATTGGGAAAACGATATTACAGCAATCCAGATTATGAATTTTAAGTCCAGGAGAGCCTATTAATTGAGTAATCACATGAGTAAATTATGAGTGTGGGAAATTTGTGTATTCCTTTAAGACCAGTGCCTGTGTTGCTGCCTCCATAAGTTTCATAGCATAAACAGAACACAGTCACTGACACTATGTCAGGTCACATCATGGAGCTAATGAATTAACAACCAATAATCAAATATTACTCCCTCCCTTACTCGCAACTGAATTGTCTACTTAAAAATATTCGAGCTATTTTAGTCATGTCAGAGGAATCCGAAATGTTTGGATTTTAACGAACTCGTCGCTACTTGTAAACATGCGCAGAAGGTAAGAAAACCTCCGGCTGTCAATTTTCGGCCGAAATATCGTCGGTTTTTGTTGTGTTTTTCAAACTTCAAATGAGGATGCAACTACAGCGAGTTCCAATACTGCGGGATTTATTGACGTCCACTTCAACTCGACATTCACTGAACTAACTGATCCCCGTAGCGCCCGCCCATTGCCCCCGATAAGGCCAATGGACCATACCACAATATAAGGGGGTGTCTGGGTTAAACCATCACCATACAGTGCACACAAACGGATCACACCGCAGTTTTCGTCGAAATTAAAGATATTTTGCTGCTTTAAAAAATGCTTGCCCGGTCGGGCAAGTTGCCCATAATTTTACCTTGCCTGTGGCCAAATTTCACTTGCCCCGGGCAATCGGGAAGCGATTAACCGCGAACCCTGGTAACAGAAGTAGGGGTGGTTATAGAGATGGGTTGTGAGTGGGACGTGCTTTTGATGTGGGGTGTGGGGTAACTGGGTGATGGGCGGTCCAAACCGAGCCACTTCCTGAAATGTGCCATCCTGTGGTCCAGCGCCACGCCAGTCACAAAGAGGTCCACTAGCACGGGGGCGCCATCGCTACCCCCTCCTCCGACAACGCTTCTGTGGCTTCCAAATGCACACTTGACGCCTCAACCCGATTGGGACCACATTCCACGATAGGGGTGCCCGCGGAGCCTCAGCATTCAACGACCGGCAGGTCTTGGCATTCCGGTGACGATTGATGGACAACAGTTTTTGATGGTGGAACAAGATATTCCACGCTTTGCAAGCTCCCTCTGCATATCCCAATGAGCAACAATACTGTCACCCTTGTGGGACTCTTGAGATTGGCCAAGTCACTGCCGTGGACCGAACCCGCACCTGTGAAACAAACACTGGAATTCGAGTGGGACTGAATTTCCAGAAGGGACTGAATTGTGCACATCCGGCGGGGGAAGCATATGTTGTCCTCCGTTCCAGTCGACTGGGCAGCTCTGAGACCAGGGTCTCCATCCTCCCGCGGGTGGTACGTCCTGTTCCTGCTCTGGTCTGCGTAGTGTAGCCGCCTCCACCCATTCAAACCACCAATTGGTCCTTTGCATTGAACACTGAGTTATGATGATTTGGTTTGTCAGGATACATTCACCTAATTTCGAGGGTCAGAAGTGCGTCTTGCATTAGGATTATGTATTTGTGATGTCTACCGGTGCTGCCTTGCATGTGTGCCTTGCCCCAGAGCAGAGGAAACGGTATGAATTGTCTATGTTCGCTGAGCCACAAATCACATTAACTATGGGTGCGCATCATCATAGTCTAGATTTCGGCCCATTGGTGAAGACGGTTGGCAGAGTTAATTTCAGATGTAGAATACTCCATGTCACTAGCAGGGTGTGGTGTTTCAGCACCCATTACAAATTCTTCTCTTATGAATCATTTTCCGAATTTCTCGACACTATGGTAGACAGTGAATGGGTCACTCTGAAGCGAAAGCTCTGTTTGCGTCTCTGCCAGAGGGGGTTGTGGACCCGGGGTCTGACTGATGTTGTGCTCTGTTCCACAGCTTCTCCAATTTGTTTTTGCTATATCTGTGAAAGTTTTTATATTATCGTGAAAGAAATTAAGTTTGTCATGTCATCATGTTTCAAAACTATGCTTACGGGTTTATAGAAGGTCACAAAAACATGGACCTCTTAAACAGGAAAACGTTAGTTCAGTGGTAACAGAGTTGTGTCTATGCTGGCAGTTTAGCAGGAAGCCACAAAAACAGATGCACGTCTTGAACCGTGTTTGACAGGAAACCGTTCGCGTTTAACAGAAGTTTGACCCAAAAAATGTCTTGTAAGCTGAAACCGTTCGAACAACAGGAAGAGTGTGGACGGGTGTGATAAAGTCAAAGTATTCGTGTTTTTCCATTCTTTGAGTTTGCATATTCAAAATGCTTTGCTGTGCTTCAATAAAAGGCCGCACAGGAGCGGGAAAGCTTTTCTCTTTGGCGGACTGCTCCTCGCAAGTGACAAAGACAATCTTGGCTGGATGATTCATTTGTGCAGGCTTGTCTCGTTTTTGACAAAAACTCTGACATATCTTGTTCAAGCAATTCCTTATGGAATGATTCGACCTGACTCTCAAAACTGTGCACATTGCGGCAAAAAGATCAATGGCGGTTGATGAATTTTAGTGGATAAAGCACAAAGGATTCATTTTTCTTTTAAAAATCAAGTACGTATTGGTCTTATTTACGAAATTTTTACTGGCTCGGTCAATGAACCTCCGGTGGCTCTGCAGTGTTTTGTGCACGTGTGCATAGTTTCACCTCATCCAAACATTTAAAATACATTGAATGCATCCATCCAGGGTTGCACGGATCTCATCAGTGAACAAGCGCATACTGCAAGGAATGCATCTGCATCTTTGGCTTACTATGGGCTTAAAAAGGGAGAACGTCACAATGCCCTTTTCCACCAACAAGCCCAGGAACATTTAGTTCTATCTCTAAATCCAAAAAAAAAATACTTGTAAACATATTTCACTTGAAGGATTTGTATTCTATCAATGACATTATGTTGCGATGGCCCCCAGTGGTCTGCATCAATAAGTTAGGGTCCCACAACAGGTGTTCCATCAGACGCACACAATAGCCTGTGTGTGCTAACTTCAGCTCGCTTCCAGAAACGTCTGTGACTATGTCAGGAATGAAATCGGGCATCAGCCGCAACGTGCTTTCTTTTTAAAATGCTCGTTTATCACTGTTGTGCTGCTAGGAAAGGGAGGTTTACATCGTAGGACGTAATTTTGTGAAATGCCCCCATGGTCCGGTCCAAATCGGGGTCGCACGCATTGCTCCGTGTGCGGCAGTTACAAGTCAAGGTAGCACGGTAGAAACAATATCAGACAAAGTTGCAGCCTGATCTTTGACTTGACCAAACCAAATTTGTCTTTTTGTGTCCTGCAGACGTCAGACAAAATGATCTCCGTTCTGTGAAAGAGGAGCCAGACTTGACTCACATCAAAAAGGAGGAGGAGGAGGAGGAGATCAACAAGTCACCACTGAACGTTTTCCCTATAAAGAGTGAAGATGAAAACAAGGGTGAGCGTGAGGACAACAGAGGGGCGGAGCCTCCAAGCCACAGCTTTATTCATCACATGACAACAGAAGGTGATGCAAACCACTGGGGGCCATCACAAGCACATAGTGAGGACACATCATCAGATGCTCATGACAATGATACTAATGATGATGATGATGATGATGATGATGGGCAAGCCAAAGGTGAAAGGGCATGTCACACTGACAGTTGGGTATGTTCTCAGTGTGGGAAATCATCAACTTCAAAGTTGTCTTTAAAATGGCACACAAGAACACACAGTGGAGAAAAACCTTTTTTATGCTCAGTTTGTGGAAAATGCCTATCTGAAAAGTCACATTTACAAATCCACACAAGAACACACAGTGGGGAAAAACCCTTTTCATGCTCAGTTTGTGGCAAATGCTTCTCTCGAAAGTCTAATTTAGTAAGGCACACAAGAACGCTCAGTGGAGAAAAACCGTTTTCTTGCTCAGTTTGTGGAAAATGCTTCTCTCAAAAGGCACATTTAACAGAACACGCAAGAACACATAGTGGAGAAAAACCTTTTTCCTGCTCAGTTTGTGGAAAATGCTTCTCTGAAAAGTCACATTTACAAATCCACACAAGAACACACAGTGGAAAAAAACATTTTTCCTGCTCAGTTTGCGGTAAATGCTTCACTCAAAAGTCTCATTTTGTAATGCACACAAGAACACACAGTGTGGAAAAACCCTTTTCATGCTCCGTTTGTGGCAAATGCTTCTCTCGAAAGTCTCATTTCGTAAGGCACAAGAACGCACAGTGGAGAAAAACCGTTTTCTTGCTCAGTTTGTGGAAAATGCTTCTCTCAAAAGGCACATTTAACAGAACACGCAAGAACACAGTGGAGAAAAACCTTTTTCCTGCTCAGTTTGTGGAAAATGCTTCTCTGAAAAGTCACATTTACAAATCCACACAAGAACACACAGTGGAAAAAAACCTTTTTCCTGCTCAGTTTGCGGTAAATGCTTCACTCAAAAGTCTCATTTTGTAATGCACACAGTGGGGAAAAAACCCTTTTCATGCTCAGTTTGTGGCAAATGCTTCTCTCGAAAGTCTAATTTAGTAAGGCACACAAGAACGCACAGTGGAGAAAAACCGTTTTCTTGCTCAGTTTGTGGAAAATGCTTCTCTCAAAAGGCACATTTAACAGCGACGTAATTTTGTGAAACGCCCCCATGGTCCGGTCCAAGTTGGGGTCGCACGCTTTGCTCCGTATGCGGCAGGCACAAGTCAAGGTAGCATGGTAGAAACAATATAAGTCAAAGTCGCCGCATGAGGTTTGACTTGACCAAACCAAATGTGTGTTTGTCTTTTTGTGTCCTACAGACGTCAGACAAAACGATCTCCGTTCTGTGAAAGAGGAGCCAGACTTGACTCACATCAAAAAGGAGGAGGAGGAGGAGGAGATCAACAAGTCACCACTGAACGTTGTCCCTATCAAGACTGAAGTTGAAAACAAGGATGAGAGTGAGGACAACAGAGGGGCGGAGCCTACAAGCAGCAGCTCAAGTCATCACGTGACAACAGAAGGTGATGAAGACCCCTGGGGGCCAGCACATAATGAGGACACATTATCAGACGCTCATGACGATGATGATGAGGATGATGATGATGGGCAAGCCAAAGGTGAAAGGGCATGTCACACTGACTCATTCACTTCAAAGCTGTCTTTAAAAGGGCACAGAAAAACACACAGTGGTGAAACCCCTTTTTCCTGCTCGGTTTGTGGCAAAAGCTTCTCTCGAAAGTCTTATTTAGTAAGGCACACAAGAACGCACAGTGGAGAAAAACCTTTTTCTTGCTCAGTTTGTAGCAAAAGCTTCTCTCGAAAGTCTCATTTAGTAAGGCACACAAGAACGCACAGTGGAGAAAAATATTTTTCCTGCTCAGTTTGTGGAAAATGCTTCTCTCATAAGGCAAATTTAACAAGCCACACAAGAACACACACTGGAGAAAAACCATTTTCCTGCTTGGTTTGTGGTAAAAGCTTTTCTCTAAAATCAAGTTTAAAATACCACACAAGAATACACAGTGGAGAAAACCCTTTTTCCTGCTCAGTTTGTGGCAAGAGTTGCTCTCAAAAGTCTCATTTAATAATTCACACAAGAACACACACGGGAGAAAAACCATTTTCCTGCTTGGTTTGTGGTAAAAGCTTCTCTCAAAAGTTTGATTTAACAATCCACACAAGAACACACAGTGGAGAAAACCCTTTTTCCTGCTCAGTTTGTGGCAAGAGTTTCTCTCGAAAGTCTCATTTAACAAGGCACACAAGAACACACACTGGAGAAAAACCATTTTCCTGCTTGGTTTGTGGTAAAAGCTTTTCTCGAAAATCAAATTTAACAAGTCACACAAGAAAGCACAGTGGTGAAAAACCTTTTTCCTGCTCAGTTTGTGCCAAGAGGTTCTCTCAAAAGTCGTATTTACGACGCCACACAAGAACACACAGTGGAGACAAGCCATTCAGTTGCAGCGTTTGTGCTAAAAAATTCTCCACTAAACAGCATGCTGAAAGACACAATTGTGCTGGTGAGAATCCTTGAAGATTAAAAAAAGAAAAAAAATTAAAGAACCGACTCTTTGTGGTAAGATGTAAATTTTGATTTTGAATCAAATATGATATATTGAATTTTGCAAAGCTTTTTTATTGATGTGCCAGAAGAAGCAATGTGTCTGAGTGATGATGATTTGTTTTGGTGTTTACATCAAACATGTAAATAAAATTAATTGCCTTTGCCTGGAATAACATTTTTTAACATTATGCTTTTCAGTTGTCTTTTTAATCGTACCTAATGGAAAAGGTGTGAGAAGAAACAGTGCTTATGAAATCGTTGCCTTCCACAATCATCAATAAAATCACTTGTTCCACTTGCTCAACTGGCCTCCATTACGCAGTGTGAAAAGGTGAAAAACTGAACTAGAAGTTGAACTATAAAAAGAACAAGAAAGAGAAGCGTGAATAGTCTCAGTTTCTCTCAAAAGTTTTGGTATGTCAGGAGTTGGCAACTTGATGGCGACTGGAGTCAGTTCAAAAATCCTCGGGATAAATTACATACCAGTATTTTGGCGAATCAGATTTTCCCTGCGAAGAAAAGATACTTTTTAGAAAGTTTTGAAGATGCTACCAAAGACGCTCATGGGTATTTATTGGTGGATTTAAATCCTTCATGTCCAGAACAATATCGTTTGAGGACGGGTGTACTTCCGGATCAGTGGCCTACCGTCTACATCCCCAAAGGCTAACATGTCTAAGCTTTTAAAAACAAACGCTCCGCTCCTCAAGACCCTGTTTAAAGCCTCGACCAAGAAGCGTAAAGACATACTGACCAAGGGTCCGGCCTCTTTGATCAAGGTATTGTGCGAAATTGCTTTCAATCTGTTGAAAGGTCATATACCCCTTTCACCTGCACAGTTTAAGAAATTAGAAAAACAAAAGAAAATTATTAGACTATTGGCCCATAAAAAAACGAGCCTGAAGAAAAAACGCGCCGCTTTGACTCAAAGGGGTGGATTTATTCTTCCTCTGCTGGGGACTGTTGTACCCCTCCTAGGTAATCTTTTAGGAGGATTAATCAACAAAAACTAACCATCATGAGTTTGAAAGCAACTCAGAAGATTTTTCTTCTATCGCCTCAACAACTGGAACGACTGAAAAAACCCGAACCTACCATCAGACAAACGGCTGAACAGGCTTTGGATGTGAAGATGAAAGCCAATTTAGAAGATCGATCGTTAACCCAGCATGAAAAAACAAAGTATCAGTCTTAACTGCACCGTTATTTAACTCTTCTCAAACAAGGAGAAAAGGAAGAACGACCCCTGGCAATGACCCTACCGCTAACACCAGAAGTTTTGAACTCTTCAAAGAGCTCGGTTGTCGAAGTGCAAGACAAAAAGGTGGGGGATGAAACTGAGTCCTGGTTCGATATCCTGCAAAACGTTCCGACTCGTTATCGGAAAAACGCCAACTATGTTTTGAGAAAACTCGAGGACGCCCATAGAAGTTGGACCCCTCGTCACGAATTTATGTATCAAGATAAACCGATAAAAGGATCGCATATGACCGATTTACTCAGACAGATTACTGTGACGGGCAAAAACATCGCGACTCAAACACCCAGTGGCTGGAAGGAGTTTCTGCACACTCTATACGAACTCAATATTCCTGAAACCACCATCGTCAACCCCCACGCCCGCGATGAATTCAGAAGATTGAAACTCCGAGGGTCGTTAAGCTCTGATGATGGTGATATCGAGAAGAGGACAGCCATTAGGAAGAAGATGAGTAGAAGAAGAAGACCTGCTTCTGTAAAGTGGTTGGGTTATACCCCCTCATAAGTGTCAATGAAAAATCGGAAATGTTTATGTTTTTACATGTTTTATTCAATAAAAAACATTTTGAAATGATTACAGACAATGACATGTTTTAAATTTGTGAAAAGAACACGGCGCCTGTCCGGTACAAGGCTTTTCTACACACGTTTGATAATGTTTAACAAAAGTAGACACCATGGCGTTGTTCTGTAACACATCATCCTTGTAGCATGCTAGCACATCCTGATAACTCAACCCGCAACCACTATGGGTTAAATAATAGACGCAATGCTGTCCGCAGGTGATTGACAGCTCGTGTTGCAGACGTCTGTTATGGTACAAAATACGTCGGTGAAGTGAAATATGGTTTATTAATGTTGTTTTACCACATAAATGCTGCATAATAACCATTTTATACCTATATACATGCGTTAGTAGATGTCTGTGTTTATGTGTTATGAGAATTTGCACAAGCTGCATCTATGTGTTATGAGAATTTGCACAGGCTACATCTATGTGTTATGAGAATTTGCACAGGCTACATCTATGTGTTATGAGAATTTGCACAAGTTGTATCTATGTGTTATGAGAACGGGAATAATTGGAAAGGATTCGTACAGGGCCTAAGCACCAGGAATGTCTGACTCATGTGAAAAGGTGCAGTCGATAACGAAAAGGGAGTGAGGATTGGCAGAGGCCAAAGTTGTGCGAAGGGCCATGCGAACCATCAAAGCGCACTCGAACGGGAGGGGTTGGGATGAAATATTGGCTATAAGAATGTGACGAAGGCAAAACGAAAGTAGAGTCGGCTGAGGGTTTTACGCGCGGACGCCCAGCATCGTATTTTTTGCTCGCATTACTGAGGACGCCGGGGCTCTCCGTCCTTCCAGCACACGGTAATGAGATTTATGTATTGCATGTAATCTATGAGCTGAAATACAATTGTTGCTTGCTTGCTTGCTTGTACACTTTATACTGTGGGTTAAATAAAATGTGCCGCTTGTTTAACGCAGTGAAGTGTTTGTTGTCCATGTAAGTCGCCGACGATCCGCGATCCTGAAGTTAATAATAAGTCATAGCAATTGATCTGAGTTGTGACTATTATATTATTTGATACTGTAATTGATTGTAAGCAGTGTCTACTCAAGGGCTCACGCTTGTCTGATTGGACATAACAGACAGCTTAACCCATTGTAGCCTGGCTATTGGGCATCAGTCTCGCTACTAGTCACTCTTATTGATGCTGTAATTGATCATAAGCAGTATCAGGAATTGTTTCAAAACATTTATGGCGTTGTCGGCAGGATCTCGGGAAAACTGCGACTTGGACATGGCTTGTTGTTTGAGTTTGGATGAACCCGAGGGGGGTTTTGCTGACTGCGTCTCGGGAGTGCCGGGGTGGGACAGTCGTGCTGACTGCGTCTCGGGAGTGCCGGGGTGGGACAGTCGTGCTGACTGCGTCTCGGGAGTGCCGGGGTGGGACAGTCGTGAGTTTAGAGGACCCGAAGGGGGGTTTGCTGACTGCGTCTCGGGAGTGCCGGGGTGGGACAGTCGTGCTGACTGCGTCTCGGGAGTGCCGGGGTGGGACAGTCGTGCTGACTGCGTCTCGGGAGTGCCGGGGTGGGACAGTCGTGAGTTTAGAGGACCCGAAGGGGGGTTTGTTGACTGCGTCTCGGGAGTGCCGGGGTGGGACAGTCATGAGTTTAGAGAAATTGGGAAATTGTTGACGCGGAATGGTGGACGCCCTGGTCCGTGGGTTAACATGCCAGTGGGGGCCAGCCCGACGTCAGTTAAGGATTTACTGACTCAGGTGGTGGTCTGTAAAAGAGCGCCTTTGGGGGGTGTGCGGAAGATGATGTGGATTTGTGCAGAAGCATGGCGGGAGAAGAATAAGGCGTTAGACGCTGCTCTCCTCGCTGGTGCGCGTAAAGATCAAGAAATTCTAATGCAGAACAATAAGATCGAAGAACTAGAGAAGGAAATATCTAGATTAAATTCTGTGTTGGAAAAAACAATTGTGCATATTTCCAAGAAAGCACGAGCTAACCAGCGGAAAACTGATCGCCGCGTTGAAACGCAACAAATACGGGCGTTTACGAGAGATCTTGCGGGCGAATGGGAGCCGGAGGGCTGGGAAGGAGATATATGGGGGGATGGTGACGTTGAAGTAACAGCCCCTGCCACCGGGCAGTCCCTCTATCCAAAATTATCACATTTGCAAATAAAACCGATAGCACGCAGGCGTGAAGAGCAAAATGTGGTATTGCCTATTGTGGATGTCGAGCGGGATGCTAATGGGGTTGTCGTAGTGGACGCTGAAGGAAACCCCATTGTGCGGAGACAGGAGTTTCCTCAACCCGCACCGCGAGTAACTGTAACTAAGGAAGATTATTCACAGGACGAAATCACACAAATTTCCACCAAATATAAACAGCGTGGTGGGGAGCCCACTGACTCATGGATCAGACGTCTGTACGAGGAAGGTGCAGATGCAATTGGGCTGGATCAGGGGGACATACGCGCTATGTGGAGAGCGTTAATAGACGCGGGAGTCCCTCATTCGGAGATTGATGGACAATCAAACGAGTTTTTGATGGCCAGGTGCAGACAAAGAGGACTTAAAGTTAATTGTTTGCGCTTTGAAGAACGATCCGGTCGTTCTGAACTTGCAGAATTGGCAGGACTGCTTAAAGATATGATGAAACCAGCTGTGCCCTCTGGCCCTCCCGTGGAGGGGAACGGAGAGGAATGTTTGGAAAGCAGCAGTGAGGATGAAAGGTATGTTGCAGCCGTTCGAAGAGGAAAAAACAAAGGCAAGAGGTCTCAAGTCTTTGATCTCTTAGGATAGGATGAAGGTCAAGCCTTTGTTGCCAGCCAGTCAAAATTGTCAGAACGATGGAGTGTCGGTGATATTCGACCCCATGTAAAGCTAGCAATTTATTGGAATAATTCGGTTCAGTGTGTTTTGGCACTGGTTGACACAGGGGCGGAAGCCTCGTTGATTCAAGGAAATCCCAACAAAATGAAGGGCACCCTAGTCCCGTTACAAGGAATAGGGGGGCAAATTATAAATGGAAAGGCAGTAACTTTGCCTTTGAAAATTGGACACATGCCAATTCGGAAATATGAAGTGGTGGTTACACCCATCGCAGAATGGATAATTGGAATGGACATACTGGCTGGAATGACCTTGCACCTGAAAGGGCAGTAAAATCGCCCAGTTGGTAATAAAACCGTGCAATATGACAACAGTTCAGGAAATTCCTAAACCAGTGATAAGATCTGGACGAGGCTCAGGGGGCTTTGGCTCAACCGACAGGGCCGGAGCTAAGGTTTGGGTAAAACAAAACTCAGGGCCCCCCCGGGCTGCTGAGATAATTGCACAAGGAGACGACGCTACAGTGAGCGTCTTATTTGAAGGAGAAGAAAAATGTGTTATTTACGTGAAAACTAATCTGTGCCTTTCAATTGTAGGAACTAACTGTGTTCATTACAGCCGGTGTGGATGACGTGGTGGGAGTTGTTTGTGGGACGGGCCGGCAACGGATCAAGACGCCATGGCCGTTATCGAAGTCCGGTACGGTGGTGTCGGCTGCTTGGTCATCCTCTTCCTTAACCTTGGTGCCATCGTCCAACTCTCCTGGGAGCAAACGACCGGACGCCTTCTGTACCCCCGAATGCAGGGCCCGCTGTCATGGAATCTGACCGGCAGTGAGAGGGTCAAGGGGGTCAACGTGACCCAGGATGGAGTGACGTGTCCGGGGTGCGGGCTGTGTGCGGTGGCCAACCTCACCGCTGATGCAGTATTCTGGAGTCCTGGAAAAGAATCAACCCAATGGCTGTTTCGTAACGGAACTAGAATCTGGATCAAGTCCAGGGTGGAGCTGTGCGCAGTGAAACCAGGTACGATGGAAGGAGATGTCAAGAGCTTTTGGTTCAGAGCAGAGTGTGATCCGACCCGTCAAGGAAAGAACTGGACCAAATGACTCATCCCAGAGAAGGGGAGAGGCGTTAGTAAAGCGACCCCCTCCCCCACACACACATTACAAACACCCAGCTGGTACCTATAATTGATACATGTACACCCTTGGCACAATCAGCAATAACTACGAAAATGTATTGGAAAGTTGTATTCCCTGTTTTTCCCACGTGTGTTCGAAAGAAGAGAGAGTGTTAACACGACACCTTATTGGGGGGAACCGGAACGTTATTGGGGGTATCTAACACCATTGATAATGAAGTGACACGCTATAAATTAGCTGGGACCGGACAGGGAACTCATGATGCCCTACTAAAAGTAGGAATGTGGCTTCCTAATTCAATAGTGGGACAAAACGAAAATGCTAAACGGTGGCAAAATGTATTTAAATTTAGAATTAAATATGTGGAACGCCACTAGTGAAGTGTTAACCAATGTAACTAAACAGCTAAACTGGACCACATGTAGCATACAAAACCTACATGCGCAGACGCAAAAAGAGCGTTTCGTACAAGTAATGACTACAGGAAATTACCAGGAGTGGCGTAGTGTCTGGAATATATCCTCTGAGTTGTGGTGAACCCAAACACAAACCAGACCTTTAATACCGATCTTTGCGAAAACACTGATAAAGGACTAGCTTGTAAATTGCATCATGAATTTGTTAATCCTTCTTTAACCAACGTAAACTTCACCTTGTGCGATTGGTCGAGGGAACCTAGTAGGGACATTTTGTGGCAGGTGGGGCCGCATACCTCAGTGGGGAGACGGGACGTATTGGTTGACAAATTACACAGTTGCTAGCCGGTTTACGGCTGTATAATGGGAAGTGCTACGCACACCATGGCAAATCTCTTTGGAGCGTTTCAAATGCGCATTGGAACGATCCACTGAGGTAAAGAAATTGATAAAGTCACATGCGTCCAATGTTTCCCAACTGATGGTATCGACATTGCATGCTGCTAAAATCATTCAGCAACAGTCTGCTCATCATTGGTGGGACATATTTTCAGGCTTGTCACAAACTGCTAGGGCAACGTTGCTTCCACCAATGATTTTGGTTTTAATAGCTATCGCTTTGACTACGCTATGCAATATTGGAATTTGTGTTTATGTTCGACGAATTCGATTAGAAGTAGAAAAAGAAATATATCATTGCATGGAACCATGAGAATAAAAATTGAAACTGTCAATTCTTGGTATAACCGTTATGTGTGTGAACTAACTTTAAATTTAGAAGAAGAAGGGCATATCTTTGAATATGTCCGCCGGATTGGAAATGAATATACCAGGCGAGAAATCCATTGTACCACGCACATAGACATGTTGACTCATGTGGTGGTAAATGTTTTACAGGATCATCATTGGTTTTGCTTTGCTCACTCATATAATGTACCATGGTTTCAGTGGATATTGGATAATTGGGAACAATACGTTAACGGGTTAATAAATTAGTGGAACCTGTTTACATCAATTGGTGGTAAAACACCAGGAGTGGAATGAAGTGAAATATGGTTTATTAATGTTGTTTTACCACATAAATGCTGCATAATAACCATTTTATACCTATATACACGCGTTAGTAGATGTCTGTGTTTATGTGTTATGAGAATTTGCACAAGCTGCATCTATGTGTTATGAGAATTTGCACAGGCTACATCTATGTGTTATGAGAATTTGCACAGGCTACATCTATGTGTTATGAGAATTTGCACAAGTTGTATCTATGTGTTATGAGAACGGGAATAATTGGAAAGGATTCGTACAGGGCCTAAGCACCAGGAATGTCTGACTCATGTGAAAAGGTGCAGTCGATAACGAAAAGGGAGTGAGGATTGGCAGAGGCCAAAGTTGTGCGAAGGGCCATGCGAACCATCAAAGCGCACTCGAACGGGAGGGGTTGGGATGAAATATTGGCTATAAGAATGTGACGAAGGCAAAACGAAAGTAGAGTCGGCTGAGGGTTTTACGCGCGGACGCCCAGCATCGTATTTTTTGCTCGCATTACTGAGGACGCCGGGGCTCTCCGTCCTTCCAGCACACGGTAATGAGATTTATGTCTTGCATGTAATCTATGAGCTGAAATACAATTGTTGCTTGCTTGCTTGCTTGTACACTTTATACTGTGGGTTAAATAAAATGTGCCGCTTGTTTAACGCAGTGAAGTGTTTGTTGTCCATGTAAGTCGCCGACGATCCGCGATCCTGAAGTTAATAATAAGTCATAGCAATTGATCATGAGTTGTGACTATTATATTATTTGATACTGTAATTGATTGTAAGCAGTGTCTACTCAAGGGCTCACGCTTGTCTGATTGGACATAACAGACAGCTTAACCCATTGTAGCCTGGCTATTGGGCATCAGTCTCGCTACTAGTCACTCTTATTGATGCTGTAATTGATCATAAGCAGTATCAGGAATTGTTTCAAAACAGTCGGGAATGTTTTTTCAAAAATGAGTTTATGGTTTGCGGATAATATTGAAATTCCGGGGGAATTCCAAAGGCATCAAAAAAAGTACTCGTTCCATCTTTTTCCAGCGTGAGAGCTAGCCAATGCTCTCCAGGTAGGTTGCGAGGATGTGTGTTGACGATGTAGAAGATTGGTGGGGTAGGTTGCAGCGAATTTATTTCATCCGAAGCGTAAACGCCTCCAAATAAACGCCCTTGTAGACGTTTCATGAGTTTCTCCAGCTCTCTCCCGTTCATCAGTAATAATCCACTAAGACTTGTCGTTTTGAATTAATTTCCACGATGGAATCGTAGCAGGCGTACACAATAAGGGTGGTTGTGTGTGGGAGTGGGACTCTGAATCTCATCTCTAACCTCAAACTCCCGTTGGAGACGGGTGCGAGAGCTCCCGAATCATCGTTGGGGTTTAAGTTAAAAACATAGAGCGCGTATCCGCCTGAAAAGTCCTCGCGGTTCATACAAAGAGGTAAATCTTTCAAATGTCTTCCTGTCGCTGTAAACAAGTTATGAAGCTCTCGAACCGCGTTTTCCGCATTAAATTGGGGTTGGAAGGTGTTAAAGAAATTTAAGTTTGTATGTTCATCTGTTAGTTTTGTTGTTTAGTTTGTCATCTTATCAAGTTTCAAACTATAACTAATCTTACAGGCCCCCTTTGTTGCACATGCATTCGTATCTTTCTGGCCTCTAATTAAACTTTCGACAGCTACGGGTGCCAGGTACGGCCTCCTCGCGAATGTGACTCCCCAACGCCAGAACCCTTTTCTGTAAACACCTCCCTTGGGGTGTTGATGACCTCTTAGACCCTTAGCAGATAAAGTGAGACTCACTCGCTCTTAAGGCTGTAACTTATGCATTTAGGGAGGTCCAACACAAGGCTTGGTATTTCTAAAGCAACAATATCGTCATGGCCATAAAATAAGTTGAACATGTTAAGCCTTGTGAAAATACACTACACAGGTCAAATGAAGTTCAGAGTGAACATGCTCCCTTTTGCTGTTAGAATAAGCAGAAGTATGAACAAAAGGTGTCTTGTAAGCTGAAACCGTTAGAATAGGCAGGAAGAGGGTGGGCAAGTGGGATGGAGTCAAATGTCAAGTTTTCCATTCTGTATGTATTGCATATTCAAATTGCTTATGCTGATGCAAATAAAAACCATGTGTGCAGTCGAACACGCTGGCTTCGCCTCGGAGTTCGAGGGCTGCCCCGCGCGTAAATGACAGACAATCTTGGCTGGTTGATTCATTTGTTCAGGCTTGTTTTGATAGAAACATCCTTAACAGTCTGGTAACCAAACACACGTCAGGCAATACTGCCAACTACTGACTAATGATATAACTGCTATCATTACAGTTACTTTACGTTTGAAATCAAACCACTTCGTCGTGATGACGTCAGACATTTCCCTGTTCCTTTTATTTTATGTTTAAATACTTAATGGTTGCAATACAACATTTCTGTTCATTGCTGCTGGCTCTCCACCCAAACGCAGTTAAAGTGAGACTTCTGTTTAACGTCGAGCGTACATCGAAACAATTAATTTTAGCAATTAGCGCGCTTAGCACCTCCTTGCTCACCTCCTCGTTTAGCACGGTACTTGTTAGTGGAGTCGTTTATTTTCCATCACGTAGCTTGTTGCTGCTGCTGTGTATGGACTTACATATAGTTCAAACAAAGTCCGTTTTGCTGCGGCGCAAGATAGCATAGCGCAGGGCGTTTAAGAAGCGGAAAGAAATCCCCTCCGGGACAACGAGCGACAGGGCGACAATCTTTTATATGTTAACATTTCAAATCCATGTGACCATGAGCGCACGTCCAGCACAAACATTAACCTGGCTGTGCTGAACGTGCGCTCCCTTTTAAACAAAACTTTTATCATAAACGACCTGATTTTAGACAACAACCTTGAAGGTATTCTTTTATCTGAGACATGGCTAGGTACAGATGCTCCAGTTGCTCTCACCGAGGCTTGCCCACCAAATTTGAATTTTTTATTTTCGACCAGAGACTGTAAAAGAGGAGGCGGGACTGCGTCAATTATAAAAACTTCCCTTATCTCAAAGGAAACTATTTTTAACAGGTATTTATTTATCTTTTGAACACCATGCCTTTGTTTTTAGCAGTCCTTCTATTCTCTGTGTCACACTTTATCTACCTCCTCATCACTCTACTTCTTTTATGAGTGAGTTTTCAGAGTTCTTATCGATTTTACATTCCACTTATAACAGAATTTTAATAACTGGCGATTTTAATGTGCACGTTGACAATATCTCGGACTCACTGTCCAGAGAATTTTTAAACCTTTTTAACTATTTTGAATTTAAACAGCATGTCGCACAGCCAACTCACAACAGAGGACACACCCTGGACCTGGTCATGACCAAATATTATGTCAACAACTCAAATCCTACAATAAAACAGTCAAACTGGCAAGAATGTCTTACTTCTCAAATCTCATTACAATTAGTAAAAACAACCCTAGGTATCTCTTCTCCACCTTTGATCTTTTAACCAGCTCTGATATTAAAAAGTCCTCACAGACAGCGACAGACGCTCTCTGTGAGGACTTTGCAGACCACTTCAGAAGTAAAATCGATGACATAAGATCCAGTCTTTTAGCTCATCAAAATGTAACTTCTATTAACACTGGACAGTCATTTTTACCAGAGGAAACACTGGAAAGTTTTGCCCTGGTTGATGCAAGGACACTTGGTCGAGTTTTCTCCCAGGTAAATCAAACAACCTGCCTTTTAGATCCAATTCCCACATCACTTTTAAAAGCTTTTTAGGGATTTTTTTGAGGAACAGATTTTAAATATAGTCAATTGCTCTCTTCAGACGGGTGTCTTCCCCACTGCGTTTAAAACGGCGGTGGTGAAGCCCCTTCTGAAGAAGAGCAATTCAGAGCCCAGTGTTTTAAATAATTACAGACCTGTATCCAACTTACCGTTTTGAAGTAAGATTTTAGAAAAAAATGTTTTTCTACAGTTATATTATTTTTTTAAATACAAATAATGTTTTAGAGAAATTTCAATCTGGTTTTAGAATGAACCACAGTACAGAGGCAGCTCTTTTAAGGATTCTAAATGATTTCAGGTGTTTTGCAGATGCAAAAAAACTCACAGTTTTGGTGCTACTGGATTTAAGTGCCGCGTTTGACACAGTAGATCACATTTTATTAAATAGACTTAAAAACCTAGTGGGCATCTCTGGTACTGCTTTTAACTGGTTTTATTCCTATCTCAGACAGACGTTTCTTTGTAAGTATGGATACCTGTTCCGCCAAAACCCATGAAATTGAATGTGGGGTTCCCCAAGGTTCAATTTTAGGCCCAATACTTTTTAATCTGTACATGCTTCCTCTTGGGGATGTCATGAGGCGACACGCATCAGCTTCCACAGCTACGCTGATGACACACGGCTGTATATTGCCGTGTCTCCGGATGACACAAAGCCTATCGATACCCTTTTAAATTGCATTTTAGATGTTAAGTCATGGATGGCAGAGAATTTCCTACAGCTCAATCAGGACAAAACAGAGGTTTTAGTTATTGGTCCTGAAGGTCAGAGAGAAAAACTCATCACAATTTGTGAAGAACCTGGGCGTCTTTTTTGACTCTGAGCTCAGTTTTATTCCTCATATTTAAAATGTAACCAAGATTGGTTTTTATCACCTGAAGAATATAGCCAGAGTCCGCCCGTTTCTCTCTCAGGCTAACACGGAGGTGCTGATGCATGCTTTTATTTCCTGCCGCCTAGATTACTGTAATGCCCTGCTCTCTGGTCTTCCCAAAAAGAGTATTTCTAGTCTACAACTACTTCAGAATTCAGCCGCACGGGTGCTGAGGAGGACCACAACGTGCTTGTGAGAAGGGGCCCTTGCAGCAGCTCCGTATTCAGGGACAAGCCCTTAAACGTGGCACCACAGTCAAACACGACACGCAGTGTTCCCTTTCTGGGATGATGGACACCATGATGGGGAATATACCAAACTCTTCCTGAATCAAGGTCTCTTTGATCGTCAGGTACTTGTTCTGCATAATTGCAAGTGATTACATTAGTCATGGACTTCACATATTCTTGATGGAGTTGCTGATCAAACTTAAATTTCTTCTTCAGACCTTGTAACCGTTGCTGGGCCACAGCAAAATTGTTTGGTAAGAAGACATCTTTCTTCTTGAAAGGTAAGTTCATAGTATACTTTCCATCCTGTAACTTGGCAGATGTTTGGGTCCTTGCTGCCTTCCGGAGAGGCAGCCGAGCAAGGCTGGATTGGTGATGGAAAAGAACTGGTTCGAAAAAGATTTTATTCTCGTCACATGCTGATGTCAAAAGAAGTCTCCCCAAAAACGTGCGAGCCCCCTCTCAGACATTCCCTTCTTATAGGGAATGCCCAAATAGGACATGAATATCTAATTTTCCCTTGTTGCATATGCATTCCCATCCCGCTAGTCTTTGGGATTTCCCTCCAAAAGTCCCCCAGAGGGAGAACAGATGCGTCTCCCCTTTGATACGACCAGTCTACTCGTGACCACCTTAAATTACTCTCATACCCTGGAAGGTCACCGACCTGGCGAGAGAATTGCCCCCACCATTAACAATGCTCAGGCCTATTTTCTCTCAGGGCAGTATCTGGTTACATCGGAACTTCAGAACCAAGACTGGTCACTTCTGTGAGCTCCAGTCCCTTCATAGTTACATAAAGAGAATTACTTCCCATATCTATATTAGGCCATTTAAAAATACACAACTTTTTTTTTCATTTATTTCAATTTATATTTAAGCTTGCTTATGTAATACTACAATATTTATTTTAATGTTAAATTATATCAATATTAATTTGAACCTTTTTATTTCACACTTGAATATTTCTGAACATATTTGTTCTTTTGAAAATGTGTGCAATTTAAATTATTCCATCCATCCAGCCATTTTCTGCCGCTCATCCGGGGTCGGGTTATTGAATTAATTTAATACATAAGTATTTTTTATATTTCAATAATTATTTCAATATTAGGACTCTTCTCAATGAGTTCAATATTTATAAAATGTTTCTATATTTATTATTAATTGAATTAAGTCTGTATGTGGTTGCCAATTTTAATATTTCCCTATTTCATTATATAACTAATCCAACGTATAAAAAGCATAATATAGCATGAACAAAAATATTTGGTATATTTGACAAAATGATAGTTTTTTTCCAAAGTGAGATTCTGCTTAGCAACAAACCCCAAACGCTTGATAGAGCTCAACCTAGAAAGAAAGAAATTTATTCAGAAAGCGCAATATTAAATGTATGTGAGGGGATATTTGAAGAGTTTGAGTTTTGTTCAATGGACCATTCATATACGAGCCAGCCAAACACAGCGAGAAAACCAGCGCTGACTCCAGTTGCCATCGAGTTGCCAACTCCTGACAAAACCTTTAAGAGAAACTGAGACTATTTCCGTTTCTCTTTCTGGTTCTTTTTATAGTTCAACTTCTAGTTCAGTTTTTCACCTTTTCACAGCGTAATGAAAGCCAGTTGAGCAAGTGGAACAAGTGATTTTATTGATGACTGTGGAAGGCACCGATATCATCAGCACCGTTTCTTCTCACACCTTTTCCATTAAGTACGATTAAAAAGACAACTGAAAAGCAAAATGTTCACAAATATTTGTTCCAGGCAGAGGCAATTTATTTTATTTACATGTTTGATATGAACACACAAAAAGATTAATCATCACTCAGACACGTTGCTTCTTCTGGCAATGATCACATTGGCTTAGTGTCAGTAAAAAAGCTTCTCAAAATTCAATATATCATATTTTATTCAAAATCAAAATTTACATCTTACCACAAAGAGTCAGTTCCTTCAGTTTTTTGTTTTATTTTTTTTAAGCTTCAAGGATCGCTGCAATTCTCGCCAGCACAATTGTGTCTCTCAGTTCCCTGTTTAGTGAAGAATTTTTTAGAACAAACGCTGCAACTGAGTGGCTTGTCTCCACTGTGTGTTCTTGTGTGGCTTCGTAAAACCGACTTTCGAGAGAACCTCTTGCCACAAACTGAGCAGGAAAAAGCTTTTTCTCCAGTGTGTGTTCTTGTGTGACAAGTTAAATTTGACTTTACAGAGAAGCGTCTCCCACAAACTGAGCAGGAAAAAGCTTTTTCTCCACTGTGTGTTCTTGTGTGTTGTGTTAAATGTCCCTTTTCAGAGAATCCTTTGCCACAAACTGAGCATGAAAAAGGCTTCTCTCCACTGTGTGTTCTTGCGTGCCTTGTTAAATCAAACTTTTGATAGAAGCTTTTGCCACAAACTGAGCAAGAAAAAGTTTTTTCTTCACTGTGCATTCTTGCGTGCCTTGTTAAATCAAACTTTTGATAGAAGCTTTTGCCACAAACTGAGCAAGAAAAAGTTTTTTCTTCACTGTGTGTTCTTGCATGGCTTGTTAAATGTGCCTTTTGAGAGAAGCTTTTTCCACAAACTGAGCATGAAAAAGGTTTTTCTCCACTATGTGTTGTTGTGTGTTTTCTTAAATTAGACTTTCCAGAAAAGCTTTTGCCACAAACTGAGCAGGAAAAAGTTTTTTCTCCAGTGTGTGTTCTTGTGTGTTCTGTTAAATTTCCCTTTTGGGAGAAGCATTTTCCACAAACTGAGCAAGAAAAAGGTTTTTCACCACTGTGTGTTCTTGTGTGGCTTGTTAAATTTGATTTTAGAGAAAAACTTTTACCACAAAACAAGCAGCAAAAAGGTTTATCTCCGCTGTGTGTTCTTGTGTGCGGTTTTAACGACAGCTTTGAAGTGAATGAGTCAGTGTGACATGCCCTTTCACCTTTGGCTTGCCCATCATCATCATCATCGTGTGATAATGTGTCCTCATTTTGTGCTTGTGATGGCCCCCAGTGGTCTTCATCACCTTCTGTTGTCACGTGATGACTTGAGCTGCTGCTTGGAGGCTCCGCCCCTCTGTTGTCCTCACTCTCATCCTTGTTTTCATCTTCAGTCTTTATAGGGACAACGTTCAGTGGTGACTTGTTGATCTCCTCCTCCTCCTCCTTTTTGATATGAGTCAAGTCTGGCTCCTCTTTCACAGAACGGAGATAGTATTCACTGACGTCTGCAGGGCACAAAAAGACACACACATTTGGTTTGGTCAAGTCAAAGCTCATGCGGCGACTTTGTCTTATATTGTTTCTACCGTGCTACCTTGACTTGTGCCTGCCGCACACGGAGCAATGCGTGCGGCACCAACTTTGACCGGACCATGGGGGCATTTCACAAAATTACATCCTACGATGTGTAAACCTCCCTTTCGCAGCACAACCGTGATAAACGAGCATTTAAAAAGTAAGCACATTGCGGCTGGTGCCCGAGTTCATTCCTGACATAGTCACAGACGTTTCTGGAATATGTATTCTAATTCAACTAAGATACACCATAATATTTTAAGAGTTCACTGAATCATTTTGGAACTGCAATGATGGTTAACAGCCATAGGGTGTCAGTAATGACTAACAAAGTAACACAAGACCTCCCACTGATACATCATGATTGTCATTTGGATAAATTACCAGGAACTATGAGTTGTGGGGGTGATGCAAACCACCTGGGCCACAGGAACTTTATTACCAGGAACTAAATGTTCCTGGACTTGTTGGTGGAAAAGGGGGTTGTGACGTTCTCCCTTTTTAAGCCCATAGTAAGCCAAAGATGCAGATGCATTCCTTGCAGCATGCGCTTGTTCACTGATGAGATCCGTGCAACCCTGGATGGATGCATTCAATGTATTTTAAATGTTTGGATGAGGTGAAACAATGCACCTGTGCACAAAACAGTGCAGGGCCACACGAGGTTCTTTGACTCTCACCCGACCAAGACAGTACAAAGTTAATAAATAAGACCAATACGTACTTTTTTTTTTTTTTTTAAACTTAATATTTTGTGTTTTATTCACTAAAATTCATCGACCGCCATTGATGTTTTCGCCGCAGTGTGCACATTTTTTAGAGTCAGGCAGAATTCCTTCCCTAAGTCATTGCTTGAACAAGATATAAAAACCAGAAAATTGAAAATGTAAAATAATCAGTTCAAATTTTATACTGGGAAAACATGGAGTTCCCCCCCCCCACTATTGGTTATTCTTTGGCATTTATTTTCTGCACTGATTTAATTTGGCATAAACAAATGTTCAGCAAACCGGCAAGTAAAAGGCAATATTTAAAAATAAAGCGGCAATAACCTTGAACGATTTCCCCAAACAACTTAATGTTGTGATGCATATTTCTAACGATAGAAAGTCGTTCTTTTCAAAGTAAATGAGAGTAAGACGTGTACAAACCTGCTTTGAGTGGCACAACACGAAGCTGCTTGCAACCTTCGCCCAGCAGTTGAAGATGTTGCTCGTTCTCTTCTTTTATTCCACAAAGTTCCTCTTCGTACTTGGGTGTCGTTCTTGCACACATTTTCAAATGATAATTCCCAAAAATCCGCACTTGATCTCTGCTTGGCGATGAGTCATGTGCCTCTTTTTGTTAGCGGCTAGCTAGCTAACAAGCTAAGCTAACTACGCCGAAAAGCATCAACGCGCGAAGATGAGGTTATCGGGACACAAAGACTTAATGAATTATGTCGTAGTCCTTTAGAGTAGAACTGGACATCCTATGAAAAAATTACAGTCAGTTCCACACTAAATCAGAAGAATTTAGCGGTGGGTGTTTTTATTCCGGTGTGGACGGGGTCCTTCGGAAGCTGCGCGCTTGCTTATGACGTCATGATTTAAGCACGTATTTTTCAAATATATTTCTTTGCCTCTGTGTTTGTTTTTACACCTGATGGTTCTCCTTTAATATATATTCTATGTAATATTTTAATTTGGTTGATAAAAAAAAAATGTAACAAAATAATTAAAATAACGCCACAAAAGCGAGTCAGCTCCGACGTCACTTCCGCCTTTGCCCCGAGAAGCCTTTCCTGCTCCAGCAGTGGGACGTTTACGTTTCTCCTACCGAACTTGCAACAATGCTGTGGTTCACTCGGGCTGCAAGATTGTATGAATATAATGTCTGCATATGCTAGCAGTGTTTAAGTGGGGTTTTCTAAGAAAAATACAAGTCCAGTTTCTTTGCTCTGACCCAACTTAGCCAGCGTTTATTTCCAACAACGTGTTCCTCGAATGCCCTGCAGTCATAACAACAGGCTGACACACTTCCAACTGCCCTGCAGTGCCCCCTACTAGTGCACCTGATAACACAGCATACCATATTGTTACATCCTTTCTCTTTTTGGAAAGCTTGTCCTTTAAATTGGACCTGGTGCTGAACACACATTAACACACACAAGGAAGAAAAAAACATTACAATGTGAACAATGCTGAGACAACAGTTTTTTTTTTTCTCAGTGACAGATGCAATTTCAACATCCCAAACAAAACAGTGCTCCTCTGTTAGGAAGAATCCCACCCTTTTTTTTTTTTTCACAATTACAATTACCCTTAAAAATAAGAATCCCCAAAGCATGTGATTAAGTAGTAAAGTCCTTGTACCGCTGCGGCTTGTGAATAACTCTCCCACTCCTAGTTGTCATCGGCCTATCGCTATCGGACGGAGCGGCTGGCTGAGGTTGTATTGGACTCGCTTGGGTGTTTGGTGGATCCTCAGCCTCCATGTCTATTGGCCTCACATGTGGATCTCCCAGAGCGTGCCTGAGGTGTCTACGGTTCCTTCTCAGAACAGCACCTGAATCCAATTCAATGTCATAGGATCTGCAATCAACAGTTTTTCACTCTGCCCAACCTCCACTTAGTGTGGAGGTGAAAAGGCTGAACCCTAACACAATCGCCAGGTTTTAATGCATCGAGATCCCTAGCAGAGCGGTTGTAATAAGCACACTGGCGGAATTGATTTTTCAGCAGCACTGGCCCTGCTCTAATCACTTTGGGCCGAAGAAGGCTGGGCTTGACTGGGAGCAGTGTCCTTGTACGGCGGCTCAGCAGTCTTTGCGCCGGGCTTGAGTCTAGTCCTTGTGACGGTGTATTGCGGTGATCCAATAACGCAAGATATGGGTCCTGCCCAGCCGCTTTAGCCTTTTGCAAAAGTCTTTTTGCTGTCTTCACGGCAGACTCTGCTTTGCCGTTACTCTGAGGGTAACCTGGAGATGATGTCTTGTGCTCGAACTCCCACAGCCGACTGAACCTGTGGAAATCCTCCGATGAGTATTGAGGTCCATTATCTGAAATTACAGTGCTGGGAATGCCATATCTAGCAAAGTGGGCTTTCAGTTTCTTTATCACCGTGGCAGATTTAGTGTCAGGCAAAAAGTCTATTTCCCAATAATTCGAGTAATAGTCCACTGTCACATATGTAGTTCTTGTCCTCTAACTGAAAAATGTCGACGCCCACCTTTGCCCATGGCCTGTTTGGCAAATCATGTGGGTTGAGTGTTTCCTTCTGTTGTCTGTCATCTACTGACCTGCAGATGTCACAACGAGCGATGTGTGCTGTAATATGGTCATTCATGCCAATCCAGAAAACGCATTCTCTGGCTCTCCTCAGACATCCTCCAACACCTAGATGAGATGAATGCAGACGGCTGGTGATGTCCTTCTGGAGTGCGGTAGGGATAACAGCACGTTCACCTTTAAAAACAATGCCATATTGGTGACTCAGCTCCCCTTGAAACGAATAGTATGGCCTGATCTCCGGCGGTATTGATCTTCTGTCTGATGGCCATCCCTGTTGCATCATCTTAATGAGAGTTTGAAGCGTTCTATCTTCTTCCGTAGCTACTCTAATCCTGCTCAGGCTGTCACTGGAGATAGGGAGGTGCTGTACCATGTTAACAGTTTCTATGTCAGCCTCAACAGAGCCCAGGGGTGAGCATTCTGGGAGATATGCTCTACTCAACGTGTCTGCAGTAACATGTCCCTGCCAGGAACGTACACTACAGTCAAATCATATTTCTGAATGCGCAGCATCATTCTTTGGAGTCTCTTTGGAGCACTCAACAGAGGTTTCCTCACAATTGTCTCGAGCGGCTTATGATCGGATTGGACAGTGACCTTACGCCCATACGTGAACTGATGAAATTTCTCTCCACTGAAAACCATGGCTAAAAACTCTTTCTCAATCTGAGCATAGCCACGTTCCGTCTGCGTGAGTGCTCTGCTTGCAAAAGCAATGGGCTTGCCTTTCTGCATTAGTGCTGCCCCCAAACCAGTGTCCGATGCATCGCATTGCACCACTAAATCCTCCTCAGGGCAGTAATACTTCAGGACAGGAGCACCGGCAATCATCATTTCAAGTTTCGCAAAAGCCGTTTCATGTTGCTCCATCCATTCCCATTCAACATCTTTGTGTGTCAACTGTCTCAGTACCTCACATTGGTCTGAAAGCTTGGGGCAAAATTTCGCCAGATAGTTTACCATGCCCAACAGTCTTTGCACTGCCTTGACGTCTGTGGGCCTCGGCATGTGCTCAATGGCACGGACCTTGTCCGGGTCTACTTTCAGTCCACCTGCTGTGAGCCTGTGTCCAATGTAATTGCACTCAGCCTGTCTCAGTTTGAACTTGTCTGGATTCAATTTAATGTTCTTTTGTTTACATCTGTCCAGAAACTGTCTCAACTTTGCATCATGGTCTCTTATCGCATCTTCCTGTCTCTCACCCTGGCCTGTAATAAGCACATCGTCAGCAATGATATACAGACCAGGCAGTCCATCCAATGCTTGATTCAATTTCCTCTGGAAAACCTCAGGTGCCGGACTAATCCCCATGGGCATCCGGAGCCATCTGTAGCGCCCAAATGGGGTGGAGAATGTGGTCAGGTAGCTGGACTTCTCTTCAAGTTTGACATGCCAGAAACCACTTTTAACATCACACACTGTGAACAGTCTAGCTTTAGACAAGTCTGGGAGTACATCTTCAATAGTTGCCAATGGGAAGTGACTGCGCTTGAGAGCCTTGTTCAAGGGCTTTGGATCAATGCATATTCTTGGTCTGCCATTTTGTTTTTGTACTACCACCATGCTGCTGATCCAATCGGTGCTACAGTCCACTGGTGCGATAATACCTCTGCGCTCAAGGTCTTGAAGCTCCTCCTTCAGTGGCTTCAGCATAGCAACAGGCACACGTCGCTTTGGCAGCTGTACTGGTTTGACACTTTTGTCCACTTCTATTGTGTACTCTCCTTCCAGACACCCATCTCCTGAGAATACATCTGCAAAGTCCATCTTAATCTGTTCAAATGTCCACTCTCCTTTTGTCTCTTTCTCTGTTGTCACAATACTGTCCATTGCCATGATATTTTCATAATGCACCTTGATAAGCTTCATAGCCTCACTGGCTCTTTTTCCTATAAGTGGGACAGTGCAGTCCTCATCCACTACTTGGAACTCTAGCCGATACAGTTTCTGGTTTCTTGGGTTCCTCAGCTTAACTTTACACTTGCCCAGTGGTTTCACCTTGCTACCATTATACATCACTAGTACTGACGTCGTCTCATCCAGTCTCGCATCCGTGTTCAGCAGGTTAACGGGTAATACGTTACATGTAGCGCCGCAATCAATTTGGAACTTTACCATATTTTTCCCCAAGAGCATGCCTGCAAACAGCTTTGTGTCACTGTCCTTGTTAGAGCTTATGGTATTCACATTTTCAAGTTTTGTCACCTCTCTAACACACAGAATGTCCTCATATTCACTTTCAAAGTCCTCTACACAGTGAATCGACGTCTTTCGCTTGACTTCCGTGCGAGCTTTACATTTTGCCGCAAAATGGTTGTCCGAACCACACTTTTTGCATTTCTTGCCAAAAGCCGGACATTTGTATTTGCTCCTCTCGTGCGTCCTACCACAGTACTTGCAATCCACCATGTTGTCTTTCTCTCCTTGCTGCTGGCGTGAAGCTCCGTGGACGACATGAACTTCCTCCACTTGTCCAGCAATGGTCCTGCAATTTTCCCGGGACAGCTCCGCTGCTCTGCACAGCTGAAGGCAAGCATCCAAAGTCAAAGCCTTTTCCCTCAGTAATCTTTCCCGCATGTTGGCGTCACAAATGCCGCACACGATTCTGTCTCGAATGAGGGAGTCTCTCAAGTTGGCAAAGTTACATGTCTTAGCAAGCAGCTTCAATTCGGTAACATAGTTGTCAATAGACTCACTGGGTCCTTGGTTCCTCGTGAAAAATTTGTACCTCTCCACCCTTTCATTCACCGCTGGACTGCAATAGGTGTCGAATTTCTCAATCATGTCTTCCAACGTCCACTCCGCCTGCGCTGTGTCCCCCATGAGCGTATCGAGCAGCACCCTGCCGCCCTCGCCGACCAGGTACCTGAAGAGCCGCACCCGCCTCTTCTCGTCATCCTCGGCAACAGTTAATCCAACATAAAGTTGAAACTCGTCCCTCCACGCCTTCCACGTTTTGGACAAATGGCTGGAGTCCAAACACAACGTTTGTGGCGCTTTCAGCCCGTCCATGCTCGGAGCTTGCCTGGCGATGCTAACCTCCGCTAATCGTTAGCGTCTTGTCGTCTCCTCGGTGGAAACAAGGATTTACCAAAAAAATCCGGCAAAATCCCACCACTGCCACCATGTTTAAGTGGGGTTTTCTAAGAAAAGATACAAGTCCAGTTTCTTTGCTCTGACCCAACTTGGCCAGCGTTTATTTCCAACAACGTGTTCCTCGAATGCCCTGCAGTCATAACAACAGGCTTACACACATCCAACTGCCCTGCAGTGCCCCCTACTGATGTACCTGATAACACAGCATACCATATTGTTACGCTGGTAACTTTCCTACTGCGTAAGTGGTCAGTGAATGCACCTCGAGTCCGACGCAGAACGCGAGTGACTTTATTTATTTTTTTATTCTTTTGCTACTCTTGACGCGGCTATCGATGGTTATAAAAAATAAACAAATCAGTCAATTGGAATACAATTACGTGTTCTCTAACAGGATTCCACCTATCTGTATTTTGCCACTTAATTTGATCTCGCTGGAAACACGATATAGCCCACTTCACTCATCCTCTCCCCTTTCCATCGTGTTTTGATCACTTAAATTCCCGTATGGTAGCTTCATTGATTGCAAAATTTCTTTGGTCTAACGAATGCAAATGCAGGGAATTTCCCCCCGATTTCGGCGCAGTCAAACGCTTACTTTACGTGTTAAATTGTAGCGAATGGTGTGCGGAAAACAACACCGACGAAGACTACCACTTTTATGGAAACCCTAGTTTAAATGAAAGCAAATCAAAAACACAAACTCATACATTCTTCGTGCCTTTCAATGAAAACAACCGTAGTAACATCGCGCCGCCTTCAGTCAATGCGTGCGCGCAGGGGATACAGATTTTGGCAGGGGGGGAAGTACTTTGGCACGACACCGGTATGACGCGTGAGTGCGCACGCGAGGGTGGGATGCTGAGCGGCCAATTGATCAATTGTTGTCACGTGCGGACGTGCTACGTGCTGCGAAGTATTTTAGCCCCTAATCATGCCTCCTAAGAAGGTCAGTGCAAGCAACAAAGCTGCTAGTAGCGAAAAAAGATAAACAGTGCGTACAACTATTGCATTTAATTCGGTGTTGGAACAAATCGCTTTTCAAACAGGGTTCTGGAACGGATTATGGTCGAGAACCGAAGTTCCACTGTATTTGGCGTCTACAATGTAAATGTGATTTTCATTAAAATATGATGAAATTGAATTTTGCAAAGATCTTTTATTGACACTAAGCCAATGTGATCCGTGCCAGAAGAACCATTGTCTCTGAGTGATGATGAGTTTTTTTGTGTGTTAACATCAAACATTATAAATGAAATTAATTGCCTTTGTGTGGAATAACATTTGTTAACGTTATGCTTTTCAGTTGTCTTTTTAATCGTACTTAATGGAAAAGGTGTGAGAAGAAACGGTGCTTATGAAATCGGTGCCTTCCACAATCATCAATAAAATCACTTGTTCCACTTGCTCAACTGGCCTTTACTACGCTGTGTAAAAAAGTGAAAAACAGATCTCAAAGTTGAACTAAAAAAAGAACCAGAAAGAGAAACGCGAATGATCTCAGTTTCTCTCAAAGTTTTTGGAATGGCAGGAGTGTAGCCACACCGGTCCAGCAAAAAGGCCACGATTCAGACTGATATCCAGATTTTCCTTTTTTATTTCTCCTTTTCCTCTGACGGCGTTCGGAAATTCCGGAGCCCCTTAGGGGACATGGAAGAAAAAAAAACAACTTTGCATTCCCTCGCAAAATCTTTGCTTTCCCTTGCAAAGATAGTGAATGTTCGTTTATTTATTTTTTTAATACGTGTTTATGTACTTCCGGGTCAGTTTGGCTTGCCTAGCCTCTGATGCGCGGCTGTTCGAGAGACGACAGTACGTCAGATGCGGCAATAACCTTAGAGGGTGACTTGGAATGTTTCTTGCGGTCAAGAGATGTCCCTCACGGTGACATTCTGCACATGAAAAGCAACAAGGTACATACAATTAACTCAAACGCGCATGTCAAACTCAAGGCCCGGGGGCCAGATCTGGCCCGCAACCTCATTTTATGTGGCCCGCAAAGGGCAAATCATCTGCATCAACTTCCTGTTTCTATCATATTTTCTTCACTTTTAACAACACTGAGATATGAGATATTGCCATTTATTTGTTAGCAGTCCTCCCCTTTTAAAATAAATGGAAAAATTGTTGAACAATTACTTAGGAGCTTCTGATTTCAAAACTGGCTTTCCATTCAATTTATATGGGTTCACAGTCATACCGGCCCTCTGAGGGAAACCACAACTACAATGTGGCCCGTCCACAAAAATGAGTTTGACACCCCTGCTCTAACGAAATAACCTTAATAATAGCAATATGGGTCCCTACTGTTAATGTTTTTGCATAATACTAGCGTGCAAACTGTTCACCTTTTGAGTGGCTAGAAAAGTATTGCTTTTCTGTTTTCAATTTGTAGTTCATTTAAATCCTGTTATTGCATTCAAATTACTGTGAAGTGTAACGTTAAATATTTTTCTAAATATTTTTGTACAACGCAACTTTAGTTTCGTTATGAAGCAGCGTAGTTCGTACCCGGAAATGACGTCATCAAATCGGAAGTCGCGGAAGCAGGAAGTATAATAATAGATCACCAATAAGAGAGAAATGTGATGATAATGAAGTCCAATCGAGCACAATCTGCATACATCTTTTGCCTTTGGTAGCATCGTGGGTACGTACAAGTTTATGTTATTAACATTGACTATTACTCTAACTATCCTGAGATTGCGCAACTCACCAGCACCACTGCACAGTCCATTATTGTGCACATGAAAGGGTTCTTTGCAAGACACGGAATTCCGCAGTGTGTTGTGAGTGACAACGGTCCGCAATTTGACTGTGGAGAATTTCAACAGTTTGCAAAGCAATATGGATTCACTTCAAGCCCTTTATACCCACAAGCAAATGGCCAGGCTGAGAAGGGAGTGCAAATCATCAAGAGACTGCTAAGGAAGGCCAAGGATGATGCATCTGATCCTTACCTTGCCCTATTGAGTTACAGAGCTGCACCTCTGGAGTGTGGAGCTTCGCCTGCTGAGCTACTCATGTGCCGTAAGCTTCGCACCACGCTTCCACAAATACCACAAGGACAGGACAACAACATTTGGATTGAAAATAAGAGAATGCTCAAACTCAAACAGAAAATTGCTTATGACAGAGCTACAAAACATCTGGAACCTCTTTCTGAGAAAGACACTGTAAGGATTGAGGGACCTAATTGTTGGGACAGAAAAGTGACTGTCCTTATCGAAGCCTGACCGAGATCTTACATTGTGGAAACAAAGCATGGACAAAGAGTGAGGAGGAACAGGAGGAGTCTTCTGAAGGTTCCCGGGAATTGTAAGAAATCTTCTGATGCGGCTGAGGCTGCAAAGCAGGTGGATACATCGAAGGAGCACAGACCTCAACCACCAGCAATTTCTGGGATTACTGAACCTCTTCGAAGATCAACAAGAGTTAGACGACAACCGGACAGGCTGATTGAAAATGTTTAATGTTGTGTTATTGTTGCTAAAATTGTTGTAGAGCTTCTTGTTGTCATAAATAATGGATAGATATTGATAAGAAGTGAAAATAATTGATAACAAAACAAAATTATAATAATAATAATAATAATAAATAATAATAATGAAAAAAAGGCATAGGCATTGTTTAACGTTTGAAAGGGAGATGTAATGATAGCAGTTATATCATTGGCCACTAGTTGGCAGTATTGCCCGATGTGTGTTTTGGTTACCAGACGAACAAGTGTGTCTGCACATAGACGAGAATGCAAGTCAGTAAATTAAGAGACACAAGCTTGCAGCATCACGTTGCCTGCGTGACTTCTTAAGATAGAAGACGGAACATTACAGTAACCATTAAAAAAAACGTATAGTAACCATAAAATTATTTTTTAAAAAACGTATCGTAAAATACTAAAGCTGTTGCTTTTTGTTATTTACAAAGAATTTTTGTTTAAAATCCCCCTGGCTCTTCTTTTTGTCTTTTCTCTATTATGTACGTATTAGTAGCTGACCTTCCCACAACTCCCTGGCAGAAGGTAGGCACTGATTTTTTTTCATATAAGAGAACATTATCAGTTTCCCAAGCGTGAAGAAGTCCTGAGTGACATGGCAGGTGCTAAGTACTTCAAATTAGATACATCGCATGGATTTTGGTATTAATAACTGTGTTTGGTTTGCTTTTGTGAATAAAGATTTTACAAAAAACGTATGAGTAAATATTTATCATCTCATCAATATTTGTACAACAGAGTACTGAGTTTCGAGATCCTCACAATAATAATTCTCAAAATTATATTTCTTAGCAATTTAGCTTAGTTAAGGGATATTTTATTGACAATCTAACATCACTATACAAAGACAGAAAAAAATGGTGGTGGGGGGGCGCGAATCTTTTTCTTCTTGGTAGGGGCGGGCGTGAAATAGTTGAGAAGCACTACTAGTCTATGCAGACATTATATTCATACAATCTCGCAGCCCGAGTGAAACACAGCATTGTTGCAAGTTCGGGAGGAGAAACTTAAACGTCCCACTGCTCTTGCAGCAGCGGCTTCTCGGGGCAAATGCAGAAGTGACGTCAGAGTTTACTCGCCAATGTGGCGTTATTTTAGTTATTTTGTTAATTTTTTTTTATCAACCGAATTAAAATATTATATAAAATATATATTAAAATAGAACAGACATGGGTAAAAACAAACACAGAGGCAAATAAATATATTTGAAAAATACGTGCTTAAAGCATGACGTCATAAGCAAGCGCGCAGCTTCCGAAGGACCTCGACCACATCCACACCGGAACAAAAACAGTCCACCGCTAAATTCTTCTGATTTATTGTGGAACTGACTGTAAATTTCTCACAGAATGTCCAGTGCGCCTCTAAAGGACGTCGACATAATTCATTAAGTCTTTGTGTCCCGATAACATCATCTTCGCGCGTTGATGCTTTTCGGCGTAGTTAGCTTAGCTTGTTAGCTTGCTAGCCGCTAACGAAAAGAGGCACATGACTCATCGCCAAGCAGAGATCAAGTGCGGGTTTTTTGGAATTATCATTTGAAAATGTGTGAAAGAACGACACCCAAGTACAAAGAGGAACTTTGTGTAATAAAAGAAGAGAACGAGCAACATCTTCAACTGCTGGGCGAAGTTAACAAGCAGCCTCCTGTTGTGCTACACAAAGCAGGTTTGTACCCGTCTTACTCTCATTTGCTTTGGAAAGAACGACTTTCTATCGTTAAAAATATACATAACAACATTAAGTTTTTGGGGGAAATCGTTCAAGGTTATTGCCGTTTTATTTTTAAATATTGCCTTTTACTATCCGGTTCGCTGAACATTTGTTTATGGCAAATGAAATCAGTGCAGAAATTAAATGCCAATAACCATTAGCGGGGGGTAAACTCCGTGTTTTTTTTTCTCAGTTTAAAATTTGAACTGATTATTTAACATTTTACTTATTCCGGTTTTTAAATGTTGTTAAAGAAATTAAGTTTGTCATGTCATCATGTTTCAAAACTATGCTGACAGATGTAGTGTACTTTTATATCCACTGTTGGAGTTGAGCCACCGAGAAAATGAGAAACATTTAGTAAATGAATCTTAAAAGCTAAACTTACTCCAATGCGTGTTCGTTTTTTGTACTCAAGAAGAATAGGGTCAAATAAAGACTTGACAACAACTGAATAGAGTTCCAATATTTAGTTTCTTCAATTTCTGGCGTTCAGGAAATAGTACAAATACAGAGATCTGGGCGGCTTTTTCTTAATCTGACGAGAAACTGTACTCAGACGAGTACTATCGAAAAATGGCGCGCTGATCTCAGCCCAGCCTCACATTTTATAGGAGGTTTTTTATGTCAAGGGTCATGTAGGTTGAATCTGTCGTCCTTGCTCCTTCCCCCGGCCCGGTCCAGGTCCAAGGCTGACCTTCTCAGGCAGTCTCTCCGTCTCTCCTGCTCACATTCCCCTGCAATCTCGTCAGTGTACAGATTGTGTGGTGTATGTTTTCCCAGATCAGATTATATTTTTGGGTCTTCTTGATAGCATCGCTGTGACGTCCTCCCCGGCCCAACTTGATATGTTTGTATCTTCTATGGCCTATGTGGAGAATGTGCTTTGAAGTATTTGTCCATGAAGTGCTATCTGGGGTGTCATCAGTTTGACCTGATGTCAGGTTTAAAAAGGTCCTGACGCCTTCATTAGACTGAATTAAATGCAAAGAACCAGAGGAATAACCAGGGAAGGTTTTGTCTTTTCTCCATCGCGATGGGAGGAGAAGCCAGGAGGTGAAGTAGGCGTCTTGCTAGTTCAATCTCCCGTACTCTCACTGACTTCTTCGCCCATCCCTCTGGACTTTATTCAGAGAAAAACGATACCTATGGAAAGTGAAACTTAAAACAAGCGTGTGGGTGTGCGCATGTGTGCTGAAGCAATGATGTGCGTGTCTGTGAGTGTGTGTGTGTAATTATCATTGATACAAATAGTGTATAAAAAACATGATTAAAAATACACAAACTATTTACATACTCTCACACCTGAGCAGACTGAATTTGTTTGTTCTGAATGAGAGTGTGGGTCATGAAAATACTATGTGTGTAATTTTGAGGTCTTACATTTAAACTAAGTCATATCAATTTAGCATATGAATGCATCAGTAAACACCATGACTACAATCCCAGTCAATCTTATCGATGCACTGTACTTCTACATTCATTTGATAAATGCTTTTTGTTTAATCAATGTCGAACATATTCAGTAAATATGAACCTGCTCAATTAAATAATTGACCTTCTGTCCCGTAAGTGTTTAAAATAATGCCAGCAATCGTAATACAAACCTTCAATATTCATGTCCGGTGTGGCCATTCCCTATAAGAAGGGAAGGCCAGAGAGAGGGGACACCTTTCCCTTTTTGCTTTTTGGGGAGACTTCTTTTGACATCAGCACGTGACAAAAATAACCAAAATGGCTGTGTCAGAGAATTTTTTTCCATCACCAATTCTGCCATGCTCGGCGACCTGTCCGGAGGGAAGCTGAGCCAGACCCACACATCAACAACAAAATATACCACATTTTTGGCGTCACAAAGAGGATTCTTGCTCCATTGAGGGTCTCAGGGTGCTGGGGCGCAGGCGTTCAACAGCCGGCTGGCTGAACTTTCGGTGAGATGCTTTTACTCACAATGGGTGTTGTGCGCCTGTGTCCAAGCGGTCGGGGCTTTTGGGGTCGTTAAAGAGAGCTTGTGCGTGTGGGTCTGCTGGCTGGTTGGTCATGGAAAATGTCCCTGTGTTAGTTTCAATTATAGTTTTAACAAGAGGCCAATATCATGACTGATTAAGACATTAAAAGATGTCAAAGTAACCGCACTGTGAAAGAACATACGCAAAAGTATTAAAAAATAAATAAATAAATGAAAAAAAATAATGCTAGGAACTATGTAAATGGGGACTAGCGCGGGAGAAATGTGCAGAAGATTAAGAAAAGAAAGGTCTAGTGGTTAAAGAGATGAGAACTAAGAAGTGTAAAACTATAGCTATAGACAACATAGTCGTGAATAAGCTCAGTTTGAGCACAGACCCTGGCCACGGTGTAAATTTTAGCAGGAAAATTATGAGCTGAAAATAGAAATAATGAAGAGAAACGCGCTTCCACGTATCGTATTGGGCACTTTGTGGCATGGAACACAGTAAGGATCGAGGCGTACCGTTGTGTGGAGGGCCCGACGGTTTCGCTGGTACGTAGCAAGAGATACGCTGTTCAGATACGTACCCTGTGATTACTCGTGTTCTGGTCGGATAATTCTGTCAGGGTCTTGCCAGCGAAACGCTGGGAAGAAGGTGGCAGGACTCTCCAAACGCGGACACAGGAAAATCAGTTTAACAAAGAGTGTTTATTGATTCACAATAGTGGAAGTCCAATCATCAATTAAGGCAAATATATCTATCTTAGCATTACATCCGTCGATAAATCAGGAGAAAACACAAAGCGCTGGCGGAGAAAAGCTAACACCAGGAAGGAGATAAACGACGGAACGAAAAGCGCTTGCACCGGCAAGGAAAAGGAAAAACGATCAACATAAATAGCTTGCCAAAAGGGCAAGAGGGAAAACCAATTGGAGAAAACGAGGAACAAAAAGAGACAGAGCAATAGCTGGCAAAACGTGGAACACAAATAGATCCAAGAGCAAAAATACATGAACAAGAGAACAATCGATACCAGGGTCATGAACGTGAGCAGTGCAGGAAAATTATCCGACGCCGGGCAGTCAGTGTAGGTGGCTTAAATAGTGTGTGTAATTAGTCAGTGGATGGATGTCAGGTGCGGCGCCGGTGGGCTGGTCTCCCGCTCGTGATGACGCGGGCGGAGTCGGTCGGAGGAGGAGACGCCCCTGCTCAGCTGAGAAACATAAACAAAAGTGCACATGGCAGGGAGGTGACGAAAACAACAACAAAACAGGCGTGACCGGCACGGGTCACGACAACCGGGGGAAGCAGTTAATCCAGCAGCCGACGCATGCAGCTCCCATTGCGTCTGCTCTTTCCATTTCCGCTGCTCCTGGGCCAGGTTCTGGTGACGCAGTGCCACAGCAGGCTTGTTGTCCGCACCTGCCGGTCAACAAGGTCACATAATAGAAGCTGCGGTGGTTATAGACATGGGTTGTGAGTGGGGCGTGCTCTTGCTGTGGGTTGTGGGGTCACTGGGTGATGAGCGGTCCAAACCGAGCCACTTCCTGAAATGTACCATCCTGTGGTCCAGCGCCATGCCAGTCACAAAGAGCTCCACTAGCACGGGGGCGCCATCGCTACGCCCTCCTCCGACAACGCTTCTATGGCTTCCAAATGCACACTTGACGCACGATTGATGGACAACAGTTTATGATGGTGGAACAAGATATTCCACGCTTTGCAAGCTTCTTCTCCATATCCCAGTGAGCAACAACACTGTTACGCTTGTAGGACTCTTGAGATTGGCCGAGTCACTGCCATGGTCCGAACCCGCACCTGTGAAACACTGGAATTCGAGTGGGACTGAATTTCCAGAAGGGACTGAATTTGACTGTGCACTTCCGCCGGGGGAAGCATATGTTGTCCTCCGTTCCAGCAGATTAGGCAGCTCTGAGACCAGGGTGGTGTTTCAGCACCCATTACGAATTCCTCTGTTATGGAACATTTTCCGAATTTCTCAGCACTGTGGTAGACAATGAATTGGTCACTCTGAAGCGAAAGCTCTGTTTGCGTCTCTGCCAGAGGGGTCGTGGACCCGGGGTCTCACTGACGTTGTGCTCTGCACCACAGCGTCTCCAATTTGTTTTTGCTATATCTGCGCCTTCCCCATTTGACAGAGTTAATGCCGGCACACCTTGGGGGCAAAGGGGGGCATTCCGGCCATAATGGCTGGGATGAGGACTGCACTGCTCTTGGTGCCCTCCACATCCTGGAATGGACTCTTTCCTGTGGAAAATGGATTTCATTGGCATCTCTGGTGCTCAATTTTTGTGTGGAGTGTGTCTGCTTGTTGTATTTCAGGTGAAGTGTAGATGGAGTTGGATGCAGACTGGAATCTCACTTGGAGCAAGCGACGAGGAGGACTCCTTTGAGGGTCATAAGATGTGGACATGATCATCTGAAACAATAGTGTTTGCAAGAGCTCTTCGGTGACGAGGGCTTGGCAGCTCTCGAGCGACACGATGTCATCGGATTCTCTTGCTGGAGCATGGCGTCAACTATGTTTTTGCATATCATTTGACTCGTGTTTGTGTTTTGTATGTTAATGTGTCTTGTCCTATCATGCTTTTATTACGCTGTGGATTTATTCTGTTCTGTAACGGTGTTCCTTCATCCTACTTGCCTTGTGGATGCAGGTTCACTAGAAAGTGTTAGCAAGGATCTCCCTCTTTTCCCCCACTCTTTCGAAGGGGGTTGGGGGGGGGGTTCACCCGAGGTTTGGAGAAGCTTTGATGCCTCCATATGGACTGCACTGGAAATTGTTAGTCTGACTGCCGGTTTGCTTAAAGATCTATCATTGCGGGGGGATCTCCTTCGTGACCGAGGTGGTTGATTTGGGATTTTTTGGAATTATTGCTGGATTTATGTGTGGTCCTGCAGGAGGTGTTAGAGTGACACCAGGGAGCAATTTGGCCATACACTTAGTTTTCCTAGTTAAACTACCCTTATGTAGCATGCCTTGAGCATGATTTAGGTTTTAGTCAATTAGGTTTCCCAAATTTTAGACAATGGATTCATATAAAAGGTTGGAATGGGATTTTTGGTGACATGCTGGTGTCGTTTTTGCTTTATCAGGACAAGATTGCCTCGAGGGGGGGGAAATATGTAGTGTTTTTTTTTTATTCACTCTTATGAACATTTTAGTAATTCTCTTTAACTATGAGGGGATTGGAGACTAAAGAAGTGACCAGTTTTGGTTTTGAAATTCCAATGTGAACGAGATGGTGTCCAGGAGGACAAAAGGCTTGACCAGCTCTAGGTGTGGAGCCCTCGAGGTGATAGAAGCAGTCAAGATGGCACCGGAAGGCCACTTCAAAGAGCAACCACATCTGCTCTCGCCGTAGGGAGCTTTGAGGGCAAAATCGAAGACTAGTACAATGAGAATGCATATGCAACAAGGTAAAGTTAGACATTCATGTCCGGTTTGGCCATTCCCGATAAGAAGGAAAGTGAGGGGACACCCTTTCCCTTTTCTCTTTTTTGGGGAGACTTCTTTTGACATCAGCATGTGACGAGAATAAAATCTCTTTCGAACCAAAATGGCTGTGTCAGAGAGGTTCTTACCATCACCAATTCTGTCATGCCCAGCGACCTGTGCGGAGGGAAGCTGAGCCAGACCCACACATCAACAACTAAATATACCACACAGGTTAATAGAAGGTCACAAAAACATGGACCTCTTAAACAGGAAAACGTTAGTTCAGTGGTAACAGAGTTGTGTCTATGCTGGCAGTTTAGCAGGAAGCCACAAAAACAGATGAACGTCTTGAACCGTGTTTGACAGGAAACCGTTTAGCTCGCATTTAACAGAATTGTGACCCAAACATGTCTTGTAAGCTGAAACCGTTCGAACAACAGGAAGAGTGTGGACGGGTGTGATCAAGTCAAAGTGTTCATGTTTTTCCATTCTTTATGGGTTGTCATATACAAATTTGCTTTGATGTGCTTTAATAAAACGCCGCACAGGAGCGGGAAAGCTTTTCTCTTTGCCGGACTGCTCCTCGCAAGTGACAAAGACAATCTTGGCTGGGTGATTCATTTATGAAGGCGTGTCTCGTTTTTGAAAACTTCTTTGACAAATCTTGTTCAAGCAATTCCTTATGGAATGATTCAATCTGACTCTAAAAACTGTACACACTGGGGCAAAATGATCAATGGCGGTTGATGAATTTTCGTGGATATAACACAAAGGATTACGATTTTTAAAAAATCAAGTACGTGTTGGTCTTATTTATGAAAATTTTACTGGCTCGGTCAATGAACCTCGGGTGGCCCTGCACAGTTTTGTGCACATGTGCATAGTTTCACCTCATCCAAACATTTAAAATACATTTAATGCATCCATCCAGGGTTGCACGGATCTCATCAGTGAACAAGCGCATGCTGCAAGGAATGCATCTGCATCTTTGGCTTACTATGGGTTTAAAAAGGGAGAATGTCACAACCCCCTGTTCTACCAGGGCCCCTTTAATTCTTTCAGGAATCCAGATTATAATGGAACCAAAAAGTACCCACGATGAAACTACAGTGGAACCTCGGTTCTCGGCCATAATCCGTTCCAGAACCCTGTTCGAAAAGCGAATTGTTCGAACACCGAAACCATTCCTTTGCTGCTTGCACTGACTTTCTTTGGAGGCATGATTAGGGGCTAAAACACTTCGTACACCTATATAAAACGCGAGAGCAAAACGCAGCACGTCCGCACGCGACAACAGTTGGTCACGAAGAGAGCAAGAGAGCGATCTACACCCGTACGCCGCTCAGCATCCCACCCTCGCGTGCGCACTCACGCGTCGTACCGGCGTTCGAACTCCGAGGTTTGTTTGAACTGCGAAGCAAGAATTTCTCTTTTTTTTGTTCGAACTCCGATTTGTTCGACCTCAGCGTCGTTCGAGAACCGAGGTTCCACTGTATCTCTGAATGCAAAATGAAAAACTTGTAAAGATATTTCACTTGAACAATTCCTATTTTATCAATGACATTATGTTGCGATGGCCCCCAGTGGTCTGCATCAATATGTTAGGGTCCCACAACAGGTGTTCCATCAGACGCACACAAAAGCCTGTGTGTGCTAACTTCAGCTCGCTTCCAGTAACGTCTGTGACTCTGTCAGGAATGAAATCGGGCATCAGCCGCAACATGCTTCCTTTTTAAATGCTCGTTTATCACCGTTGTGCTGCGAAAGGAGGTTTACATCGTAGGACGGAATTTTGTGAAATGCCCCCATGGTCCGGTCCAAGTTGGGGTCGCACGCATTGCTCCGTGTGCGGCGGGCACAAGTCAAGGTAGCATGGTAGAAACAATATAAGACAAAGTCGCCGCCTGACCTTTGACTTGGCCAAACCAAATTAGTCTTTTTGTGTCCTGCAGACGTCAGTGAAAACAATCTCCGTTCTGTGAAAGAGGAGCCAGACTTGACTCGCATCAAAGAGGAGGAGGAGGAGGAGGAGATCAACAAGTCACCAGTGAACGTTCTCCCTATAAAGACTGAAGATGAAAACAAGGATGTGAGTGAGGACAACAGAGGGGCGGAGCCTACAAGCAGCAGTTCAAGTCATCACGTGACAACAGAAGGTGATGAAGACCACTGGGGGCCATCACAAGCACATAATGAGGACACATTATCAGACGCTCATGACGATGATGACGATGATGGGCAAGCCAAAGGTGAAAGGGCACGTCACACTGATTCATTAACTTCAAAGTTGTCTTTAAAACCACACACAAGAACACACAGTGGAGAAAAAACATTTTCATGCTCATTTTGTCGCAAAAGCTTCTCACAAAAGGCACAATTTACAAGGCACACAAGAACACACAGTGGAGAGAAGCCTTTTTCATGCTCGGTTTGTGGCAAAAGCTTTTCTTTAAAGTCATATTTAATAAAACACACAACAATACACAGTGGAGAAAAACATTTTTCCTGCTCAGTTTGCGGAAAAAGTTTCTCTCAAAAGTCACATTTAACAGAACACACAAGAACACACAGTGGAGAGAAGCCTTTTTCCTGCTCAGTTTGTGGCAAAAGCTTTTCTTTAAAGTCATATTTAAGAAAACACACAACAATACACAGTGGAGAAAAACCTTTTTCCTGCTCAGTTTGTAGGAAAAGTTTCTCTCAAAAGTCACGATTAACAGAACATACAAGAACACACAGTGGTGAAAAACCTTTTTCCTGCTCAATTTGTGGAAATAATTTCTATCGTAAGTCGCATTTAATAAAACACACAACAATACATAGTGGAGAAAAACCTTTTTCCTGCTCAGTTTGTGGAAAATGCTTCTCTCAAAAGTATAATTTAACAAGCCACTTAAGAAGACACAGTGGAGAAAAGCCTTTTTCCTGCTCAGTTTGTGGCAAAAGCTTCTCTGGAAAGTTTAATTTAATAGAACACACAACAACACACAGTGGAGAAAAACCCTTTTCATGCTCAGTTTGTGGCAAAAGCTTCTCTGGAAAGTCAACTTTAACAAAACATAAAAGAATACACAGTGGTGAAAAACCTTTTTCCTGCTCAGTTTGTAGGAAAGGTTTCACTCAAAAATCAACTTTAACAAATCATAGAAGAACACACGGTGGCGAAAAGCCATTCAGTTGCAGTGTTTGTGCTAAAAAATTCTTCACTAAACAGGGTGCTGAGAGTCACAATTGTGCTGGTGAGAATTGCAGCAATCCTTGAAGCTTAAAAAAAAAAACGGAAGGAATTGACTCTTTGTGGTAAGATGTAAATGTGATTTTGAATAAAATATGAAAAATTTAATTTTGCAAAGCTTTTTTATTGACATTAAGCCAATGTGATCAGTGCCAGAATAACCATTGTCTCTGAGTGATGATGAGTTGTTTTGTTTTTATATCAAACATTATCAATGAAATTAATTGCCTTTGCCTGGAACAACATTTGTTAACGTTATGCTTTTCAATTGTCTTTTTAATCCTAATGGAAAATGTGTGAGAAGAAACTGTGCTTATGAAATCGGTGCCTTCCACAATCATCAATAAAATCACTTGTTCCACTTGCTCAACTGGCCTTCATTACGCTGTGTGAAAAGGTGAAAACCTGAACAAGAAGTTGAACTATAAAAAGAACCAGAAAGAGAAACGCAAGTAGTCTCAGTTTCTCTCAAAGGATTTGGAATGTCAGGAGTTGGCAACTTGATGGTGACTGGAGTCAACGTTTATTTGTCACCACGGAGGAGATGATCCGCATCACGCAGTTCGTTGCTGCTGCTGTCTGAATTTGCGTCCTGAATTTCACCGGCAGATCTTCAGCTATCCCACGTCTGACCCCAAATTGTTGTGGAATTTTCAGCAGTAAGGGAAGATCAATGAGATAGTCTGGAAAATAAATTGTCTTTTGGGTCAGTCTGCAGAGTGATCTCGGTGGGAGAAGTGCGTGGGAAGATACTGATGCACACAGGAAGATGAAGATTTATTTGACAGTGGAATCTTAAAACAGAGATATTTTTTCTGCATTGAGCATACTTTTCAGTCAAAGTCGTGTTGTACAAGAAGCGAAAGGCACTTTCTCAAAAGCAGGTGGCCACAATAAATAACAAAAACCTTACTTGCTAAATAGTTTTCCATAACATTAAGATTGAACAAAATATTGACATGAATATTTAAAAAGAAACGATTAAACGTTGAATACTAAATTATTACTAAAACAGTTGAATGAATTTTGAAATAATAGTGAATAGGCGTAGTTTAATGAATACTGAGACGAATAATGAAATATTTCAGTGCTTATATCAACACTGAAATCATTTTTAACACTCTGATATTTAGATATTTAGATAATGAAACAGTGACGTATTTTAATTTAAAATTCGCAACAACGTCGCTGGCGAAAAACCCTGTAAAAAGGCAAAGGTGCAAACATGTTGACATAAAGTATCACTTTATCATGTCAACTCTTAATAATAGGGAAATACATTTGGAATACTGTCCAGCCGACGACATGGTGTCAGATGTTTTCACAAAGCCAGCAACAAAAGTTAAATTCAATACATCTGTAAAGTTCATATTTGGGAACTAAAATGTTTGGTCAAATGCATACGGTTTAAATCTTTTGTTTTTTCTTTTTTCAAATCGTACGTTTTTCCAATGTTTAGAAAAAGATAACAATGATTTGCATCGCAAATGGCGACATCTGTCGGTGAGCGGTGACAGTGCTCCACATGGCCAGCAGCCAATCATATCACAGCGGGGTGTGTCCTGTTCTTCGGATTTCGTGCGGAACAGACTGCAGTTTTCACGCAGGAAATCCATTCAGCGCTACTTTAAAAATCGACGCCATCTTTAATTCGTCTCGTCGAACAAAGAGAAGCTCACGAGTTATCGCCAAGCAGAGATCAAGTGCGGATTTGTTGGGATTGGCGTTTGAAAATGTGTGCAAGAACGACACCCAAGTACAAAGAGGAACTTTGTGGAATAAAAGAAGAGAACAAGCAACATCTTCAACTGCTGGATGAAGTTAGCAAGCAGCCTCGTGTTGTGCCACTCAAAGCAGGTTTGTACACGTCTTACTCTCATTTGCTTTGTAAAGAACGACTTTCTATCGTTAAAAATATGCATCACAACATTAAGTTGTTTGGGGAAATGCGTTCAAGGTCAATTGCCTCTCTCATGTCTTGAATAGACATTAATGTTTCACAAGTTTAAGTCAAAGATTTTGAATTTGTTCACCTTTCCTCCTAAGCAAGTATATTATTTTTGTTCTCTTGGTGCCGTTGGAATTTAACTCTAAGACTGTAGCATAACTTTTACCAAATTATTCGAATTAATTATCTGATTCCATTAATGATTAACCAAACATGACCGACATTCATCCAACAATTATGCGCGCTCGTTTTGAGAGAAAGATGACCAGGAAGCCGGCAACTTCACACAGGAGCCGATTTATTCCTCACAGGAGATCTAGTACAAAAGCCCTCTCAACACAGTTCTGCGCGCCTCTGTACCCAACAGAAGACAAAGTTTTGTTACCTCTTTTGGATTTCACCTGGACGGGTAGTATTGATAACACATAGTCCTGTTTACTGGTCCCAGTCAAGCCACTGTGGATTGAATTGACACCACAGCACCGTCTCTGACACTTTCTAAATCAACATCGGCCAGTGTTGAACTTATTTGCTTCGTTTGGGAATAAATATGCAACAAGGTAGGGTGCTTCTTATTGCATACTCTACACACCAAACGTCTTTTGCATTCTCTGCTTCTGTGCCCAATGCACAAACAACCAAAGCACATTCCTTTTTCCCTCAAAAAAGACATATTTTCGACTTGCGTCTTTTTATCCAATAGAAGGCAAACATCCAAAGAATGTCCAGCTCCACAAAACAAGCATGCCTTTACAGGTAAGTTCTTCTCCATTTTATTTACAGGCTCCATTTTCTTTTCCACAGGTGCTATTGTAGTGGCAAAGCTACTCCCTTTAGCTTTGGTACCAGTCCGAAATGTCACAGCTTTAAACTCTCTTTTTCCTGTTGCAGGCAAATCTTGTATATCTCCAAAGAGAGGATCACTTGCAATCTTAACTTGCTTCTCCACAAACTCCACAATGTCATGAAATGTGGCTCTGCGATGGTACGTTTCTTGCAGATGCAGACCACACTTCTCCACTTATCTCTAAGCTTGTAAGACAGTTTTTTAACCATAATTTGCATATTGGTGGGCACGTTTAGGTCACCTACAGAATCTCCCGTTGAATTACAGCATTCACGAAGCAATAAACTGTAGGCCTGCAATGCCTTGAGATTTTCTCCCTTTATCAAAGGCCATGAAAGTACCTTGTCCATGTATGCAGAAGCTACTTTAAACGGATCTCCAAAATGTTCTTGTAGCAAAGCCTTCGCTTTAATTAATCCACGAGAAGGTGGCAGATGCTGACAGCTTCGGACCAGATCCAGGGACTGGCCTCTGGTATATTGCTCGAGGTAGTACAAACAGTCCTTGTGATTAGGAGTTCTTTCTTCGATGTTGTGTTCAAAGGCTCTTATGAAACTTAGGTATTGTAATGGATCTCCATCAAATATTTGCAAATCTCGTTAGGGTAACAGCAAAAGTGATTGTTTGAAAAGTGAAGATGTAATTTCATTTTGCTTCTCCAGTGCTGTAAGCAAACGATCAGATGTACTATCGGTTGTTGGTGAAGCTTGGTCACACTGTATTGTTGGAATAGTTTCACGTTGTACACCTGCTGGTAGTGATGACAGACCGGCCCCAGTTAAGACAGAATGAAGCTCAGGTTGAGGATACACTTTGGGTCTGACAGTAGCACCTCCTGTTGAAATTATGTATGGCTTTCAAGCAACAATTCCAGCTCTCCCTTGCTGCCGTGGGAGTCGGAAACAGAACGGACGAAAGAAAAATAGCCCTTTTGCGAACCAATGCCGGAGCCGAGGCCATCGAGGTATTCAATGAACCCGAAGATAAAGACAAGTTTGAAAAGGTCCTACAAAAATTTGATGAACACTGTCTAGCTAAGAAAAACGGAACTTGTGAGAGATACGTGTTTCGTTCAAGACTCTAACAGCCCGGTTGGTCCTTTGACAATTTCCTCACCAATCTCAAAATTCAAGCCAAGTCTTGTAACTTTGGTGATCTGAAAAACTCAATGATAAGGGATCAGATTGTGTTCGGGACTAACGAAAAGAAACTAAGAGAGAGGCTGTTGAGGGAGGCGGACCTAACATTGGAAAATGCAAAAAAGACTTGCCAAGCTAACGAGCTAGCAAAGCAGCACGTGCTATCTTCCCAAGCAGCACCATCTTATGAAAAAACAGAGTCCGTGAAGGCAGTGACGAGCAAAGGTAAACTGCGATTCAAGAAAAAGACCAAAAACAATGAAAATGATCAAGCTCCATTCAGCTGGAAAAAGTGTGGAGAAATGCACGAGCCAAAACGATGTCCTGCATTTGGGAGAACATGTGCTAAGTGTAAAAAGCAAAATCAATATGCTAAGATGTGCTACACCAGGAAGAAAGTGCACACCGTGCAGGAAGACACAGATGGTAGTGATGACCTAAGTGACACTTTTTTCATCAAAATCGTGTCATATGACGAAAGCGATGTGCAACAACGAACTAGAGGAGACCCAGAGCAAGCTGTTAATGCAGTAAAAGAAGATAAATGGATTGCACCACTGCTTGTCAATGGGACACTTGTTACTTTTAAAATTGACACAGGAGCAAAAGCAAACATAATTAATGAAAAAGACTTGAAATCACTTGAAGAGAAACCGGAAAGAGTCACAGACAAGCCCGTGAAATTGAAAACCTACAACAATCAGCCAATAAAAACAAAGGGATGTTGTAGGCTAAAAGTGACAGCAAAGGGAAGACAACACAAATTAACGTTCACAATTGTGCCAAGTGGACTGGAGTCAACCCTTGGAGACAGGACATCTGAAGATCTTGGATTGGTAAAAAGAATTTACCAAATCACCAGCAAGGATGTCAATAAGAACAACAAAGTGTTGCAGAGTGAAGGTAGTAAGAGTATAGTGAACAAATACTTTTCTGTCTTCAAAGGACAAGGTACGCTACCTTACACTTACAAAATACAGCTCAAGGAAGATGCTAAACCTGTAGTACATGCCACCAGAAGAGTTCCAGCCCCTCTCAAAGATAGATTAAAAAAGGAACTGAGCAGAATGACACCGATCAAAGTCAGAGAAAGTGGAAGAACCCACCGACTGGGTAAATTCCATCACGTGTGTTAAAGAGAGGAACTCCCAAGAGTTACGTGTTTGCCTCGACCCCAAAGATCTGAATGAGAACATTAAAAACCAACATTATCAGATTCCCAAGCGTGAAGAAATCCTGAGTGACATGGCAGGTGCTAAGTACTTTAGCAAATTAGATGCATCGCATGGATTTTGGCAGGTGAAGCTGGACACCGAAAGCAGCAGGTACACCACCTTCAACACACCATTTGGGCGTTTCTGTTTTCTGAGACTGCCATTTGGCATAAAGTCTGCGCCTGAGATCTTTCACAGAGCTAAGGAGTCAATCATAGAAGGTCTGGAAGGAACCCGTGTGTACATTGATGATTTGGTTGTTTGGGGAAACACGGAACAAGAACACAATGAAAGACTTGAGGAACTGCTACAAAGAGTTCAAATGAATGGACTTAAACTAAAACGAGAGAAATGTCTGTTTGGAGTTACAGAATTTACATTCTTGGGAGACAAGCTCACAGCAGATGGAGTGGTGCCAGACAGAACCAAAGTGCAAGCAATACTGGACATGCCAGCTCCAACTGAGAAAAAAGGACTTCTGCAAGCAATGGGGATGATAAACTTCCGGGGCAAGTTCATTCCAAACCTCTCTTCAAGGACAGTCCCTAAGTTTGCTGCTGCATCACAACGTAGTCTTTGAGTGGACAACAAAACATGACAAAGAATGGCAAGATCTAAAGAGAACTGTGACAACTGAGCCAGTCCTTGCCTACTTTGATCCATCAAAACCAACCAAAATTTCCACGGATGCGTCGAAAGATGGGCTAGGTGCCGTACGGCTGCAAAAGGCGAGAGACACATGGCAACCTGTAGCCTATGCATCCAGGTCAATGTCAGAGACTGAAAAACGCTATGCTCAGATCGAAAAGGAGTCACTGGGTTTAGTGTTTGGATGTGGCAAATTTCACACGTATGTTTATGGACTGCCCACGTTCATAGCAGAGACTGATCATAAGCCACTGATTTCAATTAGGAAGAAAAATCTCAATGACATGACGCCCAGAATTCAACGCATGATGATGACATTGCAGCGCTATGATTTTGAGCTAATATACACGCCTGGAAAATACATAGTGCTTGCTGATGCGTTATCCCGAGCGCCGCACCCTAACAGTGACATCAAGGACTGCGTTACGGCGGAGGAGGCTGAGGCTCACATCATCACTTCAAGTCCTTTATACCCACAGGCAAATGGCCAGGCTGAGAAGGGAATGCAAATCATCAAGAGACTGCTAAGGAAGGCCAAGGATGATGCATCTGATCCTTACCTTGCCCTATTGAGTTACAGAGCTGCACCTCTGGAGTGGGGAGCTTCTTCGCCTGCTGACCTACTCATGTGCCGTAAGCTTCGCACCACGCTTCCACAAATACCACAAGGACATGACAACAACATTTGGATTGAAAAGAAGAGAATGCTCAAACTCAAACAGAAAATTGCATATGACAGAGCTACAAAACATCAGGAACCTCTTTCTGAGAAAGACACTGTACGGATCGAGGGACCTAATTGTTGGGACAGAAAAGCGACTGTCCTCAGCGAAACAGAAAAGCGACTGTCCTTATCGAAGCCGGACCGAGATCTTACATTGTGGAAACAAAGCATGGACAAAGAGTGAGGAGGAACAGGAGGAGTCTTCTGAAGGTTCCCGGGAACTGTAAGAAATCTTCTGATGCGGCTGAGGCTGCAAAGCAGGTGGATACATCGAAGGAGCACAGACCTCAACCACCAGCAATTTCTGGGATTACTGAACCTCTTCGAAGATCAACAAGAGTTAGACGACCACCGGACAGGCTGATTGAAAATGTTTAATGTTGTGTGATTGTTGCTAAAATTGTTGTAGAGCTGCTTGTTGTCATAAAAAATGGATAGACAAAATTATTATAATATTAATAAAAAATAATAATAATGAAAAAAAAGCAAAGGCATTGTTTAACGTTTGAAAGGGAGATGTAATGATAGCAGTTATATCATTGGCCACTAGTTGGCAGTATTGCCCGATGTGTGTTTTGGTTACCAGACGAACAAGTGTGTCTGCACATAGACGACAATGCAAGTCAGTAAATAAAGAGACATAAGCTTGCAGCATCACGTTGCCTGCGTGACTACTTAAGATAGAAGACGGAACATTACAGTAACCATTAAAAAAACCGTATAGTAACCATAAAATTATTTTAAAAAAAACGTATCGTAAACATACTAAAGTTGTTGCTTTATGTTATTTACAAAGAATTTTTGTTTAAAATCCCCCTGGCTCTTCTTTTTGTGTTTTCTATATTATGCACGTATTAGCAACTGACCTTCCCACAACTCCCTGGCAGAAGGTAGGCACTCATTTGTTTCATATAAGAGAACATTATCAGATTCCCAAGCATGAAGAAGTCCTGAGTGACATGGCAGGTGCTACACTCATTTAAAAAATTGACGGCGTTAAAATGGGGTTGGATTAATCCCATTAATAACGCGTTTTTCTGACACCACTAAAAAATACTTCATTGCACATTTCGTTATTTATTTCTTAAAAATTGGCATTATTTATTTCTTAAAATTTGGCAAAGTGTGACATGACATTTCCCACATTCTTAATCAGGAAACATTGTTCAAAATTGTTCTGTTTTGTTTGCAGTTTATTGAGTAAATCAATCCATATCAACTATCTCGCTGGGAAAAAAATCTCATGCAAAACAACAGATCAGATTTCTAATGTGGGAGCAAAACATCTCTGACTTTGAGTTGGAACATGAGGAGCAAGTGGAATTATTTGCAGAGGAATTTTATCCTCCGTCTCAAAGTCAGGAAACATTTTCGTGTTGTGTGACAACCGTAGCTAAGTGGAAGGTTTTGTTTTGCAGAATTGAGTGTTTGTAAGAGAGTCAGAGAAGGAAACTGATCTTTCGTTCGTGTTCACTTGAACTCGAATCCTATACAGTTTCACAGGCTTAGTCCAAGATTCAAGTGGCTCACAAAACATAATGTAGTCACCATCAAAAAATGAAATGCGGCATAGTTTCATGTCATATGGCAAACAAGGGTCCCTCCACAGCACCCCCAATTCCCAGCGTATGTTGTCTCCCAGCTCCACATCCCACGTGTGTGTTCCCGAGGCCAAAGCAAACAGAGCACATCGTTCCACTTGAACCTCTCTGGATTGTTTGGACGCTGCTGTCCTTCTTTAAAACTCACACTGGTCAGATCTTCAGACAGACTGAGTTCTGGAGCAGACGTGTTTTGGTCCAGAATGACTGGACTGTAGGAGACCATCTCCTTCATTCGTTCCCACACGTTGAACGTGAGGTTGCCCACATGTTTGGCTTCATCCAGCAGAGCCCCTGGGAGCAACTCGGGCTTGTCGGACAGCTTCTGGGTTCTGGTCACCGTGGTCTGAAAGTTCTTCATGAAGGAAACGGGCTCTGACGTCAGTGGCTCCTCTGTGCTCCTGATGGCATCTGCGAAAGCGACAATGTCTCTGCTGAGAGCCTCAATCTTCTCCTTCATCCTCTGAGTCTTCTTCTGCTTTTGATCCCTCACAGTGGACAACCTGGACTCCTCCTCAACCTGCAGGAAGCGACGAAGCTCCTCAAAATCCTTCTTAATTTTATTTTCAACCTACTCGCTCTGGACCTTGATGTACGTCGCTTGTTCGTTGCAGTTGTCTCTTATCTCAAATTTTTTCAGTCTTTTCTTCATGTCCTTCAGGCCTTCCTGGACTGTCTCTTTGTGACCTTTGACACCTTACAGAAGGGACGAAATTTGTGGCCAGTGTGGATTTTTGCATCTCTGCAGATGAGGCACACAAGCTCCTGGTGGTCCAAACAGAAGAGTTTCAATTTCTTCTTGTGCAAGCTGCATCTCTCCTCCGCCTCCACTGAGGCTTGTGAAAAAGCCTCTCACACATTCTTCAGGGCCAGGTTTGAAGGAATATCCATCGAACTAAACTCAGTCCTACAGACCGGACACGATAGATCTCCTTTCTGCTCCCACCATTGCAGCACACACGTGCGACAGAAGCTGTGACTACAAGGCAGCACGACAGGATCTTTAAAGACGTCCAAACAGGTCGGACATTGGAGAATGACCCCAACATGGCTGGCCATATTGTTCGCAAAGACACTCCGTCAACAAGCTTCCAACGTTCTCTTTCAGGAGAGCCACTGTGCGTCTGCCTCAGTCACAAGTGGACAGATGATTTGACATCCTAAAAAAGTCCAAAGTGCACTTCCTGGAGCTGTGCTTCTGTTGCCAGAGTTCAATCGATGACACTTGGACTTGAATTGTATTGAACAAACTTTTATGTCTTTATTATTGTGCAACTGCAATTAGCCAGGTACCAAAGTGCAACATTAAAAGAGATAACGGCCGGCAAAGGGAGTGTCAGGTCAAGATGTCGAAAGTATATTCAGAATCACTGCATGATCGTAAAACTGATAATTTTGTCCTATTCAGATGCTCTCATAGTGCAGGGGGGGGGGCCTACTCAAATCATCGACTTCCTGTTTGCCCAGACAGTGCCTCAATGGTTTCAAAATGCAAGTCGAGTGTGAAACAGATGAGAATCACTGATTTCATCCAAACCAATCAGAAATATTGAAACAAATTCTTGTGGGGATTGTTGGAATTTTAACTATAAATCTGGACCAAAAGTTTACCAAATTGTTCTAATTGGTTATCTGACTCCATTAATTGTTAACCAAACACGACCTACATTCATCCAACAATTATGCGTGCACGGTTTGAGAGAGAAATGACCAGGAAGCTGGTAATTCCACACGGGAGCGGATTTATTCCGAACAGGAGATCTAGTACAAAGTCTGGGGCTCGGTCCCTCTCAGCACAGTTCTGCGCGTCTCTGTATCCAACAGAAGACGAGTGTTCAAGTGTTCATATTTTTCCATTCTTTATGAGTTTGCATATTCAAATTGCTTTCGTTCCAGGCCCCAGGTTGGCAGGCGTGTTGACATATAATAATCCTGCAAATGCAGGAAAAATGATGAGAACGGAGATCAGTTGCTGCAAGTTCGGTAGGAGAAACGTAAACGTTCCACTGCTGTTGCAGCAGCGACTTCTCGGAGCATAAGCGGAAGTGACGTGAGGCTGGCGCGTCATCATGGTGGGATGCAGTTATTTTGTTTAAAAAAAATTATCAACTGAATTGAAATATTATATAGAATATATATTAAAATAGAACAGCCAGGTGTAAAAACAAACACAGAGGCAAAGAAATATATTTGAAAAATACGTGTTTAAAGCATGACGTCATTAACAAGCGCGCAGCTTCCGAAGGACCTCGACCACATCCACCGACCCGTCCACACGGGAACAAAAAAAACCTCCGCTAAATTCTTCTGATTTAGTGTGGAACTGACTGTAAATTTCTCAAAGGATGTCCAGTGCTACTCTAAAGGACTACGACATAATTCATTAAGTCTTTGTGTCCCGATAACCTCATCTTCGCGCGTTGATGCTTTTCGGCGTAGTTAGCTTAGCTAGTTAGCTAGCTAGCCGCTAACGAAAAGAGGCACATGACTCATCGCCAAGCAGCGATCAAGGGCGGGTTTTTTGGAATTATCATTTGAAAATGTGTGAAAGAACGACACCCAAGTACAAAGAGGAACTTTGTGGAATAAAAGAAGAGAACGAGCAACATCTTCAACTGCTTGACGAAGTTTGCAACCAGCCTCGTGTTGTGCTACACGAAGCAGGTTTGTACACGTTTTACTCTCATTTGCTTTGTAAAGAACGACTTTCTATCGTTAAAAATATGCATCACAACATTAAGTTGTTTGGGGACATGCGTTCACGGTTATTGCCGTTTTATTTTTGAATATTGCCTTCTACTTGTCGGTTTGCTGAACATTTGTTTATGCCAAATGAAATCAGTGCAGAAAATAAATGCCAAAGAATAACCAATAGTGGGGGGTGAACTCCATGTTTTTTCCAGTATAAAATTTGAACTGATTATTGAACAGTTTACATTTTACTTATTTTATATCTTTTTCATGCAATTCTTGACAGAAGGAATTCTGACTGACTCTAAAAAATGTGCACACTGCGGCGAAAACATCAATGGCGGTTGATCAATTTTAGTGGATAAAACACAAAATATTAAGTTTAAAAAAAAAAAAAATACGTATTGGTCTTATTTATTTATGAAGTTTGTACTGGCTTGGTCGGGTGAGTCAATGAACCTCCGGTGGCCCTGCACAGTTTTGTGCACGTGTGCATAGTTTCACCTCATCCAAACATTTAAAATACATTTAATGCATCCATCCAGGGTTGCACGGATCTCATCACTGAACAAGCGCATGCGGCAAGGAATGCATCTGCATCTTTGGCTTACTATGGGCTTAAAAAGGGAGAACGTCACAACCCCCTTTTCTACCAAAAAGGCCAGGAACATTTAGTTCTATCCCTAAATGCAAAATGTAATACTTGTAAGCATATTTCACTTGAAGGATTCCTATTTTATCGATGACATTAAGTTTGCAATGCCCCCCAGTGGTCTGCATCAATATGTTAGGGTCCCACAACAGGTGTTCCATCAGCCTGTGTGCGCTAACTTCAGCTCGCTTCCAGAAACGTCTGTGACCATGTCAGGAATGAAATCGGGCATCAGCCGCAACGTGCTTCCTTTTTAAATGCTCGTTTATCACTGTTGTGCGGCTAACGGGAGGCTTACATCGTAGGACCTAATTTTGTGAAATGCCCCCATGGTCCGGTCCAAGTTGGGGTCGCACGTATTGCTCCGTGTGAGGCAGGCACAAGTCAAGGTAGCACGGTAGAAAACAATATAAGAAAAAGTCGCCGCATGAGGTTTGACTTGACCAAACCAAATGTGTGTTTGTCTTTCTGTGTCCTGCAGACGTCAGTGAAAACGATCTCCGTTCTGTGAAAGAGGAGCCAGACTTGACTCACATCAAAAAGGAGGAGGAGGAGGAGATCAACAAGTCACCAGTGAACGTTGTCCCTATAAAGACTGAAGATGTAAACAAGGATGAGAGTGAGAACAAGAGAGGGGCGGAGCCTCCAAGTAGCAGTTCAAGTCATCGCGTGACAACAGAAGGTGACGAAGACCACTGGGGGCCATCACAAGCACATAATGAGGACACATTATCAGATGCTCATGACGATGATGATGATGATGATGATGGGCAAGCCAAAGTTGAAAGGGCATGTCCCACTGACAGTTGGGTATGTTCTCACTGTGGGAAATCATTAACCTCAAAATTCTCTTTAAAACTGCACACAAGAACACACAGTGGAGAAAAGCCTTTTTCCTGCTCAATTTGTGGAAAATGCTTCTCTCAAAAGGCAAATTTAACAAGTCACGCAAGAACACACAGTGGAGAAAAACCTTTTTCCTGCTCAATTTGTGGAAAATGCTTCTCTCAAAAGGCGAGTTTAACAGAACACACAAGAACACACACTGGAGAAAAGCCTTTTTCCTGCTCAATTTGTGGAAAATGCTTCTCTCAAAAGGCGAGTTTAACAGAACACACAAGAACACACAGTGGAGAAAAACCTTTTTCCTGCTCAGTTTGTGGCAAGAGTTTCTCTCATAAGATAAGTTTAACAAAACACACAACAACACACAGTGGTGTAAAACCTTTTTCCTGCTCAGTTTGTGGCAAGAGTTTCTCTCAAAAGGCAAATTTAACAAGTCACACAAGAATACATAGTGGAGAAAAGCCTTTTTCCTGCTCAATTTGTGGCAAAAGCTTTTCTGGAAAGTCAATTTTAACAGAACACACAAGAATACACAGTGGTGAAAAACCCTTTTCCTGCTCAGTTTGCGGAAAAAGTTTCTCTCGAAAGTCACAATTAACAGCGCACTCAAGAACACACAGTGGTGAAAAACCTTTTTCCTGCTCAGTTTGTGGTGAAAGCTTTTTTATAAAGGCAAGTTTAACAAGCCACACAAGAAAGCATACTGGAGAAAAACCTTTTTCCTGCTCAGTTTGTGCCAAGGGTTTCTCTCAAAAGTCACATTTACGAAGCCACACAAGAACACACAGTGGAGAAAAGCCATTCAGTTGCAGCGTTTGTGCGAAAAAATTATTTTCTAAAAAGGGTGCTGAGAGACACAATTGTGCTGGTGAGAATTGCAGCGATCCATGAAGCTTAAAAAAAAGACCAAAAAAACTGAAGGGACTGACTCTTTTTGGTAAGATGCAAATGTGATTTTGAATGAAATATGATCAATTTAATTTTGCAAAGATTTTTTATTGACATTAAGCCAATGTGATCAGTGCCAGAAGAACCAACGTGTCTGAGTGATGATGAGTTTTTTTTGTTTTTAAGATCAAGCATTATAAATAAAATTAATTGCCTTTGCCTGGAACAACATTTTTTAACATTATGCTTTTCAGTTGTCTTTTTAATCGTACTTAATGGAAAAGTTGTGAGAAGAAACAGTGCTTATGAAATCGGTGCCTTCCACAATTATTAATAAAATCACTTGTTCCACTTGCTCAACTGGCCTTCATTACGCTGTGTGAAAAGGTGAAAAACTGAACTAGAAGTTGAACTATAAAAAGAACCAGACAGAGAAACGCAAATCATCTCAGTTTCTCTTGAAGGTTTTGGAATGTCAGGAGTTGGCAATCTGATGGCGACTGGAGTCAGCGTTTATTTGTCACCACGAAGGAGATGATCCCCATCACGCAGTTCGTTGCTGCGCCTCTGAATACTGAAATGAAATATTTAAGTACTTAAATAAATGCTAAGATATTTTTTAACACTCTAACATTTAAATAATAAAATAGTGAAACATTTCAATTTGAAATTCGCAACCACATACAGAGTAAATTAAATTCATAATAATATAGAAACATTTACTCAATATTGAACAAATTTAGGAATCCTAATTTTAAAAGATAAAAAAAAATTCTTAAATCAAATTTTAAGTATTAAATTAATTTCAATAAATATTTGGGTACATATTTAAATGAGCAAATATTTTGACAAATACTCAAGATTGAGATAAAAAGTATTTAAAAATATTTGTATATTTTTTACATGTTAAAATAATTGAAGAAACATTGTTGTAATCTCAATCTAAAGGATCTAAATCAAGAAGAGCAAAACGTTCCGTTAAAAATAGTGTCTGGGCATTTTTGTTTGTCATGACATGCAATGATTTTTTTTTAATAACTTGAGGTATTCATCCAACTGTTGATGTGGGGCTTGCCTTGAGGTATTTACCTCAATGGATAAAATGTTTTGCAAGTGAAATTAAATTGTTCCCAAAAAGTCCATGTCCTTCTCTCCACTAACTATACTTCAACTTTAGTGGACGACATCCTCACATTGTCCTTTTTTTCTTTCTCTCCTAATTTTTGTTGTTCAACGATGCACTTTTTGTATTCAATATGTGCCAAAGTTGTTTGCGTATCGATATTTTCAAATTTATTTCAGAAAAAAAAGTACCATGGCGCCATCTAACGACGAAGACGCAAATGCACAACTCCGAGTGGTGACGTATGCTTATTAAAAATGAATAAAACAAACAAAAAAAACGTTTATAGAAGCATATAGATCTCAAGGGACAATATTATTGAACCAAACAATGATATTTGAAAACAAATTTTTTTTTGAATTATCATAAATACAATAAGAGCAGCATGTTAGATTGCAGAAGACCCTTCTTTCGACTGTTTTTGAGTCTTCCCGGACGACGCACTGTTGTGAAATGCGATTGGACAGTAAACAGCCAATCAGAATCAGCCCTAGTGTCCGACTCCTGATTGGTTAATAATTGTGGCACAGTTTGCATCGTAAGCGTAAAAATGTGTTTCGTCCCGGAGAGGAGAGAGAAGCCGGAAGAGTTGCTCTTTTTGTGGAACCCACGCAGAGACAGTTCAACACCCGTTTTGGATCGGCTCATACTCAAGGACATTTTGGAAGGACTTCAATAAATTTGTCAGTTTATTTATTTATAAAGACTTTTCTTTAAAGTGGGAAAAAGTTGTTTTCTGTTTCTTTTAGAAAAGTGGTGCCGAAGATGCTTTTTTCATAATTTATTTGCTCATACTTAGGGCTAGGTTTTTATTCATAAATGTAAGTTTGGCAATCAGAAACCGACCTTTTCACACTGACACTGTTTTCGATATTAGACTTTGCATTGACTCCACTAACACAAAGGCTCAGAAAAAAGGCCAATTGAACAAGTGATTTTATTGATGACTGTGGAAGGTACCGATTTCATCAGCACAGTTTCTTCTCACACATTTTCCATTAGGTACGATTAAAAAGACAACTGAAAAGCATAATGTTAACAAATGTTGTTCTAGGCAAAGGTAATTAATTTCATTGCTAATGTTTGATATTAAAAACAAAAAAACTCATCATCACTCAGACACAATGGTTCTTCTGGCACTGATCACATTGGCTTAATGTCAATAAAAAAGCTTTGCAAAATTCAATTTATCATATTTTATTCAAAATCACATTTACATCTTACCACAAAGAGTCAGTTCCTTCCGTTTTTTTTTTAAGCTTCAAGGATTGCTGCAATTTTCACCAGCACAATTGTGACTCTCAGCACCGTTTTTAGAAAAGAATTTTTTTGCACAAACGCTGCAACTGAATGGCTTGTCTCCAGTGTGTGTTCTTGTGTGGGTTTTAAATGCGACTTTTGAGAGAAACTCTTGCCACAAACTGAGCATGAAAAAGGTTTTTCACCACTGTGTATTCTTCTATGTTTTGTTCACCATATTTTATTCAAAACCACATTTACATCTTACAACAAAGAGTCAGTCTTTTTTTAAGCTTCAAGGATCGCTGCTATTCTCGTCATCACAATCGTGTCTCTCTGCACTCTGTTTTGAGGAGAATTTTTTAGCACAAACGCTGCAACTAAATGGCTTGTCGCCACTGTGTGTTCTGTTAAATGTGACTTTTCAGGGAAGCATTTGCCGTGTGATCTTCTATGATTTGTTAAAGTTGATTTTTGAGAGAATCCTTTGCCACAAACTGATCAGGAAAAAGGTTTTTCACCACTGTGTGTTCTTCTATGTTTTGTTAAAGTTGACTTATCAGAGAAGCTTTTGCCACAAACGGAGCAGGAAAAAGGTTTTTCTCCACTGTGTGTTCTTGTGTGGATCCGTAAATGTGACTTTTCTGAGAAGCTTTTACCGCAAACCGAGCAGGAAAAAGGTTTTTCTCCAGTGTGTGTTCTTGTGTGGCTTGTTAACGTTGACTTTACAGAGAAGAGTCTACCACAAACTGAGCATGAAAAAGGTTTTTCTCCACTGTGCTTTCTTGTGTGACTTGTTAAACCTGCCTTTTGAGAGAAGCATTTTCCACAAACTGAGCAGGAAAAAGGTTTTTCACCACTGTGTGTTCTTGTGTGTTCTGTTAAACCTGCCTTTTGAGAGAAGCATTTTCCACAAACTGAGCAGGAAAAAGGTTTTTCTCCACTGTGTGTTCTTGCGTGGCTTGTTAAATTAGACTTTTGAGAGAAACATTTGCTACAAACTGAGCAAGAAAAAGGTTTTTCTCCACTGTGTGTTCTTCTATGTTTTGTTAAATTTGCCTTTTGAGAGAAGCATTTTCCACAAACTGAGCAAGAAAAAGGTTTTTCTTCACTATGTATTGTTGTGTGTTTTATTAAATATGACTTTAAAGAAAAGCTTTTGCCACAAACCGAGCAGGAAAAGGGTTTTTTACCACTGTGAGTTCTTGTGTGCACTGTTAAATGTGCCTTTTGAGAGAAGCATTTTCCACAAACTGAGCAGGAAAAAGGCTTCTCTCCACAGTGAGTTCTTGTGTGCGCTGTTAAATGTGACTTTCGAGAGAAGCTTTTGCGACAAAATGAGCATGAAAATGTTTTTTCTCCACTGTGTGTTCTTGTGTGCGGTTTTAAAGACAACTTTGAAGTTAATGAGTCAGTGTGGCATGCCCTTTCACCTTTGGCTTGCCCATTATCACCATCATCCTCATCATCATCATCATGAGCGTCTGATAATGTGTCCTCATTATGTGCTTGTGATGGCCCCCAGTGGTCTTCGTCACCTTCTGTTGTCACGTGATGACTTGAACTGCTGCTTGGAGGCTCCGCCCCTCTGTTGTCCTCACTCTCATCCTTGTTTTCAACTTCAGTCTTTATAGGGACAACGTTCAGTGGTGACTTGTTGATCTCCTCCTCCTCCTCCTCCTTTTTGATATGAGTCAAGTCTGGCTCCTCTTTCACAGAACAGAGATCGTTTTCACTGACGTCTGTAGGACACAGAAAGACAAATTTGGTTTGGTCAAGTCAAACCTCAGGCGGCGACTTTGTCTTATATTGTTTCTACCGCGCTACCTTGACTTGCGCCTGCCGCACATGGAGCAATGCGTGCGACCCCAACTTGGACCGGACCATGGGGGCATTTCACAAAATTACGTCCTACAATGTAAACCTCCCTTTAGCAGCACAACTGTGATAAACGAGCATTTAAAAAGGAAGCACGTTGCGGCTGATGCCCGATTTCATTCCTGACATAGTCAAAGACGTTTCTGGAATATGTATTCAAATTCAACTAAGATACTCCAGAATATTTTAAGAGTTCACTGAATTATTTTGTACCTGCAATGATGCAAAACAGCCATAGGGTGTCAGTAATGAGTAACAAAGTAGAAATTAGAATTAGAATTACAAATCCCTTTATTGTCATTGTACTCAAGTGTGCAACGAGATTAGAGGGCTCCCCTCTCCAGTGCAATACAACAATAATACAGACAAATATATAAATTAGATAAATAAATAAGAGAGTGCAATGGAATTTAGTACTGAATAGTGTATATAAAAACACATCACAATGCTGTTCTGCAAGGTAAGGGTGTTCTTGTGTGTGTGTGAGAGTTCAGAATGGAGATGGCTCTCGGAAAGAAATTGTTTCTCAGCCTATTGGTCCTCGATTTGATGCATCTGTAGCGTCTGCCAGAGGGCATCAGGTCGAACAGGTGTGAGTTTGGGTGGGTATTGTCTTTGACGATGTTGAGAGCCCTTCTGAGGCACCGGGCGGTGTAGATGTCCGACAGCGAGGGGAGAGGGCAGCCAATAATCCTTTGCGCTGTTTTGACTGTCCTATGGAGCCTCACTCTGTCCGCCTCAGTGCAGCCGCTGTACCAGGTGGAGACACAGTACGTCAGCAGGCTTTCGATGGACAAGTGGTCGAAGGTCAGCAACAGCTTCTTGTCCAGGTTGAATTTCCTGAGGACCCTCAGGAAGTGCAGATGCTGGTGGACCTTCTTTACCACTGCTGTGGTGTTGTGTGTCCAAGAAAGGTCATCGGAGCTCTGTACTCCCAGGAACTTGAACGTGTGGACCCTCTCCACACATTCGCCTCTGATGTAGAGGACGTGTGGCACAGTCTAATTCCTCCTAAAGTCGATGACAATCTCCTTTGTTTTTGAAATGTTAAGTTGCAGTCTGTTGTCCTCACACCAAGCCGTTAGTCTCTGGACCTCCTCCCCGTAGGCTGCCTCGTCACCTTTCGAGATCAGACCGACCACTGTCATGTCGTCGGCAAATTTGACGATGGTATTTTTACCGTGGGCCGGGCTGCATTCATAGGTGTAGAGGGCGTACAGGAGAGGACTCAGCACGCATCCTTGAGGGGAACCGGTGCTCAGCGTTCGGGTGGAGGCCATGTAGGGGCCGAGCAACACAGTCTGGGGTCTATTGGTCAGAAAGTCCTTAATCCAGATGCGTGTGAGGGCAGGGAGGCCGAGAGTGTCCAGTTTGGCGACGAGGATGTCTGGTATGATCCTGATGAATGCCGAGCTGTAGTCCACAAAGAGCATCCTGGCATAGCTCTGCTGTTGTTCCAGGTGGCCCAGCACACATGCAGAGCAGTGTCGATGGCGTCCTCAGTGGATCTGTTAGCCCGGTATGCAAACTGGTAGGGGTCCAGAGTGGGAGGAAGGCAGTCCTTGGTGTGCTGGAGAACCAGCCTCTCGAAGCACTTCATGACGACTGGCGTGAGAGCAACAGGGCGGTCGTCATTCTGGTGGATTGTGGGTGACTTTTTGGGGCCAGGAATAATGGTGGAAGTTTTCAAGCAGGAGGGGATGACTGTTGAGCCAGGGAGCGGTTGAAGATCCTGCAAAAAACATGTGATAGTTGGCGGGCACATGCTCTGAGGAATTTGCCTGGTATTCCGTCGGGTCCAGTAGCTTTCCTGGGGTTAATAGCCAGGAGCGCACGCCTCACATCGTGTTCCTCTATGGTGAGTGAGGGGGAGTTGAGGCATGGAGTGCGGGAGTGTGACGGTTGGAGTGAGTCAAAGCGAGCAAAGAAGGGGTATAGCTCCTCCGCCAGCAACGTACTCAGGTCTACAGACGTTATGCTACTGGCTCGGCAGTTGGTGATGCTCTGTAGACCCTGCCACACCTCCCGTGGTCTGTTGCTGGCAAGGTGGGACTCCAGCCGCACACAAATCAGGTGAATGTACCAGTACACCATCAGTAACTATCCCAAATCTGTTTTCCCATTATTAACAGTTGTTGTGATAAAGTGATACTTTATGTCAAGTTTGCACCTTTGCCTTTTTATAGGCTTTTTCGACAGTGCCTTGATTGTCCGAAAAAACAATAGGTTGCTCTTTATTTTTTGCATGTGATGTTTTCTTTCTCCCAAGGGGACATTTCACATGGATTGAGCTGTTAAGTAACTAAAAAAGTAAAAGAAAAAAAATAATGAAGATTCTTTGAGAATATGCAAGAAAGAAATCTTTCAGATCAAAATTTCACGTTGTGGTTTGACAAATGTTGATACATTATATTTTCGATGAGGTTTTTGTTTGTTGTTTATTCATTTAATTGTATACTCACTTCAATATTTAAGTATTTTTTCTTTCACAGTTTTTTTACCTCTTTCAGTATTTAATTAGATTTTCATGTAATTATTGAAGCTTGCTTATGTATTACTACAATATGTATCCAAATGTTTTTATATATTTATATATTTAAAGATAAAGATGTCCTTTATTAGTCCCACAATGGGGAAATTTGAGGTGTTACAGCAGCAAAGATATAGATCACACAGAGTCGGCGACGTAATGTAGCCGTTAATGTATAACATTAGCAGCAGACATTCATAAAAAGCATGCAAATATACACAGTATAAACGTATCTAAGTGTAAGGAAACACTCCTAATGCCTGTCCATTATGCAGAGGGGGAAACACTGTAATGATAAAAACTACTGAATGATTGAAAATACTGCAATGATAACAATATTGCAATGATATATTTAATATTTTTAAATACTTTTGATTTCAATCTTGAATATTTGCCTTCATATTTGTTCATTTAAATAAGTGGAATTATTTTATTTATTTTTTGAATTAATAATTAACATTTGATTATTTTTTATCTTTCAAAATTCGGAGCCTTTAATTTGTCCAATATTTAGTTAATAATTCTATATTTATTTTTAATTGAATTAACTCTGTATATGGTTGAGGATTTTAAATTGAAATTTTTCACGATTTTATTATTTAAATGTTAGAGTGTTATTTATTTCAGTGTTTATTTAATTACTTAAATATTTCATTATTCATTTCAGTCTTCATGAAACTATGGTAATTCACTTTTCCAATTCAGACAGCAGCAGCAACAAATTGCGTGATGCGGATAATCTCCTCCGTGGTGACAAATAAACGCTGACTCCAGTCGCCATCAAGTTGCCAACTCCTGACATTCCAAAACCTTTGAGAGAAACTGAGACTATTCGCGTTTCTTTTTCTTGTTCGTTTTATAGTTCAACTTCTATTTATGTTTTTCACCTTTTCACAGCGTAATGAAGGCCAGTTGAGCAAGTGGAACAAGTGATTTTATTGTTGATTGTGGAAGGCACCGATTTCATAAGCACCGTTTCTTCTCAAACCTTTTCCATTAGGTACGATTAAAAAGACAACTAAAAATCATAACGTTAAAAAATGTTGTTCCAAGCAAAGGCAATTAATTTCATATACATGTTTGATGCAAACACACAAAAAAACTCACCATCACTCAGACACAATGGTTCTTCTGGCGCTGATCACATTGGCTTAGTGTCAGTAAAAAAGCTTTGCAAGATTAAATTTATCATATTTTATTCAAAATCACATTTACATCTTACCACAAAGAGTCGGTTCCTTCAGTTAATTTTTTGTCCTTTTTTTTAAGCTCCAAGGATTGCTGCAATTCTCGCCAGCACAATTGTGTCTCTCAGCACTACGTTTAGTGGAGAATTTTTTAGCACAAACGCTGCAACTGAATAGCTTGTCTCCACTGTGTGTTCTTGTGTGGCTTCGTAAATGTGCCTTTCGAGAGAAACTCTTGGCACAAACTGAGCATGAAAAAGGTTTTTCTCCAGTGTGTGTTCTTGTGTGTTTTTTTAAATCAGACTTTCGAGAGAAGCGTTTACCACAAACTGAGCAGGCAAAAGGTTTTTCCACACTGTGTGTTCTTCTATGTTTCGTTAAAGTTGACTTATCAGAGAAGCTTTTGCCACAAACCGAGCAGGAAAAAGGTTTTCCTTCACCATGTGTTCTTATATGTTCTGTTAAATGATACTTTCGAGAGAAGCATTTTCCACAAACTGAGCAGGAAAAGAGTTTTTCTCCACTGTGTGTTCTTGTGTGACTTGTTAAAGCTGACTTAAAAGAGAAACTCTTGCCACAAACTGAGCAGGAAAAAGGTTTTTCACCACTGTGTGTTTTTCTGTACCCTTTTAAAGACAGCTTTGAAGTGAATGAGTCAGTGTGACATGCCCTTTCACCTTTGGCTTGCCCATTTTCATCATCATCACCATCATCATCATGAGCGTCTGATAATGTGTCCTCATTATGTGCTTGTGATGGCCCCCAGTGGTCTTCATCAACTTCTGTTGTCACATGATGATTTGAGCTGCTGCTTGGAGGCTCCGCCCCTCTTTTGTCCTCACCCTCACCCTTGTTTTCATCTTCAGTCTTTATAGGGAAAACGTTCAGTGGTGACTTGTTTATCTCCTCCTCCTCCTCCTTTGTGATCTGAGTCAAGTCTGGCTCCTCTTTCACAGAACGGAGATATTTTTCACTGACGTCTGTCGGACACAAAAAGACAAACACACATTTGGTTTGGTCAAGTCAAAGCTCATGCGGCGACTTTGTCTTATATTGTTTCTACAGTGGGGCACAGAGGCCGACTGGTTAGCACGATGGCTTCACAATGAGAGACAGCATCGGGCGTGGGTTCGATCCCGGCTCCGGCCATCCTGTGTGGAGTTTGCATGTTCTCCCCGTGCTTGCGTGGGTTTCCTCTGGGTACTCCGGTTTCCTCCCACATTCCAAAATCATGCATTGTAGGCCGATTGAACACTCTAAATTGCCCCTAGGTATGAATGTGAGCGCGGATGGTTGTTTGTCTTTGTGTGCCCTGCAATTGGCTGGCAACCAATTCAGGGTGTCCCCCGCCTACTGCCCGAAGATAGCTGGGAAAGGCTCCAGCACCCCCGCGACCCGAGTGAGGAGAAGCGGTACAGAAGATGGATGGATGTTTCTACCGTGCTACCTTGACTGGTGCCTGCCGCACACGGATTAATGCGTGCGACCCCGACTTGGACGGGACCATGGGGGCATTTCACAAAATTTCGCCCTACAATGTAAACCTCCCTTTCCGAGCAGCACAACAGAGACAAACGAGCATTTAAAAAGGAAGCACGTTGCGGCTGATGCCCGATTTCATTCCTGACATGGCCACAGACGTTTCTGGAAGCGAGCTGAAGTGAGCACACACAGGCTATTGTGTGCGTCTGATGGAACACCTGTTGTGGGACCCGAACATATTGATGGGGGCCACTGGGGGCCATCGCAACATAATGTCATTGATAGAATAGGAATCCTTCAAGCGAAATATGTTTTCAAGTATTTCATTTTGCATTTAGAGATAGAACTAAATGTTCCCGGGCTTGTTGGTAGAAAAGGGGGTTGTGACGTTCTCCCTTTTTAAGCCCATTGTAAGCCAAAGAGATATAGATATAGATATATATATATATATACACATACATATATATATATATATATATATATATAATTATATATATATATATACATATATATATACATATATATACACATATATATACATATACATATACATACATACACAGTGGAACCTCGGTTCTCGACCATAATCCGTTCCTGAACCCTGTTCGAAAAGCGAATTGTTCGAACACCGAAACCATTCCTTTGATGCTTGCACTGACTTTCTTTGGAGGCATGATTAGGGGCTAAAACACTTCGTACACCTATATAAAACGCGAGAGCAAAACGCAGCACGTCCGCACGCGACAACAGTTGGTCACGAAGAGAGCAAGAGAGCGATCTACACCCGTACGCCGCTCAGCATCCCACCCTCGCATACGCACTCATGCGTCATACCGGCGTTCGAACTGCGAAGCAAGAATTTCTCCATTTTTTTGTTCGAACTCCGATTAGTTCGACCTCAGAGTCGTTCGAGAACCGAGGTTCCACTGTATATATATATTTTTTAAGCATTTTTGAAGGTGTGCCGCTACTTCGCGGATTTTCAGTTTTCGCGGGTGGTCTCGGTCCCCATTAACCGCGATAACCGGGTATTTACTGTCCTTCCAACTGACTCCTTCCGCGACTCGCACACTCCCCTTCTCTTCTGCTCAAGTGCACACTCTCCTTTGTTCAAGTGCACACTCTCTCACATCACCAATCGGGATGCGCGAGACAACCCGCGACCGACAAAATAAGCACATTGTCCATTACATGCGCCACACCAATCAAAGGCAAACAGTATTAACAATACAGCAGAATGTCAAACGATGCACAATTATTAACCATATAACTGTGTATATCATAAAGCCATCACAATTAACATTAGTTCAGAAAATATCCCCTTCTGAATCACAACTCAAAGGGATGATTCTATAAACATGCGAACCTTCAGAACACCCATGAACACGTCAACTATAATTTAGCTATTCTTTTTTTAACTAACTAATACAGTGATTCTCAAATAGTGGGGCGCGGTGCGATGCTAAGGGGGGCGCATGAATTGATGACAGTGCTCCACACAGCCAGCAGCTGATCATATCACAGCGGGGCGTGTCCTATTTTTCCACTTTTGTGCTGAACAGACTGCAGTTTTCACCCAGGAAATCCATTCAGCACGACATTAAAAAACGACAACGCCGTTCATTCTTCTCGTCTAACAAAAAGAAGCACACGAGTTATCGCCAAGCAGAGATCAAGTGCGGATTTGTTGAGATTGGCGTTTGAAAATGTGTGAAAGAACGACACCCAAGTACAAAGATAAGATAAGATAAGTTGTCCTTTATTAGTCCCACAATGGGGAAATTTGAGGTGTTACAGGAGCAAAGATATAGATCACACAGAGTCGGTGGCGTAATGTAGCCGTTAATGTATAACATTAGCAGCAGACATTCATAAAAACGCATGCAAATATACACAGTATAAACGTATCTAGTGTAAGGAAACACTCCTAATGCCTGTCCATTATACCGAGGGGGAAAACACTGCAATGATAAAAACTACTGAATGATTGGAAATACTGCAATGATAAAAATATTGCAATGATAAAAGTACTGTAATAGTAAAAGTACTGCAATGATAGGAATACTGCAATTATAAAAGTACTGCAAGGATAAAAGTACCGTAATAGTGAACATCCTGCAATGGTAGAAATACTGCAGAGATAGAAGTACAGTAATAAGAATACTGTAATATAAACAAAATACATCATTGGTCAATATTTAAGTACACCATTGGCTGAAAGTACAGTAGTAGTGTATATTGCATCCTAGGACTGCACAATTGCACTAATGCCCTCCCGTTTGTAGGCCTGACCCAATGTTCTTGTTAAAAAGTCTGACAGCAGACGGCAGGAAGGAGCGGTGAAATCTCTCTTTGGTACAGCGAGGGTGTAAAAGTCTGTCACTGAAGGAGCTGTGGAGTGTTCTCAGAATGTCATTGAGTGGGTGGGCTGGGTTTTTCAGCATTGATGACAGTTTTGCCGTCATCCTCCTGCCCCCCACAGAGTCCACAGAGTCCAGGGAGCAGCCCAGGACAGAGCTGGCCCTCCTCACCAGTTTGTCCAGTCTCTTTTTGTCTCGGCCCGAGATGCCTCCTGCCCAGGAGACCACTCCATAGAAGATGACCGGTGAAACCACCGAGTCATAGAAGTTCCTGAGGAGTGTTCCCCGAACGCCAAAGGACCTCAGCCGCCTGAGTAGGAAGAGTCTGCTCTGACCCTTCCTATAGAGAGCGTCTGTGTTGTCGCTCCAGTCCAGTTTATTGTTCAGATGAACACCCAGGTACTTGTAAGTTGAGACCCTCTCAACGTCTGTTCCCTGGATATTCACTGGTGCAGGTGGAGAGTGCCGACGCTTGCGGAAATCCACCACCAGCTCTTTGGATTTCCCAGCGTTGATTTGGAGGCGGTTCTGCTGACACCAGTCCACGAACCCCTGCGTAACCCCTCTGTACTCCCGATCGTCATCGTCAGTGATGAGGCCGACAATCGCAGAGTCATCAGAGAACTTCTGCAGGTGACAGGTTGTGGAATTGTATTTGTAGTCCGAGGTGTAGAGGGTGAACAGGAAGGGAGCCAGCACAGTTCCCTGCGGCGCTCCCGTGCTGCAGAGGAGCACGTCAGACACACAGTCCTGTGTCCTCACGTACTGTGGCCGGTTTGTGAGGTAGTCGTGAATCCATGTGATGAGGTGATGGGCCACTCCCGCCTGCTCCAGCTTGTCTCCCAATAAGGCGGGCTGGATGGTGTTGAAAGCACTTGAGAAATCAAATAACATGATCCTCACTGTGCCCCCCGCCTTCTCCAGGTGGAAGAGTGAAGTGTGGAGCAGGTAGATGATGGCATCATCCACACTGATGCCAGGCTGGTATGCAAACTGGAGTGGGTCCATTGAGGAGCTGACCAGGGGGCGCAGATGGACGAGGACCAGTCTCTCCAGGGTCTTCATCAGATGAGACGTCAGCGCCACTGGTCTGAAGTTGTTGAGCTCCTTCGGATGGGGTGTCTTTGGAACCGGAACCAGGCAGGATGTTTTCCACAGCTGGGGGACTCTCCCAGCTTCAGGCTCAGGTTGAACATGTGCTGGACGATTCCACACAGCTGGTCTGCGCAGGATTTGAGGAGCTGGGAGCTGATCCCATCTGGGCCTGCCGCCTTCCTCGCCTTCATCTTCCTCAGCTGGTTCTTCACCTGAGATGTTGTGAGGAACAAGGCTGAGCAGGAGGAAGTGGTGGTTGTCTGATGAGGCTGGGAACTGGAGCCTGTGGAGAGAGAGAGGGGCGAGAGAGGGGGAGAGAGGGTCCTGTTCGCAGTGGCAGGAGGGGTGGGTGGGGGCTGCATCAGGGAAGCCTGAGCGGGGTCAGACATTTGATCAAACCTATTGAAAAATAGGTTCAACTCATTTGCCCACTGAAGCCCCCCCCCCTTCTGGGTCTTACCTGCTTGTCCGTGGCCTGAGATGGTCTTCAGGCCCCTCCAGACATCCCTGGCATTGTTCCGCTGCAGTTGTTCTTCCATCCGCATCCTGTAGGACTTTTTCCCCTCTCGGATCCTCCTTCTCAGCTGACGCTGCACTCTCTTCAGCTCGTCCTTGTCGCCTGAAACAAAAGCCCTCTTTTTCTCCTTCAGGAGAGCTTTAATGTCCGGTGTGATCCAGGGTTTGTTGTTGGAGAAACATCTTACAGTCCTGGTGGGAATGGTGTTCTCCATGCAGAAGTTAATATAGTCTGTAACTGTGTCTGTTAGACCATTAATGTCCTCACCGTGAGCTTCGCTGAATACCTCCCACACAGTTGTGTTGAAACAGTCCTTCAAGGCCTCCTCGGCTTCTCCGGACCATCGCTGAACTGTGCGTGTCACAGCTGGCTGCCTGCGGACGAGAGGTTTGTACACAGGCAGGAGAGCAACCAAGTTGTGGTCAGCTTTGCCCAGCGGGGGGAGGGGCAGTGACGTGTACGCCTCCTTGGTGTTGGCATAGAAGAGGTCCAATATTTTATTGTCTCTGGTTTGGCATGTTACATATTGTGTGAATGAAGGCAGAGAGGAGGAAGGAGAAGCATGATTGAAGTCACCAGAGATAAGGAACAAGGCATTTGGGTGCTGTGTTTGTAGCCTGCTCACAGCTGCATTCAGTACATCACAGGCTGTCTCACCGTTAGCAGAAGGAGGCACGTACGCCGCCACCGCGATCACATGACTGAACTCTCGCGGTAAATAGACCGGACGCATGCTAACAGCTATCATCTCAATGTCCCGACTGCAAAGTTGATCCTTAACAGTTATATGCCCAGGGTTACACCATCTATCATTAACAAACACAGCCAGCCCTCCCCCTTTTCTCTTACCGCTCTCCAGTGTCCTGTCCGCGCTTAGTATTTGGAAGCCGTCCAATTCCACGACGGCGTCCGGCGTTAGCTCTGTTAGCCACGACTCCGTGAACACCAGCAAGCTAGCCTCCCGGAAAATCCTCTCGTGCCGGGTTAGCGCTGTTAGCTCGTCCATTTTGTTGGAGAGGGATCGAACATTCCCCATAATAACGGACGGGAGGACGGGGTGATATCGTCTCCTCCTTGCCTGGCGTTTAGCCCCCGCACGACATCCCCGTCTCTTCCTCCTCAGCTCGCGGGGGATATCGGGTCTCGCTCCGGGAGCCCACGCGGGGTTAGCACGGAGTGCTAACAGCTGATCTCTTGTGTACACGATCGATCCGTAGCTCCGAGTTTCGTCTCCGGACACGATCGCGCAAAAAACAGCCCCCAACAGTAGTAAAACCACCGCAAGTTGGATGTCCATTGCTGAGGTGAGGTAAAAATAAAATAAAAAAGGGTAAAGGGAAAAAACACACGAAAAAGGCTCAATAGTGAGCCACGCTGCTGTAAACAGGCAGCCACTCGCGCGGCGCCGGAACCGGAACATTTTTACCCAAAATGACATTTATCCTGCGAGTAAGTTCCGACATTACCCTTTTTATTTGTATAAAATTTCTGTTTTGAAATAAATTTTAAAACAAAATTACGTTTGAAGAGTAAAAGTTCTTACACATAAGCAACAACACTTTCACTCTGACTTTCATGTTGACATATTTGAATAATGACTGTATATTTTAAAGTTATCCAAAATGTATTCAAATTCGACGAAGATACACCAAAATATTATGAGTTCACTGAATTATTTTGTAACTGCAATGATGCTTAACAGCCACAGGGTGTCAGTAATGAGTAACAAAGTAACACAACACCTCCCACTGTTCCGTCATCATTGTCTTTTGCATACATTATCAAGAACTATGAGTTGCAGTCGAGATGCAAACCACCTGGGCCACAGGAACTTTATTACCAGGAACTAAATGTTCCTGGCCTTGTTGGTAGAAAAGGGGGTTGTGACGTTCTCCCTTTTTAAGCCCATAGTAAGCCAAAGATGCAGATGCATTCCTTGCAGCATGCGCTTGTTCACTGATGAGATCCGTGCAACCCTGGATGGATGCATTAAATGTATTTTAAATGTTTGGATGGGGTGAATCTACGCACATGTGCACAAAACTGTGCAGATCCACCGGAGGTTCATTGACTCTCACCCGACGAAGCCAGTACAAACTTAATAAATGAATAAGACCATTACGTTCTTGATTTTTTTTAAAAACTTAATATTTTGTGTTTTATCCACTAACATTGATCAACCGCCATTGATGTTTTCGCCCCAGTGTGCAGATTTTTTAGAGTCAGGCAGAATTCCTTCCGGAAGGAATTGCTTGAACAAGATATAAATACCAGAAAATGTAAAATGTTAAATAATCAGTTCAAATTTTATTTAAAAAAAAACATGGAGTTCACCCCCCCCTATTGGTTATTCTTTGGCATATATTTTCTGCACTGATTTCATTTGGCAAAAACAAATGTTCAGCAAACCGACAAGCAATATTTAAAAATAAAACGGCAATAACCTTGGACGCATTTCCCCAAACAACTTAATGTTGTGATGCATATTTTTAACGATAGAAAGTCGTTCTATACAAAGCAAATGAGAGTAAGACGTGTACAAACCTGCTTTGTGTAGCATAACACGAGGCTGCTTCCAACCTTCGCCCAGCAGTTGAAGTTGTTGCTCGTTCTCTTCTTTTATTCCACAAAGATCCACTTTGTACATGGGTGTCGTTCTTTCACACATATTCAAATGATAATTCCCAAAAATCCGCACTTGATCTCTGCTTGGCGATGAGTCATGTGCCTCTTTTTGTTAGCAGCTAGCTAGCTAACAAGCTAAGCTAACTACGCCGAAAAGCATCAACGCGCGAAGATGAGGTTATCGGGACACAAAGACTTAATGAATTATGTCGTAGTCCTATAGAGTAGCACTGGACATCCTTTGAGAAAATTACAGTCAGTTCCACATTAAATCAGAAGAATTTAGCGGTGGGTGTTTTTGTTCCGGTGTGGACGGGTCGGTGGATGTGGTCGAGGTCCTTCGGAAGCTGCGCGCTTGCTTATGACGTCATGCTTTAAGCGCGTATTTTCCATATATATTTCTTTGCCTCAGTGGGTTTTATTTACACCTGGATGTTCTATTTTAATATTTATTTTATATAATATTTTAATTCGGTTGATAAAAAAAAAAAATAATAATAATTAAATTAACGCCACATTGGCGAGTCATCTCTCGCGTCACTTCCGCTTATGCCCCGAGAAGCCGCTGCTGGAACAGCAGTGGGACGTTTACGTTTCTCCGACCGAACTTGCAACAATGCTGTGGTTCACTCGGGCTGCAAGATTGTATGAATATAATGTCTGCATATACTCGCAGTGCCTCTCAATTATTTCACGCCCGCCCCTACCAAGAAGAAAAAGATTCGCGCCCCCCCCACCACCAATTGTTTTTCTGTCTTTGTAGATTGATATTAGATTGTCAATAAAATATCCATTAACTAACCTAAATTGATAAGAAATATAATTTTGAGAACTATTATAGTGAGGATCTCGAAACTCAGTACTCTGTTGTACAAATATTGATGAGATGACAAATATTTGTCATGTCATTATCCACACCGCTTATCCTGTACAGGGTGGCGGGAGGGTGCTGGAGCCAATTCCAGCTGACTACGGGCGAAAGGCGCACTACACCCTGAACTGGTCGCCAGCCAGTCACAGGGCAGACATAGACACCGTCACTGAGAGGGAACTGACCCACGTTGCCTGCACACAACTCAGGCGAGTGTACCACTCCACCATCAGTGACATGATAAATATTTACGAATACGTTTTTTGTCAAAAACTTTATTAACATTAACAAACAGTTATTAATACTATCATAATATAGAAAAGACAATAAAAAGAGCCAGGGGGATTTTAAACAAAAACTCTATATGAATAACAAAGCAACAGCTTTAGTATTGTTGGAGTTGAGTCACCGTGGAAATGAGAAGTAGTTAGTAAATCAACCTTTAAAAGCCAAACTTACGCAAGTTTTCTGCCTTGTGCGCACTCAGAGGTGCAGCGCTATATGTCAGCAGGAAACGTTGCACGTACGGAAGACCCGCTCTTATACTGGAAGTCCATGGAGGCAACGTTCCCTCATCTATTTCAATTAGCCACACAGGCGTTGTGCACACCGGCCTCTTCAGTGCCTTGTGGGAGGATCTTCTCAAAGGCGGGGGAAATTGCCTAAAAAAAAAAGATATAAATAGACTGAATAACAAAACGCTGGAGAAACTAATTTTTTTGAATAAAAATCTTTAATTACAATGAGTCCATTGTCATTCACAACACTTTTACTTGAGCATTCAGACAGATGTTCACTTAATTTATCAACTGCGTCTCAAATATCAAAGATTTTTTTTATGAAAGTACGTATATGTAAAAATAATGTGAATGCAAATGCCTAATCATTGGAATTGGATAAAATTAGTTTGACAGATCAGAGTCTGATGACCCTGTCAAATTTTTCCTGCAAGTCCACCAGGTGTCAGTATTCAGCAACACAGTGTCAATACAGTGTGTCACTGTGTCAAAACGATACAGGATGCCTCATCTACCCATCACTAACAGGGACGAGAGTGGGGACGAGAGTGGGGACGAGAGTGGGGACGAGAGTGGGGACGAGAGTGGGGACGAGAGTGGGGACGAGAGTGGGGACGAGAGTGGGGACGAGAGTGGGGACGAGAGTGGGGACGAGAGTGGGGACGAGAGTGGGGACGAGAGTGGGGACGAGAGTGGGGACGAGAGTGGGGACGAGAGTGGGGACGAGAGTGGGGACGAGGACAAGCGAATGCACGAGATCAGAGAGTGGTCGTGACAGTCCGTAACGGAGCAATGCACCGCCAATGAGTTGTCGGAGTGAGGTGTTCAAATAGTCCAGTAATTAGGGGAGCAGATGGGCATCAGGTGTGTGAGGGTAACGGGGAACAGGTGCGTGGCTGGTGGGGAACGAGTGCTGGCGGGAACGCCCCACTCAGCTGACTAAATAAACAGAATGAGCACATGGCAGGAAGGTGAAGAAAATAAGAACAAAAACACTGACATGACCGACACGGGTTATGACAGCAGTATTTTTTTATCATTGCAGCGTTTTAGTAATTTTCCCTCTGTACCATAGACAGACATTCGGAGTGTTTCCTTACACTTGTAAATGTTGTGGGATGTAAGTGTGTATATACACATGGGGACTTGTGTATTTACGTATATACTGTGTATATTCGCATAGGTTTGCTTTTTCTGAATGTCTGCTGCTAATGTTATACATTAACGGCCACATTGCACCGCCGCCTCGGTGTGATCTATATGTTTGCTGCTGTCACACTGCAAATTTCCCCATTGTGGGACTATTAAAGGACATCTTTATCTTTAAAAACCTTGTGTTGGTGCTTGCAAAATAATTTTCCATAAGATTAAGATTGAACAAAATGGGGAAACAAAAATTTAAAAAGTAAATACTGTAACTATTAAACATTGAATACTAAATTATTCCTAAAACAGATCAATGAATCTTGAAATTTAGAGTGAATTATTGCAGTTTAATAAATACTGAAACGAATTATGAAATATTACAGTACTTTAAATAAATACCGAAATCATTTTCGAACACAATAACAGTTAAGTAATAAAAGAGTGACATATTTTAATTTAAAATTCGCAATCACATCACAACCTGGTGAAAAACCCTGTAAAAAGGCAAATATGTTGACATAAAGTATCACTTTATCATGTCAACTGTTAATAATAGGGAAATACATTTGGAATACTATCCAACCAACAACATGGTGGCAGATGTATAAACAAAACCAGCAACAAAAGTCAAATTCAATACATCTCTCAAGTTCATATTTGGGAACTAAAATGTTTGTTCATGTGCATCTTAGGTTTTTCTCTATGTTTAGAAGAAGATAACGATGATTTGCATCGCAAATGGTGACATCTGTCGGTGAGTTGGTGACAGTGCTCCACAAAGCCAGCAGCCAATCATATCACAGCGGGGTGTGTCCTGTTCTTCCGCTTTCGTGACGAACAGACTGCCATTTTCTCGAAGGAAAAAAACGACGCCATCTTTCATTCGTCTCGTCGAACAAAGAGAAGCTCACGAGTTATCGCCAAGCAGAGGTCAAGTGCGGATTTGTTGAGATTGACGTTTGAAAATGTGTGCAAGAACGACACCCAAGTACAAAGAGGAACTTTGTGGAATAAAAGAAGAGAACGAGCAACATCTTCAACTGCTGGGCGAAGGTTGGAAGCAGCCTCGTGTTGTGCTACACGAAGCAGGTTTGTACACGTCTTACTCGCATTTGCTTGGTAAAGAACGACTTTATATCATTAGAAATATGCATCACAACATTAAGTTGTTTGGGGAAATGCGTTCGAGGGTATTGCCGTTTTATTTTTAATTATTGCCTTTTACTTGACGGTGTCGTGCCAAAGTACTTACCCCTGCCAAAATCTGTATCCCCTGTCGCGGGAGCGCGCACGCATTGACTGAAGGCGGCGCGATGTTACTACGTTTGTTTTCATTGAAAGGCACGAAGAATGTATGATTTTGTGTGTTTGATTTGCTGTAATTTAAACCAGGGTTTCCATAAAAGTGGTCGTCTTCGTCGGTGTGGGTTTCAGCACACCATTCGCTACAATTTAACACGTAAAGTAAGCGTTTGACTCCTCCGAAATCGGGGGGAAATTCCCTGCATTTGCATTAGTTAGACCAAAGAAATTTTGCAATCAATGAAGCTACCATAAGGGAATTTCAGTGATCAAAACACGATGGAAAGGGGAGAGGATTAGTGAAGTGGGCTATATCGTTTCAAATTAAGTGGCAACATACAGATAGGTGGTATCCTGTTAGAGAACACGTAATTGTATTCCAATTGACTGATTTGTTTATTTTTTTTTATAACCACCGATAGCTGCGTCAAGAGTAGCAAAAGAATAAAAAAATTAATAAAGTCACTCGCGTTCTGCGTCGGACTCGAGGTGCATTCATTGACCACTTAGGCAGTAGGATAGTTACCAGGGGGGACTGATTCTGGCAGCACCTGCCAGAATAGGTACCCCCCTCTAATCACAAAAATATTGACCCCAACCATCAAGTGACTTATTCTGTGTGCTTATTGGATCATTTTGAGTATGTGTGGCAAGTTTGAGCAGGATCCCACTTTTCTAAGCAAAGTTACCAGGGGGGACTGATTCTGGCAGCCCCTGCCACAATAAGTACCCCCCCTCTAAGCACCTGCTTTGATAAATGCAGTAATCAAATTAATGCATATGCAAACAGTCACAAACACACATTTACATATTTATTTAAGTGCTAATACTATAAAAAAATAAAATAAATAAATAATACTACTGTATCATAGAACTTTACATACTGTAATAGTGCAGTCCTTATGTAATATTTATGCTGTCCTCAGTAAATTGTGTCAGTTGTTTTATAATTGGAATTCTATTTCTATGTGTAATTTTGTTTATTGTTTGATCCTCAGTCGGTTACTTTGTGGCTTTTTGACTTTTTTTGCATGTAGGCTTAATATCATTATTGCGACACCTGGACCGAATTGAGTGTGTGGACACACTTGGAATGAAGAACTTCAGCCAGTTAAGTGTTGTAAACTGGCCAGATTTGCCAGTTGCAAATGAAGAAAGCACTCCTCGATTTCCTTCAGAAGTACAACAGGCAGACTGGATGGGAGGGTTGCTGAGGCTGTGACGTGTCGGAAGCTGTTGGATGACCATCTGATATGCCTCTACTCACTAGGGTCGCAGGCATCCTGGAGGCTATTCCAACTGTCTTTGGCAGTAGGCGGGGGGACACCCTGAACTGGTTGCCAGCCAATCGCAGGGCACACAGAGACGGTCTGGTCAAGGCCACGCAAAATCAAAAACCTGGCTGTGGTCCGCCCCGTATTGGCACAGGATGTACGCAGGGGTTTGTGAAGAGATGAGATGAAAGTACGTGGAAGTTCGGCCTAATTAGGGGGGTTGCTGCTTCGTTTGTTTTTATTGTTATTTGTGTTGACACATGTGGGGCATGTGTCAAAGGGGGGAGATAGGTGCAGTATTTTGTTCTCGTAATTGTTTTTTGCATGTGAGGATTTTTAGGTGTTAATAGGACATGTCAACAATGATCATGCAGAGGTGAAAGTTGAAGATTGGGCCCAGCAGGAAGAATGCAAGCAGAGCGCTGTGGTCTCACCTCCATCTACTGTGGGACCAGGAAGTCAGGCAGCCCCCACGCAGGAGATAAGGGGTGATAGTTATAAACCAGTGCCGAATTGCCCCTTCTAAAACCCAAATGTTATTGCATTAATATTCCGTTTTATCAGTTCAACTAACGCGTGTGCGTCCTAGTGTGCATTGAAAGATGCAGCATAAAAAATGTTCAAAAATTTGGATAATAACTAAAGCAAAATTAGAATGAGAAAGATAATTGGCTACATAATCATTGGGGTGAAATTAATCTTCATTGCAAGAAGCGGTCATATAAATAGAGAAATCTAAGATCATAAAAGGATGAATGCATGTTCCGTGGAATGTGATTTGTCAACACGGAAACGCCCTGAGTGATGAAAACGTTAACATATGGTTAAGGAACAGGTCTGTTTGACGGCAAAAGTCTGACTATGGTAAACAATTGATAATTAGACCTCAATGAAGTGATTGTGCAGTTGAAAAAGTTCATATATTGACTGTGAAAAGCTAAAGTGAGAAACTAGGATTAACTATTTGGCAAACACGAGAACGTATTCAGTCTCGAGGAAGACTGAATGCAGTAAAATTGCAAGAAGAAGAACAATAAACCAGCCTAGAGTGTTACAATGTCCTGGAAACAAAAGTTTGGGATTGCCCCTGAGGGTGAAATTCCTCTCTGAACTCCTCCTTTTTGCCCCCGGCAGCAACTCATGAAACAGGGATACTGATAAGAGATACAATTTTGTTGAAACAGAACATGCAAGGTTAAAGGTCATGTAAAACAAAAAAAAAAACATACTTCAGTTTGGCGACGGATGTACTACAGTAATTCAATTAATGGAACGACATTTTGAGATGGAAATGACAGGAATGTCATGAATTATCATGTTATGAGGGGACTTTTGATATACAGTAAATTGATATAAATTAAATTGGAAATTTTTAGTCTGCGCATAACCCACTTCAAATTATACTGACTCATTGGTTGAGGAAAACGGGGTTATATTAGTTCAGTGGTTCTCAATTATTTCCTGTCACGCCCCCCCTACCAAGAAGAAAATAAATTTGCGCCCCCCCACTACAGTTTTTTTACATTTCGTACTCATGTACATGTTCTTTGTATATTAATGTTAGATTGTCAATAAAATATCCCAAACAGTTATTAATACGTACCTAATATAGAAAAGACAAAAAGAGCCAGGGGGATTTGAAACAAAAATTCTATATAAATAACATAAAGCAATTTGTTGACTATACATTTTTTTTTATGTTCACAATCTGTTTGACGTCGAACCGCTTCGTTGTGATGACGTCAGCCATTTCCGTGTTCCAGCCTGAGAGCGTCTGCTAAAGTGCTCACGTAGCCATCGTCTTATTTTTTTGGATACGTAATGGTTGCAATCCAACATTTCTGTTCATAGCTGCTGGCTCTCCGCCCGAACGCGGTTTGAGTCAGACTTCTTTTAAAAGTCGAGCGTCCATCGAAGCAATTCATTTTAGCGCTTAGCGCGCTAAGCGCCTCCTTGCTCGCTCTGCTGCTGCGCAAGATAGCTTGGCACGGGGCATTTAAGGAGCGGCGAAAGAAATCACTTCCGGGTCAACGAGCGACGGGGTGACGCTTTTTTTTTGTTAATCAGTACTGCGTGACAGGAACTCGGGGCACATACAGCTTTGACAAGCTAAAACTCGCGTTGTCTGAGATCGCCTTTTTTGGTCCCAAAACCATGCAAAAAAGCATGTTCCCCAGGGTCCCACACGCCCAACTCAGCATCGCACCGCGCCCCACTATTTGAGAATCACTGTATTAGTTAGTTAAAAAAAGAATAGCTTAATTATAGTTGACGTGTTCATGGAGATTGAATATGAATCATAAACAGAAGACAAAACCAATTGGCATTTGTAAAATATATGTAAAATATTAAGTTTGTGAGCTCTTATGGGAGACGGGGCGAGACGCGAATGGATTGAAGCTTCCGCCAGTGACTGACCCGTCCAATAGTGTCACCACCACTCAGCTGTGCTGGGTGGCCGTCCTCGAGGACGTGCGCCTCCCAGTTACTGACATCAAGCGAAACAATCCGTCAATGAGAAACTGCTAATCAGAATGAGTAGAACCCCCGTTTCTGCATCGATGAAAGAAAATATTGTATTGGCTGGAGAAAAAGAATTGTTACACCTGCGGGTTCAGAGGGACAAGAGTGCTAATTCACCCGGAAAGGAAAAAAGAATATGGGGAAAAAATTAAATAAAAGCGGGGGGAAGCAGCTAATGCAGCAGCCGACGCACACAGCTCCCATTGCGTCTGCTCTTTCCGTTTCCGCTGCTCCTGGGCCAGGTTCTGGTGACGCAGCGCCACAGCAGGCTTGTTGTCCGCACCGGCTGGTCAACAAGGTCACGTAACCGGGGTTCGCGGTTAACTTTAAAAACTGCTTGCCCATAGGGCAAGTGCCACTAAAATTTGCCTTGCCCGAGTGGCCAAATTACTTGCCCGACTTGGGCAAGTGACAATTTTTTTTCTCTAAGAATAAAATGTTTATGGTTGTAAAATGTGCGCCACAAATGTAAATAAACATATAATCTGATAAACATAAATTAATCTTGTTTTCATCATCAACCATGAAACCCTGCTCACAACAGCATGTATCATCCTGTGCAGTTAATGAAAATGTTAATTGTAGTTTTAATAATTAACAAATCTGCATGTTAATAATTAACAAATCTGCATGTTAAATTGGGAAAATGATATTACAGCAATCCAGATTATCAATTTTAAATCCAGGAGATTTTATTAATTGAGGAATCACATGAGTAAATTATGAGTGTGGGAAATTTGTGTATTCCTTTAAGACCAGTGCCTGTGGCGCTGCCTCCATAAGTTTCATAGCATAAACAGAACACAGTCACTGACACTATGTCAGGTCACATCATGGAGCTAATGAATTAACAGCCAATAATCAAATATTACTCCCTTCCTTACTCGCAACTGAATTGTCTACTTAAAAATATTCGAGCTATTTTAATCATGTCAGAGGAATACGAAATGTTCGGATTTGAACGAACTCATTGCCACTTGTAAACATGCGCAGAAGGTAAGAAAACTTCCGGCTGTCAATTTTCGGCCAAAATATCGTAGGTTTTTGTTGTGTTTTTCAAACTTCAAATGAGGATGCAACTACAGCGAGTTCCAATACTGCGGGATTTATTGACGTCCACTTTAACTCGACATTCACTGAACTAACTGATCCCTGTAGCGCCCGCCCATTGCCCCCGATAAGGCCAATGGACCAAACCATAACATAAGGGGGTGTCTGGGTTAAACCATCACCATACAGTGCACACAAACAGATCACGTCACAGTTTTCGTCTGAATTAAAGATATTTGGCTGCTTTAAAAAATGCTTGCCCGGTCGGGCAAGTTGCCCATAATTTTACCTTGCCCGTGGCCAAATTTCACTTGCCCCGGGCAATTGGGAAGCGATTAACCGCGATCCCTGATGTTAGGGTCCCACAACAGGTGTTCCATCAGACGCACACGATAGCCTGTGTGTGCTAACTTCAGCTCGCTCCTAGAAACGTCTGTGACCATGTCAGGAATGAAATCGGGCATCAAAAGGGAGGTTTACATCGTAGGACGTAATTTTGTGAAATGCCCTCATGGTCCGGTCCAAGTTGGGGTCCACGCATTGCTCCGTGTGCGGCAGGCACAAGTCAAGGTAGCACGGTAGAAACAATATAAGACAAAGTCGCCGCATGAGCTTTGACTTGACCAAACCAAATAACTTTTTGTGTCCGACAGAGGTTAGTGAAAACGATCTCCGTTCTGTGAAAGAGGAGCGAGACTGGACTCACATCAAAAAGGAGGAGGAGGAGGAGGAGATCAACAAGTCACCACTAAACGTTGTCCCTATAAAGACTGAAGATGAAAACAAGGATGAGAGTGAGGACAAGAGAGGGGCGGAGCCTCCAAGCAGCAGCTCAAGTCATCACGTGACAACAGAAGGTGATGAAGACCACCGGGGGCCATCACAAGCACAAAATGAGGACACATTATCAGATGCTCATGATGATGATGATGATGATAATGAGCAAACTAAAGGTGAAAGGGCATGTCACACTGAATCATTATCTTCAAAGTTGTCTTTAAAAGGGCACAGAAAAACACACAGTGGTGAAAAACCTTTTTCATGCTCAGTTTGTGGAAAAAGCTTCTCTCAAAAGACACATTTAACAAGCCACGCAAGAACACACAGTGGAGAAAAACCTTTTTCTTGCTCAGTTTGTGGCAAAAGCTTTTCTTTTAAGCAAAATTTAAAAACACATACACGATTACACACTGGAGAAAAACCTTTTTCATGCTCAGTTTGTGGAAAAAGCTTCTCTCAAAAGACACATTTAACAAGCCACGCAACAACACACAGTGGAGAAAAACCTTTTAACTGCTCAGTTTGTGGAAAGAGTTTCTCTCGAAGGTCTCATTTAATAATTCACTCAAGAACACACAGTGGTGAAAACCCCTTTTCATGCTCAGTTTGTGGAAAATGCTTCTCTCAAAAGGCAAGTTTAACAGAACACACAAGAAAACACACGGGAGAAAAACCTTTTTCCTGCTCAGTTTGTGGCAAGGGTTTCTCTCGAAGGTCTCATTTAACAAGCCACTCAGGAACACACAGTGGAGAAAAACCTTTTTCCTGCTCAGTTTGTGGCAAGGGTTTCTCTCGAAGGTCTCATTTAACAAGCCACTCAGGAACACACAGTGGAGAAAAACCTTTTTCCTGCTCAGTTTGTGGCAAGAGTTTCTCTCGAAGGTCTCATTTAACAAGCCACTCAAGAACACACAGTGGTGAAAACCCTTTTTCATGCTCAGTTTGTGGAAAATGCTTCTCTCAAAAGGCAAGTTTAACAGTACACACAAGAAAACACACTGGAGAAAAACCTTTTTCTTGCTCAGTTTGTGGCAAAAGATTTTCTTCTAAGTCAAGTTTAAAAAAACATACACGATTACACACTGGAGAAAAACCTTTTTCATGCTCAGTTTGTGGAAAAAGCTTCTCTCGAAAGACACATTTAACAAGCCACACAAGAAAGCACAGTGGAGAAAAAACATTTTCCTGCTCAGTTTGTAGGAAAGGTTTCACTCAAAAATCAACTTTAACAAATCATACAAGAACACACAGTGCAGAAAAACCCTTTTCCTGCTCAGTTTGTGGAAAGAGTTTCTATCGTAAGTCGCTTTTAACGAGCCACACAAGAACACACACTGGAGACAAGCCATTCAGTTGCAGCGTTTGTGCGAAAAAATTATTTTCTAAAATCGGTGCTGAGAGTCACAATTGTGCTGGCGAGAAAAGCAGCGATCCTTGAAGCTTAAAAAAAAGAAAACAAAAAACTGAAGGAACTGACTCTTTGTGGTAAGATGTAAATTTTGATTTTGAATAAAATATGATCTATTGAATTTTGCAAAGCTTTTTTATTGACATAAAGCCAATGTGATCTGTGCCAGAAGAAGCAATGTGTCTGAGTGATGATGATTTGTTTTGGTGTTTACATCAAACATGTCAATAAAATAAATTGCCTTTGCCTGGAATAACATTTTTTAACATTATGCTTTTCAGTTGTCTTTTTAATCGTATTTAATGGAAAAGGTGTGAGAAGAAACGGTGCTTATGAAATCGGTGCCTTCCACAATTATCAATAAAATCACTTGTTCCACTTGCTCAACTGGCCTTCATTACGCTGTGAAAAGGTGAAAAACTGAACTTGAAGTTGAACTATAAAAAGAACCAGAAAGAGAAACGCGAATAGTCCCGGTTTCTCTCAAAGGTTTTGATTTGTCAGGAGTTGGCAACTTGATGGCGACTGGAGTCAGCGCTGGTTTTCTCGCTGTGTTTGGCTGGCTCGTATATGTATGGTCCATTGAACAAAACTCAAACTCTTCAAATATGCCCTCCCATACATTTAATATTTCACTTTCTGAATAAATTTCTGACTGGCTAAAACCTCTTTCTAGGTTGAGCTCTATCAAGTGTTTGGGGTTTGTTGCTAAGCGGAATCTCACTTCGGAAAAAAACTATCATTTTGTCAAATACAGTGAAACCCCGCTACTTCGCGGTTCACCTTTCGCGGGTTCAGTGCTTCGCGGGTCTAAAAAATAATCGGGGGCATTGTAGTTTCGCCGAGCGGCACAAGGGGGCGCTGAAGCGGTTAGACGGCCGGCGTGCGCCGAAGAGGAGAGTGGACGAAGAAGAGAGTAGACGAAGGAGAGCAGGTTCCCCCGGACACAATTGATGGCGACGTTTCGCGCGGTTCGGACCGTATCAGAGCTCCGGCCGGCGTGCGTGGCAGTTAAGCCGTAGATGAGCACCTTCCCCGGGCACGGGCGGTGCCAAGCGGGCCCTAAGTTTAACCGAATGGAAGCTCCCGAGGAGGAGGGCATGCTCGCGTCACAGTAAGCCGAAGAGGAGCACCTTCCGCCCGGGCATGAGCGGAGCGCGAGGCTGTCAGTTATGAATGAATAAATAAATAAATGAAGAATGCCACCTTTCATTTCACAGTCATGATCCGTGCCTGTCATGATCCGTGCCTGTCATGCCGCGTGTGTTTTTGTTTTTTCAGCTGTGTGGGCGTTCCTCCAGCGATGGTCTCGTCAGCTGCTGCGAGACGCGCTGATTACACTGACTATATTGTGATTATAATAAATATCTTTGTATCGCCACCTTTTTTCCCGGGTCTGCGTTTGGAGAGTCCTGTTCAATCCTCCAGCTCTGCTGGAGGATCATAACATTCACAGGGCACACCGGACGGCGTACCACCAGGTAAAAGTCGAAGTAATTAAATAAATACAAAAAGAAGTAATTGAATAAATACAAAAATAATGGCCCGGGAATAAAAAAAAAATAAGTTTTAATAATAATTTTTTTGTTATAACATGAATTTCACTCTCTCTCTCTCGCTACCAGTGTGTGTATATATATATATATATATATATATATATATATATATATATATATATATATTTTTTTTTTAAGCATTTTGGAAGGTGTGCTGCTACTTCGCACCTATATATATTTATATATATATATATATATATATATATATTTATATATAGATATAGAAGTATTTATATACAGTGTTTTTTTTTTTTTTTTGAAGGTGCGACACTACTTCGCGGATTTTCAGTTTTCGCGGGTGGTCTCGGTCCCCATTAACCGCGATAACCGGGGGTTCACTGTATACAGTCATAATTCAAATATGTCAACATGAAAGTCAGAGTGAAAGTGTTGTTGCTTAATGCTTATGTGTAGGGATTTTGTCTCTTCAAACGTAATTTTGTTTTAAATTGTATTTAGAAAGAGAAATTTTAGTAAAAAGGGGAATGTTGGAACGTACTAGCAGGCTAAAAGTCATTTTGGGGAAAAAAAAACAAAACAAACGTAAATCATGCAATAAATAGTGACGATGATGCCAGGGCCCCTTTAATTCTTTTTGGTATTGTAGTGTATTTTCACAAGGTCTGACATAGACAACTTATTTTATGGCCATGACAACTGTTGCTTTGAACTCCCTCAGGGCTTCCTGACTCCCCCTTTGACACGTAGATTGCCGCCCTGAGAGGCACGAGACTTTAACTTTATTTACGGGGGGTCAGGAAGCAGAACAGGGGTTATCTGCGTCCCAAGGAGGGGGTTTACAAAAGAGGGGTCTGGCGCCGGGAAGTCGCACCTTCGCGGAGTCTGTGCCCCGCAGCCATGGGGGCAGTTAGAGGAGTCAGCTAAGAGACAGCTGGATAAAATGCATATGCAATAAGGGAAAATTAGATATTCATGTCCTTTGTTTGCCTTCCCTATAAGAAGGGAAGGCGCGAGAAGGGGACACCTTTTTTCTTTTGGGAACTTCTGACATCAGCTGAGATCAATAAAATCTTCTTCCAACCACCGGTGTGTGTCAGAAGTTTTTTCCATCACCAAGCCAACCTTGCCTGGCGACCTGTCCGGAGGGGAGCTGAGCCAGACCCGCACATCAACAGCGGAAATTTACCACAGTATCCAGATTATAATGGAAGCAAAAAGTACCCACGATGAAACTATCTCGAAATGCAAAAAGAAATACTTGTAAACATATTTCTCGAAAAGGATTTCTATTCTATTAATGACATGTTGCGATGGCCCCCATCAATATGTTAGGGTCCCACAACAGGTGTTCCATCAGACGCACACAATAGCCTGTGTGTGCTAACTTCAGCTCGCTTCCGGAAACGTCTGTGACCATGTCAGGAATGAAATCGGGCATTAGCCGCAGCGTGCTTCCTTTTTAAATGCTTCTTTTATCACTGTTGTGCTGCTAGGAAAGGGAGGTTTACTGCGTCTGACGTAATTTTGTGAAATGTCCCCATGGTCCGGTCCAAATCGGGGTCGCACGCATTGCTCCGTATGCGGCAGGCACAAGTCAAGGTAGTCCGGTAGAAACAATATAAGACAAAGTTGCCGCCTGAGCTTTGACTTGACCAAACCAAATTTGTCTTTTTGTGTCCTGCAGACGTCAGTGAATACAATCTCCGTTCCGTGAAAGAGGAGCCAGACTTGACTCACATCAAAAAGGAGGAGGAGGAGGAGGAGGAGATCAACAAGTCACCAGTGAACGTTGTCCCTATAAAGACTGAAGATGAAAACAAGGATGAGAGTGAGGACAACAGAGGGCCGGAGCCGACAAGCAGCAGCTCAAGTCATCACGTGACAACAGAAGGTGATGAAGACCACCGGGGGCCATCACAAGCACATAATGAGGACACATTATCAGACGCTCATGACAATGATGATGATACTAATGATGATGATGGGCAAGCCAAAGGTGAAAGGGCATGTCACACTGACAATTGGGTATGTTCTCAGTGTGGGAAATCATCAACTTCAAAGTTGTCTTTAAAACGGCACACAAGAACACACAGTGGAGAAAAAACTTTTTCATGCTCAATTTGCGGTAAATGCTTCACTCAAAAGTCTCATTTAGTAAGGCACACAAGAACACACAGTGGAGAAAAACCCTTTTCATGCTCAGTTTGTGGCAAAAGCATCTCTCGAAAGTTTGATGTAACAATCCACACAAGAACACGCAGTGGAGAAAAACCTCTTTCCTGCTCAATTTGCGGTAAATGCTTCACTCAAAAGTCTCTAGTAAGGCACACAAGAACACACAGTGGAGAAAAACCCTTTTCATGCTCAGTTTGTGGCAAATGCTTCTCTCGAAAGTCTCATTTAGTAAGGCACACAAGAACGCACACTGGAGAAAAACCTTTTTCTTGCTCAGTTTGTGGCAAAAGCTTCTCTCGAAAGTTTGAGATAACAATCCACACAAGAACGCACAGTGGAGAAAAACCTTTTTCTTGCTCAGTTTGTGGAAAATGCTTCTCTCAAAAGGCACATTTAACAGAACACGCAAGAACCCATAGTGGAGAAAAACCTTTTTCCTGCTCAGTTTGTAGGAAAAGTTTCACTCAAAAATCAACTTTAACAAGGCACGCAAGAACGCACGGTGGCGAAAAACCCTTTTCCTGCTCAGTTTGTGGAAAGAGTTTCTATCGTAAGTCGTATTTAACGAGCCACACAAGAACACACACTGGAGACAAGCCATTCAGTTGCAGGGTTTGTGCTAAAAAATTATTTTCTAAAAATGGTGCTGAGAGTCACAATTGTGCTGGTGAGAATTGCAGCGATCCTTGAAGCTTAAAAAAAGACAACAAAAAACTGAAGGAACTGACTCTTTGTGGTAAGATGTAAATGTGATTTTGAATCAAATATGTTATATTGAATTTTGCAAAGCTTTTTTATTGACATTAAGCCACTGTGATCAGTGTCAGAAGAACCATTGTGTCTGAGTGATGATGAGTTTTTTGTGTGTTTACATCAAACATGTAAATGAAATTAATTGCCTTCGCCTGGAACAACATTTGTTAACATTATGCTTTTCAGTTTTCTTTTTAATCGTACTTAATGGAAAAGGTGTGAGAAGAAACGGTGCTTATGAAATCGGTGCCTTCCACAATCATCAATAAAATCACTTGTTCCACTTGATCAACTGGCCTTCATTACGCTGTGTGAAAAGGTGAAAAACAGAACTAGAAGTTGAACTATAAAAAGAACCAGAAAGAGAAACGCAAATAGTCTCAGTTTCTCTCAAAGGTTTTGGAATGTCAGGAGTTGGCAACTTGATGGCGACTGGAATCAGTGCTGGTTTTCTCGCTGTGTTTGGCTGGCTCGTATATGTATGGTTCATTGAACATAACTCAAACTCTTCAAATATGCCCTCACATACATTTAATATTTCACTTTCTGAATAAATTTCTGACTTGCTAAAACCATTTTCTAGATTGAGCTCTATCAAGCATTTGGGGTTTGTTGCTAAGCAGGATCTCACTTCGGAAAAAACGTATCATTTTGTCAAATATACCAAATATTTTTTTTAATGCTATATTATATTTTTTATACATTGGATTACCTTATTTTCGCAGTCATCAGGCGCACTTTAAAGTCCTGAAACTCGTCCAAGAAAGCCAGGGCGCCTTTTGAGGTGGAGCGCCCATTATGTGGACCAAGTGCAACAAGTGCACTGCTGGGCTGACTGCGAACATTTACTGCATGCACACAGCTTATATAGAGAGAGAAGGCGGGCGTGGCTAACGACAGCAGGGGGTGTGAGAGGGGAACGATGGGCGTGAACGACAACAGGCGGATATGAGAGGGGAGATGGGCGTGAATGACAATGCAAAGACACGCCCCCAGTGCAAAGCAGCCCCGATGCCTCTTTGTATACTAGGTGCAACACGTTGCTCAGGCAATTAATCAGCAAAAATGGCATCAATGAAGAGACACTCTTACGAAGCACAGTTCAAGCTACAAGCTATCAGCTACGCAAATGTTCATGGGAATCGAGCAGCTGCGAGGGAATTAAAAATCAACGAATCCATGGTTCGCAAGACGAGGAAGCAGGAAGACAGAGTCAAGAAAGTCAAGAAAACTACACTGAGTTTTCGTGGAAGCAAGGCAAGGTGGCCCGTGTTGGAAGACCAGCTCGAGCAATGGATTGCTGCTCACGGAACAGCTGGGAGAAGCGTATCTACCATCACCATTCGACAGAAGGCAGTAACGCTTGCTGGCGAATTGAACATCGAACACTGTATTGTTGGTTCGTGAGTCTGGCCGAACTATATTGGCAGGAGGCGACAGGAGGGACGACACACACCGTGCAGTATTATTGCGTAACGTTTATTATTTGCCCCCAAGCCCACAGTACATACGTAAGGTTCCTACCTACATATGTCACCTAATACTACATCCCCCTTTCGAGGTTAAAGAATCTTTCTAGGGAAGATGCATATGCACTTATAGGCAAACACAACAACATGTATTATACCGAGTCAGTAAACAAACTCAAAACAGCATTCCAGTCATTAGCTGAGGAATGCCTTATAGCATATAAACACCTACACTCAAGATATGATATTAACTATCAAACATTCGTCAATGCACACCATTAATAACCCAAAAAAATAATCCACTCAAGGAAAACGGAAAGTCATCACACATTCCTATATGTTCTATGAGGGATGGGGTAGACTGCCCAAACCCTCCAACTGAGTGTGAGGATTATTCTGCCTCATGCTCACTCAGCTCCTATAGCTATGTGCAAACAAAGTCTTTCAAGAATGTGGGAGGTGTCCTCACTCTTGTGGGAAACCGCCTCTCACACACCGGATTCTGCTGACCGCTTGGTTGTTGAAGAATGTCAGGTGTGCCAGGTGTACTCACCTCCTGACGATCAGCGTTTACCTGGGCCTCTGGCAAGTCTTTTGATGTCTCGGCTCCTCCAGAGGTCTGCGAGAGATGATAACGGTTCCTTCGCAGCCTACCGCCGGGTGTCTCGACAACATAGGACCTCGGTGTGCCCGCAGTAGACACAACTGTGCCACGTTCTTGCGTGTCCCTGACCCACACCTGATCTCCTGGTCGAAGGTGTGGCATATCACGCGCTCTGTGTCTGCGATCATAATTTTGACGCTGCATCTGTCGGTACCTCTGTTCTGTAGTCTTCAAATCCTCAATGTCCGCACATCTGGGATTAAGCTGAGATGAAATCACAGGAACAGGTGTCCTTATCCTCCTCCCCATGAGGAGTTCCGTGGGACTGTAGCCATTCGCCAAGGGAGCAGCACGGTAGGCCATAAGGGCAAGATTCGGGTCTGCAGACTTTTTGAGAAGACCCTTTATGGTCCTCACCGCACGCTCAGCCTCACCATTACCCCGTGGAAAACGTGGGCTGGACGTCACATGCTTGAAACCCCATTCCGAGGCAAACTTGTTGAAGACCACAGAAGCAAACTGTGGCCCGTTGTCGGAGCGCACTTCTTCGGGAATTCCATGACGAGCAAGGATAGACTTGAAGTGCTCGATCACAGCCTCCGATGTAGTAGACGTCAGCCAAGCCACTTCGAAGAACCTTGAAAAATAGTCCACTACGACCAGATAATCTTTGTTATTTATCCGGAACAGATCAGCCCCGACCAAGGACCATGGCCTCGATGGGAACTCAGTAGGCATCATTGTTTCTCTGAGAGTCGTCCTCTCCTTGGCACACACATCACAGTCCGCAATCGTCCTGGACAGATCTGTACTGAGACCTGGCCACCACACAGACTGTTTCGCCCTCTCCCTGCATTTAGCAATCCCAAGGTGGCCCTCGTGAAGCTTGGACAGCACGTCTGCCCTAAGCGACGCTGGAATCACAATCCTGCAGCCATACAGCAGTAGTCCATCCTGAACTGTGAGCTCACCAGAAAACGGCAGATAGGGCTGGATTGTACGGTCCCCAGAAAATTTGTCCGGCCATCCCTCCAGGCAGAACTTCTTCAGCTGCAGGAGAATGGCATCGTTGTCTTGACTTTCTTGTATTTCCACCAGCCTCGATTCAGTAGCAGGAAGGTTCGCAATGACAGAATCAACATACAAGTTGACCGCTTCTTCTTGCAACCCGTCCGACGTGGCGCTGACAGGGGCCCGTGACAGCACATCCGCAGTTGCAATGTTCTTACCAGCTACATGAGAGATAGTATAAGAAAACCTCATCAATCTCATACGAAGACGCTGGATGCGTGGCGGAAGCATCTCAAGACTCTTGGAGCCCAGCAGGGGAACTAGAGGCTTGTGGTCTGTCTCGATATGGAACTGCTTCCCTATGAGGAACTCTGAGAACCTCTCACAGGCCCATGTCGAAGCTAGTGCCTCTTTCTCGATCTGGGCGTATCGCTGTTCGGTGCTGCTGAGGGCTCTCGAAGCATACGCCACTGGCTTCCAACGAGAATCAGCTTGCTTCTGGAGAAGCACACTGCCCAACCCGAAGGAGGATGCATCAGCAGAGACCAGTGTTTCAGCATTTGGGTCATATAACGCCAGCCCAGGGGTCGACGTCAAGTCCGCTTTAATGCCATCAAATGCTTGCTGCTGTTGTGGTCCCCAGACCCACATGTTGGACTTCCTAAGCAGGTCTCTGAGAGGACGCGTCTTTTCCGCCAGGTGAGGTAGGAACCTGCCAAGATGATTAGTCATCCCTAGGAAACGTCTCACCTCGCTGATGTTGCTTGGTTCCTTCATAACTTTTACAGCACTCACTTTGTCAGGGTCTGCACTGACCCCCGATGAGTCGATAACTTGTCCCAAGAACTTTATTGTGTTCTTTGAGAACTCACACTTTTCATTCAGTGTGACGCCCGCGTCCTGTAGACGTAACAAAGTCCTCCTCAGTCTCTCATCATGCTCACACTGCGTTGCTCCCCAGATGAGCACATCATCCATTTGACATACAACTCCATCCAGGCCCTCCAAAATGCGCGACATACGCTTCTGGAAGTGTTCCGGTGCAGATGAGATTCCAAAACACAGACGGTTGTAACAGTAGCGTCCAAACGGAGTGATGAACGTAGTCAGCAAAGAAGACTCCTTGGATAGCGGTATCTGCCAGAAACCAGCATTGGCATCTAACTTTGAGAACACCTTAGCGCCTGCCAACTGACCTAAGGTGTGTTCGACTGAGGGAAGAGGGTGTTTTTCTCTCATGACAGATTTATTCAGTTCAGTGAGGTCTGTGCATATTCTCACTCTGCTCTTGCAAGTCCGCTTCGGCACCACCACCATTGGTGCACACCATTCCGTTGGTACCTCCACTTTAGAGATGACTCCTTGCGCCTCCATACGCTTCAGCTCCTCTTTAACTTTTGGCAGGAGTGGGAGAGAAATACGTCGGGGCGTCGAAAGAGAGAAAGGTTGTGCACCAGGCTTCAGTACAATGTTGTACTCACCCTCCATTTTACCTAATCCACTGAAAAGCTTGGGAAACTCCTCCTTTATGGATTCCATGGAGACCAGGCTGATGTTCTCCAGTCGAGCGACCAGCTGCAGTTTCATCGCAGCCATCCCGCCCAGCAGTGGTGTGCTCAGCCCTTTCACAACATATATGTTCTCCTTGACGCAATTATTGTTCTTACTGAGTGTGGCTGTGAACATGCCCTTGACCTTTAGACGTGCGCCCCCTGGTCCCTTCAGAACTTTAAGAGGTCTCACCAGTCTTCTGAATTTACCACGGCTGTAAAGTGTTTCTGAAACAGCTGTAACATCCGCGCCAGTGTCAATCTTAAACACTGCACTGTAATTGTCCATGTTTATGTCTGTCATCCATGGACTGGTCATTTTATCGGCTGACAAGGAGCCAAGGAATGCAACTTCTGCCTCATCATCAGTCTCTATGACAGCATTCACTCCTGTTATTTTCTTCGTTCTGCACACTCTTGCATAATGCCCCCTTTTCTTGCAGTAATTACACATTGCTTCTCTAGCTGGGCATTGTTGCAGACTATGTCCTTTTGGATCACCGCATCGTTTGCATTGTGTCTGTCTGTCCTTCGGGGCTTTTTTAAATGTTCCTCCATGTTGTCGCGGCATTTGTTTCGGCCGCGCGCCTCCGCGGTGACGCGCGTGCACGCTGTCCAGCTGAGTGTTGGCGATGTCAACTTTAAAGTTAGACTTTAACACCTCCTGTTGCTTCTTTATCTGCTCACTTTGACGAGCTCTGGTAATTGCCTTCACCAGTGTTAATTCTGGGTCCAACTGCAGTTGTTCTGATAAACGTTTATCTCTCAAGCCGACAACAAATCTGTCTCTCACCATTTCGTCGTGAAGAGCCCCGTATCTGCAGTACTCCGCGAGACAATGTAGTGCCGTGTGAAAGCCATCAGCCGACTCCCCCTCTTCTTGTTGACGCAAATTAAACTTTGCCCTCTCGAAGATGACATTTCTGCGAGCCACAAAGTGGGTGTCCAACTTATTTTTGACTGTGACATAGTCACTCGCTTCCACGGCGCTCAGGTGGAGAGAAAATAGTATGTCCTCCGCTTCCTCCCCCATGGTGCAGATAAGCGTATTCACCTGATTCTCGTCTGCTTGCGCTTCCAGCCCGGACGCAATGCGAAACCGTTCAAAACGCTTTATCCATTTCGTCCAGTCTTCAGCCCTGAACGTAAATTTTTCAGGTGGAGAGACTTGAAACTGAGACATCTTGCCGTTACGCGGGCTCGCCCCCGCAGCCTGAACTGTCTCGTATGAAACGAAAACTCGCGTGTACGCGGGACACTCTCTCGGTAAGATTCAGCTCCAAAAAGACCCTCTTCTGTCACTTCTGACACCATGTATTGTTGGTTCGTGAGTCTGGCCGAACTATATTGGCAGGAGGCGACAGGAGGGACGACACACACCGTGCAGTATTATTGCGTAACGTTTATTATTTGCCCCCAAGCCCACAGTACATACGTAAGGTTCCTACCTACATATGTCACCTAATACTACAATCCTCACTATAATAGTTGTCAAAATTATATTTCTTATCAATTTAGGTTAGTTAAGGGATATTTTATTGACAATCTAATATAAATCTACAAAGACAGAAAAACAATTGGTGGTGGGGGGGCGCGAATCTTTTTCTTCTTGGTAGGGGCGGGCGTGAAATAATTGAGAGGCACTGCGAGTATATGCCGACATTATATTCATACAATCTTGCAGCCCGAGTGAACCACAGCATTGTTGCAAGTTCGGGAGGAGAAACGTAAACGTCCCACTGCTGTTCCAGCAGCGGCTTCTCGGGGCATAGGCGGAAGTGACGCGTGAGATGACTCGCCAATGTGGCGTTAATTTAGTTGTTTTGTTAATTTTTTTTATCAACCGAATTAAAATATTATATAAAATAAATATTAAAATAGAACCGGCAAGTGTAAATAAAACCCACTGAGGCAAAGAAATATATATGGAAAATACGCGCTTAAAGCATGACGTCATAAGCATGCGCGCAGCTTCCGAAGGACCTCGACCACGTTCACCGACCCGTCCACACCGGAACAAAAGCAGCCCACCGCTAAATTCTTCTGATTTAGTGTGGAACTGACTAATTTTCTCAAAGGATGTCCAGTGCTACTCTAAAGGACTACGACATAATTCATTAAGTCTTTGTGTCCCGATAACCTCATCTTCGCGCGTTGATGCTTTTCGGCTTAGTTAGCTTAGCTTGTTAGCTAGCTAGCCGCTAACAAAAAGAGGCACGTGACTCATCGCCAAGCAGAGATCAAGTGCGGATTTTTGGGAATTATCATTTGAAAATGTGTGCAAAAACGACACCCAAATACAAAGAGGAACTTTGGGGAATAAAAGAAGAGAACGAGCAACATCTTCAACTGCTGGACGAAGTTTGCAAGCAGCCTCGTGTTGTGCTACACAAAGCAGGTTTGTACACGTTTTACTCTCATTTGCTTTGTCACGAACGACTTTCTATCGTTAAAAATATACATCACAACATTAAGTTGTTTGGGGAAATGCGTCCAAGGTTATTGGCGCTTTATTTTTAAATATTGCCTTTTACTTGCAGGTCTGCTGAACATTTCTTTTTGCCAAATGAAATCAGTGCAGAAAATATATGCCAAAGAATAACCAATAGGGGGGGGGTGAACTCCATGTTTTTCTTTTTTTTATAAAATTTGAACTGATTATTTAACATTTTACATTTTCTGGTATTTATATCTTGTTCAAGCAATTCCTTCCGGAAGGAATTCTGCCTGACTCTAAAAAATGTGCACACTGGGGCGAAAACATCAATGGCGGTTGATCAATTTTAGTGGATAAAACACAAAATATTAAGTTTTTAAAAAAAATCAAGCACGTAATGGTCTTATTTATTTATTAACTTTGTACTGGATTGGTCGGGTGACAGTCAATGAACATCGGGTGGCCCTGCACTGTTTTGTGCACGTGTGCGTAGTTTCACCCCATCCAAACATTTAAAATACATTGAATGCATCCATCCAGGGTTGCACGGATCTCATCAGTGAACAAGCGCATGCTGCAAGGAATGCATCTGCATCTTTGGCTTACTATGGGCTTAAAAGGGAGAACGTCACAACCCCCTTTTCTACCAACAAGGCCAGGAACATTTAGTTCCTGGTCATAAAGTTCCTGTGGCCCAGGTGGTTTGCATCTCCCCCGCAACTCATAGTTCCTGGTAATTTATGCAAATGACAATGTTGTGTTACTTTGTTACTCATTACTGACACCCTATGGCTGTTAAGCATCATTGCAGTTCCAAAATAATTCAGTGAACTCTTAAAATATTTTGGTGTATCTTAGTCGAATTTGAATATGTATTGGATAACTTTAAAATATACAGTCATTATTCAAATATGTCAACATGAAAGTCAGAGTGAAAGTGTTGTTGCTTAATGCTGATGTGTAGGGATTTTGACTCTTCAAACATAATGTTTTAAAATTTATTTAAAAACAGAAATTTTATAAAAAATAAAAAGGGGAATGTTGGAATGTACGAGCAGGCTAAATGTAAATCATGCAATAAATAGCCACTCTGATGCCAGGGCCCCTTTAATTCTTTTAGAGATCCAGATTATAATGGAAGCAAAAATACCCACGATGAAACTTTCTCTAAATGCAAAAAGAAATACTTGTAAACATATTTCACTTGAAGGATTCCTATTCTATCAATTACATTATGTTGCGATGGCCCCCAGTGGCCACCATTAATAAGTTAGGGTCCCACAACAGGTGTTCCATCAGACGCACACAATAGCCTGTGTGTGCTAACTTCAGCTCGCTTCCAGAAACGTCTGTGACTAATTCAGGAATTAAATCGGGCATCAGCCACAACGTGCTTCCTTTTTAAATGCTCGTTTATCACTGTTGTGCTGCTAAAAGGAGGTTTACATCGTAGGATGTTTGTGACCATGTCAGGAATGAAATTGGGCATCAAAAGGGAGGTTTACATCGTAGGACGTAATTTTGTGAAATGCCCCCATGGTCCGGTCCAAATCGGGGTCGCACACATTGCTCTGTATGCGGCAGGCACAAGTCAAGGTAACACGGTAGAAACAATATAAGACAAAGTCGCCGCCTGAGCTTTGACTTGACCAAACAAAATTTGTCTTTTTGTGTCCTGCAGACGTCAGACAAAATGATCTCCGTTCTGTGAAAGAGGAGCCAGACTTGACTCACATCAAAAAGGAGGAGGAGGAGGAGGAGACCAACAAGTCACCACTGAACCTTGTCCCTATAAAGACTGAAGATGAAAACAAGGATGAGAGTAAGGACAACAGAGGGGCGGAGCCTACAAGCAGCAGCTCAAGTCATCACGTGACAACAGAAGGTGATGAAGACCACTGGGGACCATCACAAGCACATAATGAGGACACATTATCAGACGCTCATGACAATGATCATCATATCTTATCCCTCCATACTGATAGCCATTGACGAGCGGTGTTATTTGCTAGCTTAAGGTCATTGTCTGTGCACGGGCTGCTCAGGCGACAATCCTGGAGAATGTGGGCCATAGTTTGGTTGGGGTTTCCGCACGGGCAGTCAGCGCTGTTCTTGAGGCCCCACTTGACTAGGTTATCCCCAGTCTTGCCAACCTTGGCTCGTGCGCGGTTGAGCGTGGCCCAGTGACGTCTTGGGAGGTCTTTTCCCGCAGACAGGCTCTCGCAGATGTCGGGTAGAGCCTCGTTTGGGTTGTCGCTATCGGTACGTCTCCAGGTTCTGAGTCGGAAGCTTGGGGCTGTCGTCGCGCCGAGTCCGTCGATAGTGACGAAGCTCTTCCTAGACACGAGGCGCCTCTGCTCCTCCTGGTGTCCATGTAGTGGATGGCGTGGATCTTTTTGCTGCCTATCCCTCTCTGCCTTTGAGATTGCAAGGCGGCGGATGTTGGGCGGTGCGATGCCAGTCAATCTATAGAGTGCTGGTAAGGGCGTGGCTCTCAGGCTGCCCGTGACGACTCGGCAGGCCTTGTTGAGCTCTACGTCGACCTTTGCGGCATGCACAGAGCGGGCCCATACTGCTGCGCAGTACTCTGCAGTCGAGTAGCATAGTGCCATCGCTGTCGAGCGGAGAGTGTCCGGGTCAGTACCCCAGGTCGAATTGGCCAGTGTCCAATGATGATGATAATGAGCAAACTAAAGGTGAAAGGGCATGTCACACTGACTCATTATCTTCAAAGTTGTATTTAAAACTGCACAAAAAAACACACAGTGGAGAAAAAACTTTTTCCTGCTCAGTTTGTGGCAAGAGTTTCTCTCAAAAGTCAAGTTTAAAAACGCACACAAGAACACACACTGGAGAAAAACCTTTTTCTTGCTCAGTTTGTGGCAAGAGTTTCTCTCAAAAGTTGCATTTAACAAACCACACAAGAACACACAGTGGAGAAAAACCTTTTTCCTGCTTGGTTTGTGGAAGATACTTCTCTAGAAAGGCTAATTTACAAATTCACACAAAAACACACTGTGGTGAAAAACCTTTTTCCTGCTCAGTTTGTGGTAAAAGCTTCTCTGGAAAGTCACATTTACGAATCCACACAAGAAAACACACTGGAGAAAACCCTTTTTCTTGCTCAGTTTGTGGTAAAAGCTTCTCTCAAAACTCAACGTTAACAAGCCACTCAAGAACACACAATGGAGAAAAACCTTTTTCCTGCTCAGTTTGTGGTAAAAGCTTCTCCCAAAATTCTCATTTAACAAGGCACGCAAGAACACACAGTGGAGAAAAACCTTTTTTCCTGCTCGGTTTGCGGTAAATCTTTCTCTGTAAAGTCAAATTTACGAATCCACACAAGAACGCACAGTGGAGACAAAACATTCAGTTGCAGCGTTTGTGCTAAGAAATTTGCCACTAAACAGAGTGCTGAGAAACACGATTGTGCTGGTGAGAATTGCAGCGATCTGAAGCTTAAAAAAAGGACAAAAAAAACTGAAGGAACCGACTCTTTGTGGTAAGATGTGATTTTGAATAAAATATAATAAACGGTATAAGAAACGGTGCTTATGAAATCGGTGCCTTCCACGATCATCAATAAAATCAGTTGTTCCACTTGCTCAACTGGCCTTCATTACGCTGTGAAAAGGTGAAAAACTGAACGAGAAGTTGAACTTTAAATAGAACAAGAAAGATAAATGCAAGTAGTCTAACTTTCTCTCAAAGATTTTGGAATGTCAAGAGTGTAGCTACACCGGTCCAGCGAAAAGGCCACGATTCAGACTGATGTCCAGATTTTCTTTTTTTATTTCTCTTCCTTTGATGGCTTTAGGAAATCACGTGACACAGTGAAAACTACAAATACATACACGCCGAATGAGTCCTTGAGGCCAATGCAAACAATGTACATTAATAAACAAAGTAAAAATGAAGAAAGGCACAAATATCGTGTGCGCCTCCTGAACACAGTGTATTTATCGCTCTGCTGTTACACGGTCCGTTCCTGCTTTCGTTAATCTTCCCGCTTCTTTTTTTTCGTCACCACGGAGGAGAGGATCCGCATTACGCAGTTCGTTGCTGCGCGTCTGAATTGCAAAAGTGAATCACCGTAATTTAATGAATACTGAAACGAATAATTAAATATTTAAGTACCTAAATAAATACCGAAATATTTTTTAACACTCTAACATTTACATAATAAAACAGCGACATATTTCAATTTAAAATTCACAACCACATACTGAGTTAATTAAATTCATAATAAATATAGAAACATTTAATAAATATTGAACGAATTTTGAAAGATAAAAAACAATGAATGAAATTTTAAGTATTAATTATTGCAATAAATAAATAAAATAATTGCACTCATATTTAAATGAACAAATATGTTGACAAATATTCAAGATTTAAATAAAAATAATTAAAAAATATTTAAATAATTTTTATGTATTAAATAAATTGAATAACTATAGTAGTATTACATAAGCAAGCTTAAATAATTCCATGAAAATCGAATTAAATACTGATAGAGGTAAAGAATAGTAAAAGAAAAAAATACTTAAATAGTGACGTGCAAATAAATGAAAAACAACAGACAAATCCCGAATGAAAAATACAATTTATCAACATTTGACAAACGACAATGTGAAATGTTGAGCTGAGAGATTTCTTTCTTGCATATTCATATTCTTAAAGAACCTTAATTATTTTTTTCTTTTACTTTTTTAGTTACTTAAGAGCTCAATCCATGTGAAATATCCCCTTGGGAGATAAAAAAATATCTCATGCAAAAAATAAAGAGCGACTAATTGTTTTTGAGGACAATCAAGGCACCATAGCACTGGCGAAAAAGCCTGTAAAAAGGCAAAGGTGCAAATATGTTGACATTAAGAAACACTTTATCACGTCAGCTCCAGCACCCTCCCGCGACCCAGTACAGGAAAAGCGGTGTGGATAATGACATGGCATGACAACATGGTGGCAACAACAAAACCAGAAACAAAAGTTAAGTTTAATTCATCTGTCAAGTTTATGTTTGGGAACTAAAATGTTTGTTCATTTGCATACGGTTTAAATCTTAAGTTTTTCCGATGTTTAGAAGAATATGACAATGATTTGCATCGCAAATGGTGACATCTGTCGGTGAGTTGATGACAGTGCCCCACACGGCCAGCAGCCAATCATATCACAGCGGGGTGTGTCCTGTTCTTCCGCTTTCGTGCCGAACAGACTGCCATTTTCAAGCAGGGGATCCATAGTCCATATAATAGGCGAGTCGCATTCCAAGGCGCATCATTTGTTTTGGGGAAGATTTAAGACTTTAAAGTGCGCCTGATGGTCGCGAAAATACGATAACCACGATGAAACTATCTCTAAATGCAAAAAGAAATACTTGTAAACATATTTCACTTGAAGGATTCATATTCTATCAATGACATTATGTTGCGATGGCCCCCAGTGGCCCCCATCAATATGTTGGGGTCCCACAACAGGTGTTCCATCAGACGCACACAATAGCCTGTGTGTGCTAACTTCAGCTCGCTTCCAGAAACGTCTGTGACCATGTCAGGAATTAAATCGGGCATCAGCCGCAACGTGCTTCCTTTTTAAATGCTCGTTTATCACTGTTGTGCTGCTAGGAAAGGGAGGTTTACATCGTAGGACGTAATTTTGTGAAATGCCCCCATGGTCCGGTCCAAGTTGGGGTCGCACGCATTGCTCCGTGTGCGGCAGGCACAAGTCAAGGTAGCACGGTAGAAAATAAGACAAAGTCGCCGCCTGAGATTTGACTTGACCAAACCAAATTTGTCTTTTTGTGTCCTGCAGACGTCTGTGAAAACGATCTCTGTTCTGTGAAAGAGGAGCCAGACTTGACTCACATCAAAAAGGAGGAGGAGGAGATCAACAAGTCACCAGTGAACCTTGTCCCTATAAAGACTGAAGATGCAAACAAGGATGAGAGTGAGAACAACAGAGGGGCGGAGCCTCCAAGCAGCAGCTCAAGTCATCACGTGACAACAGAAGTTGATGAAGACCACTGGGGGCCATCACAAGTACATAATGAGGACACATTATCACGCTCTCCTGATGATGATGATGCCAAAGGTGAAAGGGCATGTCACACTGACTCATTAACTTCAAAGTTGTCTTTAAAACCGCACACAAAAACACACAGTGGAGAAAAAACATTTTCTTGCTCGGTTTGTGGCAAAAGCTTCCTGCATAAGTCAACGTTCACAATTCACACAAGAACACACAGTGGAGAGGAGCCTTTTTCATGCTCAGTTTGTGGAAAATGCTTCTCTCAAAAGTCACATTTAACAGAACACACAAGAACACACAGTGGAGAAAAACCTTTTTCCTGCTCAATTTGTGGAAAATGCTTCTCTCATAAGAAGAGTTTAACAGAACACACAAGAACACACAGTGGAGAAAAACCTTTTTCCTGCTCAGTTTGTGGCAAGAGTTTCTTTCATAAGGCAAGTTTCACAAAACACACAACAGCACACAGTGGTGAAAAACCTTTTTCCTGCTCAGTTTGTGGCAAGAGTTTCTCTCAAAAGTCAAATTTAACAATCCACACAAGAACACACAGTGGAGAAAAACCTTTTTCCTGCTCAGTTTGTGGAAAGAGTTTCTATCATAACTCGCAATTACGACGCCACACAAGAACACACACTGGAGAAAAACCTTTTTTCTGCTCAGTTTGTGGAAGATACTTCTCAACAAAGTCAAATTTACAAATCCACACAAGAACACACAGTGGTGAAAAACCTTTTTCCTGCTCAGTTTGTGGCAAGAGTTTCTTTCATAAGGCAAGTTTCACAAAACACACAACAGCACACAGTGGTGAAAAACCTTTTTCCTGCTCAGTTTGTGGCAAGCGTTTCTCTCAAAAGTCGCATTTGACAATCCACACAAGAACACACAGTGGAGAAAAACCTTTTTCCTGCTCACTTTGTGGAAAGAGTTTCTATCATAACTCGCAATTACGACGCCACACAAGAACACACAATGGAGAAAAGCCATTCAGTTGCAGCGTTTGTGCTAAAAAATTCTCCACTAAACAGAATGCAGAGAGTCACAATTGTGCTGGTGAGAAAAGCAGCGATCCTTGAAGCTTAAAAAAAGAAAACAAAAAACTGAAGGAACTGACTCTTTGTGGTAAGATGTAAATTTTGATTTTGACAAAAATATGGTATATTGAATTTTACAAAGCTTTTTTATTGACATTAAGCCAATGTGATCCGTGCCAGAAGAAGCAATGTGTCTGAGTGATGATGATTTGTTTTGGTGTTTACATCAAACATGTAAAGAAAATAAATTGCCTTTGCCTGGAATAACATTTTTTAACATGCTTTTCAGTTGTCTTTTTAATCGTACTTAATGGAAAAGGTGTGAGAAGAAAAGGTGCTTATGAAATCGGTGCCTTCCACAATCATCAATAAAATCACTTGTTCCACTTGCTCAACTGGCCTCCATTACGCTGTGAAAAGGTGAAAAACTGAACTAGAAGTTGAACGATAAAAAGAGCCAGAAGGAGAAACGCAAATCGTCTCAGTTTCTCTCAAAGGTTTTGGAATGTCAGGAGTTGGCAACTTGATGGCGACTGGAGTCAGCGCTGGTTTTCTCGCTGTGTTTGGCTGGCTCGTATATGTATGGTCCATTGAACAAAACTCAAACTCTTCAAATATCCCCTCACATACATTTAATATTACGCTTTCTGAATAAATTTCTGACTTGCTAAATACACTTTCTAGGTTGAGCTCTATCAAGGGTTTGGCGTTTGTTGCTAAGCAGAGTCTCACTTTGGAAAAACTATAATTTTGTCAAATATACCAAATATTTTTTTTCATGCTGTATTATATTTTTTATACATTGGATTATTTATATATTGAAATAGGAAAATATTAAAATTTAAAATTGGAAACCACATACAGACTTAATTCAATTAATAATAAATATAGAAACATTTTATAAATATTGAACTCATTTAGAAGAGTCCTGATCTTGAAATAAATATTGAATGATAAAAAATACTTAAAAAATTAATTCAATAACCCGACCCCGGATTAGCGGCAGAAAATGGCTGGATGGATGTAATAATTTAAATTGCATCCAAATTCAAAAGAACAAATATGTTAAGAAATATTCAAGTGTGAAATAAAAAGGTTTAAATTGTTGAGAATTTTACATACTAAAATAATTGAATAAATATTGTATTATTACATAAGCAAGCTTAAATATAAATTGAAATATCCTCCTGATGACCAGTAGTTCAAATTTGTCCTCTGTAGAGGACATTTTTAAACCTAAATATCTCCCACCCAGTGCATCCAATTGCATTAACTCTTTTTGTGCTCTATAGAGGACATTCAGAGCTTTCCAATGATACCAAATTTGTAGGGGTGGGTGGTTTGTTACCTTGACATCACCGTAGATGAAAATGGCTTCCCTCAGTGCAAGCACTTTTTATGGAAAGAGGAAAAGTAAGTGTTTAATACTTTTTATCAAAGACATTTTGCCTTGAAATTCTGTTGGCATTTTATTTATAAGACTCTTATGAACATGTTAAAGTGTTGTTTGAGTTATTTTAAGTCTATTTGAGCCTAGTATTCAAGTGTTTAAAACATGTCCTTTGTAGTGGACGTTTGAAGTTATTTCATCCATTTTGCTCTTTGTTTCCAAATGACAAGAAAGGGTCATTCCCAGAAGCAGAGGAAATTTTACTGCAGATTTTTGGGAAATTCTATTGACATGGGCAGTCTAGGATAGCCAAACATTCAAATGTATTGCGCTTCAAGTACAAGAGCGAAAATTGTGGCGGAAACCATGACCAGAAATCGGTTTTACAAATCGAGAAACTCCATCAAGCTCGTCAACGACTTTGATGTTTTAGATGAAGAAAAAACAAGTGATCTCTTGTGGAGAATCAGGTCCCTCTTGAGCAAAGTAAGGCAAGGATGTCTGAGTCTGCCAAGAACAGGAAAATTGCGCATTGACGAGCAAGTAGTTCCTTTGACTGGTCGATAACCAGTGCACCAGTATGTACCGGGCAAACCAAACCCAACTGGACCGAAGGCATTTGTCTTGGCGGCTGCACCAACTGGTCTAGTTTTGGATTTTGTGGTCTACCAAGGCAAGACAACTTTCACAGCTACAGGAGGGTCGGGCTTCAGGGAACAAACTGTTCTTCAATTGACAGAGTCTGATCCCCAAGGTACACACCTGTTCTTTGACTGGTACTTTCCGACAATCAGCCTCCTTGACACCCTGATAACAAAAGGACTGACAGCAACTGGAACCCTCATGAATAACAGGGTTCCAAACAACTGCAAGATCATAGGTGAAAAGCTCTTCAAATGGAAAGAAAGAGGGTCATCAGAGATGGTGGTGAGACGACGCACACCTGAACTTGCTGTCATAAAATGGTTGGAAAACTAGACAAGTGACAGTGCGTGCAGTTTTCCACTTTTTTGACCTGGCAATCACCAACTCATGGCTTCAGTATAAGCGTGCCTGCCAGTGTCTGGGGAAGAAACCCCAGAAGATCCTTGATGATCCTCAATTTGCTCCTTGGTGCAGAGTTGATTGCTCGAGCCCAAGTAGGACGTGCAGGACGTGCAGCAAGTGATAGCGAAGATGACTTCACTTCCCCACGTCAAAAATGGAAACCACAGTCAAATGCAGCTCTGAGACACTATGATGAAGTCACTGATGGTGTAGTGGTACACTCGCCCGAGTTGTGTGCGGGCAGCGTGGGTTTAGTTCCCACTCAGTGAGGGTGTCCATGTCTGCCCTGTGACTGGCTGGCGACCAGTTCAGGGTGTAGTGCGCCTTTCGCCCGTTGGTCAGCTGGGATAGGCTCCAGCACCCTCCCGCGACCCTGTACAGGATAAGCGGTGTGGATAATGACATGACATGATGAGACTATGATGCTGTGCATCTTCCAGAAATGGTGGATGAAACACATGCATCAGGGTGTCGCCAATCTGGCTGCAACAGTGAAACATTTATGTGCTCCAAGTGCAAAATTTTCCTTTGTATTTCCAAGAAAGGGAATTGCTATTTGAAGTGTCATATCAAATCAGCATAATAGAAGCAAAAGTGAAATAAAAGAAAAGAGATGATGGACTGTAATATTTATGTTGAACACTTTGTCAAATAGACTTTTTGATGTTTTTGTTGGACTAACTGTTTCACAATGAAGTTCCGTTTTCCCCTGTATTGAGTTCCGATGTGCACTGTAGAAGAAACATCATAGCTTCAAAACAAAAATAAAAATTTCAAAAATTTCTTTTGCAATATTCTAATTACTTCACATAGATTGGGGAATTTCAAAATAAATGTGATTGGAGAACATTTTTTTCCCTGGTAGTCAGGAGGATAAATGAAAAAAAAAGTCGTGTATTTTTAAATGGCCTAATATAAATATGGGAAGTAATTCTCTTTATGAAACTATGAAGGGACTGGAGCTCACAGAAGTGACCAGTCTTGGTTCTGAAGTTCCGATGTAACCAGATACTGCCCTGAGAGAAAATAGGCCTGAGCATTGTTTATGGTGGGGGCAATTCTCTCACCAGGTCAGTGACCTTCCAGGGTATGGAAGTAATTTAAGGTGCCTTCAGTGAAGTCCTACTTTGTCCTACTTGAATGAATCCACATCAAAATACCATCATTTATGACACCACGGCTGGACAAATAATATCCAGAAACACACTTACACACCATGAGTGAGTGTTGGACGATATAGCTTCTCTTGAAAGGTCCGACTTGAAAATGTCCTTGCAAGTGTATCTGCAATTAAATCCATGCTTTTGCCTCCTTCGGCCATTGTGGTTTAAAAAAAGCAAGAATATATTTTAGATTTTCGAACGGCCGCCAATTACGACTTTCGGGTGTGTTGATTCGGCATCGCGCCGCCCCCTCACGAGTGAGTATCCAATCACAAAACGCGTTCATCACCCTCAGCATAAGGCCAGCGAGAAGGCTCACTGTAACCAACTTGTGATCTGATTGGCTATCACAACCGTCTAACAAATATGAAAGCTCATTGACTTTTACAGAAGAGATGCCCACAGAATTGCGTCTTAAGGCCTCAGAATGCATAATGCCCGCTCCCCGTATTGTGAAACCTGCCCAGCAACACGAGCGAGCGGAATTCCGATTGGATTCAAAACTCTCACCTCAAAATACAACGCTCAGCTATAATATGACATCAATGCAACGATTATGATCATTTTTATTTTTTTATTGATTATGTTTGGCCAGCAGAGAAGGCCTTGAAGGCCCAACACTGAGTTACTTAATAGCCTAAATTAAACTTTACTTTCATCAATAGAGTTAAAGTTATGCTTTATTGTAGGCGTTATGTAATTAATAGTGAAGGATTGTATTACGATTGCTGGCATTATTTTAAACACAGGACAGAAGGTCAATTATTTAATTTAGCAGGTTCATATTTACTGAATATGTTCAACATTGATTAAACAAAAAGCATTTATCAAATGAAAGTAGAAGTGCAGTGCATTGATAAGATTGACTGGGATTGTAGTCATGGTGTTTACTGATGCATTCATATGCTAAATTTACATGACTTACTTTAAATGTAAGACCTCAAAATTGCACACACGGTATTTTCATGACCCACACTCTCATTCAGAACAAACAGATTCCGTCTGCTCAGGTCAAATTGATGACAAACCAGATAGCACATCATGGACAAATACGACAAAACACATTCTCCACATAGGCCATAGAAGATACAAACATATCAAGTTGGGCCGGGGAGGACGTCACAGGGACGCGATCAAGAACACCAAAAAACATAACAATTTGATCTGTGAAAACATACACCACACAATCTGTACACTGACGAGATTACAGGGGAAGGAGAGACGGAGAGACTGCCGCCTGCCTGAGAAGGTCAGTCTTGGACGTGGAACGCGGAAGTGGGAGGGAGCAAGGACGACCGATTCAACCTACATGACCCTTGACATAGAAAACCTCCTATAAAATGTGAGGCTGGGCTGAGATCAGCGCGACATTTTTCGATTGTGCTCGTCCGAGTACAGTTTCTCGTCAGATTAAGAAAAAGCCGCCCAGATACTATTTCCTGAACTCCAGAAATCGAAGAAACTAAAATATCGCAACCCTAATCAGTTGTTGTTGAGTCTTTATTTGACCCTTTTCTTCTTGAGTACAAAAAACGAACACGCATTGGAGTAAGTTTGGATTTTCAGGTTCATTTTCGAAATATTTCTCGTTTTCTCGGTGGCTCAACTCCAGCAGTTTTGGTGACCCCGACGTGATTTTCTCAAAAAGGGAGTCCTTGCGGCTTGTTCTTCACACTCTACAATATTCCAGGCCTGGACAATCAGAACAAAGGTAGAGGAGAGCCTGTTTATTCAAAGTCTCCTGATTTGTTATCTTGTAGAGTGGAAAGACGTGGCCGATTATTAGACCGTTAAATTTTGTTCGTGTTTCTGGATATATTGTTTCTGGACTTCAGGAATGCTTTGTATAGAATGTAGATTGCGCATGGATTACTAGTAATATTGGAAGCGTACGCAGGTGAAATAAGTAGGCGGCTCCTGTTGTCGGCCGGCAACAGAAATTAGCACCCGGAGTCAAAAAGGGGGACTCCTGCTCTGGCAGTCGAAGAAGGGGATGCACAGCTGACTAGCAGAACGTGTGCACGGCGATCCCAATAAAGTGACGCTCAGTATAGTTAGTATAGTATCGTATATAAGTGGACTGAGGCTGGGAAAGATTCGAACTTTCGGACCGGTGGAGGGAAGTGCACAGCTGACGAGCTGATGGTCGCACTGCAACCTCAATAAAGAGCGCGCAGTCACGGTAAAAGAGTGCGCAGTCACGGTATATGTGGTTGACCGAGGCGTGGAACGTTCCGGTTGCTGGAATATAGAATAGATTTTAAGGTATTCCGATTTTGTTGACAGTTTCTTGATTTCGGGGTGTTCCAATGTGGTTCACTTGCTCTGTTCTGTGTTTGTGCTGTTGTTTGTGTGTTAATTGTGACGTTGTTGTGTAATTGTCTAACTGGCTATACGTTGTGTGTGTCCCGTGGCAATTTGTGGCCCTTGCTGTGCTGCGTTCAACTGGGTTGTTGTGTCTCATGTTTATAATTCCCGCGTCTATGTCTTATGATGCTCAATTGGTTTAATGTTAGGGTGTGTAAGAGAAAGTAGAGTGTTAATGTCTGGTGAGTGATGATAAAAAGGAGAGAGTGGGGTTTGCGTCCCACACTCACAACAAAACATGCTTAAAGTAACGTGTGGTGCATACAATATATCGTGTGAAAGTTCAAGCGATCGTGTGAGTGAATGCAACCCTGAAGCAGAACAGGGGGAAACCTAACGGTGATAAGATAAAACTGCTTGATTGGTTGGAGTGAATAAATAATGAAGTTGTGGATATTTTGGTAGTACAGAGAGGAGAATCCAAAACACGGAAAAATCTGTGATAGGATGGACCTTGCTCCGGTGAGAGTTCCACACTGCTTGAGTCGTAGTTGATTAAAAATGGGGAAATGGTGGGAATGTAAAATTATGATTGGTATAAAAATTTCAGGGGATGATGAGCAATTAAATTACAGGAGAGGATTGGCGATGAAATTACTTGAGATAAAAAGTTTATGAAACCAAAACACAAAGGCTTTATTGAGCATGTGTCTTGCGGACGTACGAAATGTGACCATTGGGAACTCTGAGTTGATTAGGAAATTGAAAGAAAAAAGTCAAAGCAAGTAGGGTGAAGAGTGTGGGGAGAGATTGGTGGGGAAAGTGGTGGGAGCAGTTGGATGAGCAGGGGGAGTTGCAGATATGAGGTTGGAAAGATGGGGGTCGAGTGGCCGATGGACGGTAGCTGTTTGTGAGGGTTGGAGATGGGGAGGCGTGGCTGGGGTGCGGACAATATATATAAGATATATAATCATACGCAATACCGACAAAGTGCAACGAAAGACGCGGGTGGAAAAACTGACACCAGGGGAATAACGACGGGAACGAAAAAGGCTTGCAAAAGGCAAGGAACAAAATGAACAAAAATCGCTTACCGCAGAAGGGCAAGGGAAAACAATTGAGCTCAACCGAGAAGATCAATAAATGAAAACAGAAACACAAACAATGAACGGGAACAAGGTACACGGAATGCAATAACAAGGTGTCTAGAATTCACAACTTGGGACATGAGCATGAGCAAGATGAATATTCCGACGCTGAGTCGTCAGCGTGGAGTGTTTAAATAGTGCAGTAATCAATGACTTGTCGAGTGACAGGTGCGTGGCTGGTGGGCGTGTCTCTCCAGCCATGACGACATGAACAGGAACAAGCGCTGGAAGGAAACGCCCCCCACTCCAGCTGGGCAAACACAAAACAAAAACATGACAGGACAAAACGGACCATGACACAAAAGGATTAGGTTTTGGGGATAGGTTTTAATTGAAACATTTTATGATCATGTTTAAAGAAAATCTTTAGAACAGGAGCTGTCTAGCAATTGATGAGAGGTTTGCCAAGTATAAAGTTGGATTAAATAGTTCGGCAGCTGATTTATTAACTGATGTGTATCAAATGTAACAAAGGTGGACGACAGATGTTTTATGACTTTGCGACACCAGCCCTGACATGACAACTTTTAAGGGACAAGACAGCATTCCAGAAATACCAGACGAACATCCGCATCTATGAGCTGTTTGACGTCACAGGTGCAGGATCGTCAGCTACGTCCAGGAGGAACAGAAGAAACGATTTCAGGGAGACTGAATGGGAAAATCCACAAACGCACAGTGGTAAACTTTGGCATATGCTGGCTAAATTGAGGCTAAATTAGCGCGGAGGGAGGGGTCTCTGTGTGGAATTGGAAAGTATCTTTTTGGTGAATGAAAGTGTGACAGAAAAAGTGTTTGTATGTCTAAGTGGTTTGAGTGAATGTTTAAAAGACGGGCCTCAGGAAAGAAACCTGATTGAGGGCACCGGTAAGCCCGAACAGCACGTAGGATGCAATGGGCGGACAGGTCTGATCAACCTGAATCCCTATTGCACTCCCAAGTACTGATTTTCAAATTGTTATTGGAGACAGATTGGACTAATCAAATTCAAGCATCAAGTGAATGATGTCAGGAACTGTCCTTACTTGAGGCCGAGGCCAGACCTACAGAGCAGCATGATGTTGCTGTATCTTTCAGGTGGGGAGCGGAGGAGACAGGCCTGGTCTATGTGGCCAGGGCGAGACGTGAATGGAGTGAGACTTCCGGCAGTGACCCATCCAATAATGTCGTCATTCCGCAGCTGTTCCAGTTGGCCGTCCTTTGGGCGTGTCCTTCCGGTTACGGACATCATGTGAAACAGTCCATCAATGAAAAAATGCTAATCAGTCTGAGGAGAACACATTTTTTTTTACATCATTTTGCACGACATCAGAAAAGGAAAATGTGGGATTGGATTAAGGAGCGTTACTAAAAATTGTTGTACTTGCAGGTTCAGGTGGCCAAGAGGGCTAAAAATTATAAAATAAAAAAAATGAAAAAAAAGGGGTGGGGCAGCTAATGCATGCAGCTCCCATTGCACCTGCGCCTTCCGCTTCTGCTGCTCCTAGGCAAGGTTCGGGTGACGCGGCACCACAGCAGATTGGCTGTCCGTACCCGGCCGGTCAACGAGGTCGGGATTGCAGTAACAGAGGTAGGGGTGGTTATAGACGGGAGTAGTGAGTGGGGTGTGCTCTTGCTGCGGGGTCACTGGGTGATGAGCTGTCCAAGCCGAGCCACTTTCTGGAATGTGCCATCCTCTGGTCCAGTGCCATTCCTGTCGCCCAGAGCTCAACCAGCGCAGGGGGCGCCACCGTTACCCACTCCCAACGCACTCTTCACACCAACCCGCTGGTACCCCATTCCATGACAGGGGGCCGGGGAGCATATGTGGTGCTCTCCTCCATTCCAGTGGCTGAACTGAAACATCTGAGGGCAGCTCTGAAACCTGGTTCTCCATCCTCCCGCGGTGGGTATGCCCTGTTCCTGATCCAACCTCCACCCATTCACCAATTGACCCAGTACCTTGTACACTGTACATATGATCGCACACATGATTTGGTTTCTCAAAATGCATTCATCCAAATTTAGTCAGGAGTTCATCTTGCATTAGGATTATATATGTGCAATGTCTACCGGCGTTGCCTCGCATGCATGCCTTGTCCCTGAGCAGCAGAAATGGTATGAATTGTTTACTTTCGCCAAGCCACAAATCGCATTGACTATTGATGCGCGTCTTCATACTAAAGATCTAGGCCCCATGGTAAAGCGGTGTGTCGAGGCGGTTGGCTGGGTTCAGACGTCTATTACGAATGTTGAATACTCTGCGTCACTAACAGGGTATCATACTTCAGCACCCACTACAAATTCTTCGGTTTTGGGAACGTGACTAAATTTCAAAATTTCACGAAGCGGGTCACTCGGGAGAGGTAGCTCTGTGTGCGTCTCTGCCGGCGGGGTTGTGGACACGGGGCCCGACTGATTTTGGGCTCTGCTCCACAGCTCCCTCAATTGTTTTACTGTCTCTACACCCTCGCCCAGTTGACAGAATCAGAGTTGGCACAGCCTGGAGGTGGAGGGAGGCATTCGGGAGACAATAGGAGGTGAAGACTGGAGCTGTCTAAATCTTGGAGAGCACCTATTCTTCCCGTAAAAAATGGTTTCATTTGGTATCTGCGTAATTCTAGGTTTGGGATTTTTATTTATCATAAATGGTTACTATTTCATTTGGTTTGCTTTAAAGATTTGCCAAAAAACTGTAAAAATTGGAGCGTTAGCTCAGGGCTTAATTTATAATCTCGAGACAGTTAGATATTTGATCTCAGTGAACTAAATTTTCTTTAATTCATGTCGGGGGGCTCGCCTTACAGCGAGGAGGAGGTGGACCCAAAAGGCGAGGAGGCCAAGAGGTGGGTAACGTGAAGGGAATTTATTAAATGAAACAAACAACGTGGCAGGGTGCTAGGTATCAAGGGCAACCAAAACGTGACTCACAGAAAAGGAGGACGAGGAACAGAAGCCGGGGCAAAACGCTGAGGGACGTAACGGGAACGAGGACGTGAACAAGAGCATGAGCTTGACAGGAACAAACGTGGTCGTGGAAGTCCGGAAAGTGTGGCAATGACCCGACGCTCAGTAGTTGGTCTGGGAAGCTTAAATAGTCCGAGTAATCAGGGGAGCAGATGGGAATCAGGTGCGTGATGGTTGACAGGGAACAGGTGCGTGGCTGGTGAGGATGAGACGGCTGAGAGGGAAACGCCCCTACACAGCTGACAAAACAATAACAGAAAAGCACATGGCACGAAGGAGGGAAGAAAATAACAACAAACACACTGACATGCCCGACACGGGTCATGACAGTACCCCCCCTCAAGGGACGGATTCCAGACATCCCAAATAAAGCCAAAAGAAAAAAAACAACAACCCAAAGAACAAAGTCCAAAAACGAGGGTGGGCGGAAGGGGTCGGGAGGTGGGACCACCACCCGTGTTCGGGACCGGTCTGGCGGGTGTCCGGGAGGCCAGACCAGCAAGTCCTTTCGCGGCCCTTCAGGAGGGCGTGCGGGTGGCCAGACCAGCACGTCCCATTGTGGCCATTCAGGCGGACGTCCGGGGCGACCCGAACGCCAAAAGGAGTCCGCCGACGGGGCTGAGACGAGAGGCGGCGGCGCGACGCTGGGTGCAGCAGAGGACGGGGCTTGGGCCGGCGTTGAGGTGGGCGCAACCAAGGCAGTAACTTGGAGCGACGGTAGGACGTTGGACACCGCCGCCGAGACGGAGACGAGACACGGTGGATCGCCGGACGCCGCCGGAGCAGGGACGAGACGCGGCGGTAGGTCGTTGACCGCCGTCGAGGCAGGCACTTGGGGCGGCGGCTGGTTGTCGAACCCCGCCGAGACAGGAACGTGGAGCGGCGGCTGGTCGTCGAGCCCCGCCGAGACAGGAACGTGGAGCGGCGGCTGGTCGTCGGACGCCGCCGAGACGGGGACGAGACGCGGTGGATCGCCGGACGCCGCCGGAGCAGGGACGAGACGCGGCGGTAGGTCGTCGAGCGCCGTCGAGGCAGGCACTTGGAGCGGCGGCTGGTCGTCGAACCCCGCCCAGACAGGAACGTGGAGCGGCGGCTGGTCGTCGAACCCCGCCGAGACAGGAACGTGGAGCGGCGGCTGGTCGTCGAGCCCCGCCGAGACAGGAACGTGGAGCGGCGGCTGGTCGTCGGACGCCGCCGAGACGGGGACGAGACGCGGTGGATCGCCGGACGCCGCCGGAGCAGGGACGAGACGCGGCGGTAGGTCGTCGAGCGCCGTCGAGGCAGGCACTTGGAGCGGCGGCTGGTCGTCGAACCCCGCCCAGACAGGAACGTGGAGCGGCGGCTGGTCGTCGAACCCCGCCGAGACAGGAACGTGGAGCGGCGGCTGGTCGTCGAGCCCCGCCGAGACAGGAACGTGGAGCGGCGACTGGTCGTCGAGCCCCGCCGAGACAGGAACGTGGAGCGGCGACTGGTCGTCGAGCCCCGCCGAGACAGGAACGTGGAGCGGCGGCTGGTCGTCGAGCCCCGCCGAGACAGGAACGTGGAGCGGCGGCTGGTCGTCGGACGCCGCCGAGACGGGGACGAGACGCGGTGGATCGCCGGACGCCGCCGGAGCAGGGACGAGACGCGGCGGTAGGTCGTCGAGCGCCGTCGAGGCAGGCACTTGGAGCGGCGGCTGGTCGTCGAACCCCGCCCAGACAGGAACGTGGAGCGGCGGCTGGTCGTCGAACCCCGCCGAGACAGGAACGTGGCGCGGCGGCTGGTCGTCGAGCCCCGCCGAGACAGGAACGTGGAGCGGCGACTGGTCGTCGAGCCCCGCCGAGACAGGAACGTGGAGCGGCGACTGGTCGTCGTCCACCGCCGAGGCAGGAACCGGGAGAAGTGGCGGATCATCGGACGTCGCCGAGACAGAGGCGAGGAGTGGCGGTGGTTCCTCTGGCACCGCCGGGACAGAGGCGGGAGGCGGCGACGGTTCATCAGACGTCGCCGAGGCAGAGACGAAGGGCGGCGGCGCGTCGTCGACGACCGCCGAGACAGAGGCGGGAAACGACGGCGGTCCTTTGGACGCCGTCGCGAACGTGACTTGGGACGGCAGGGAATTGTTAACCGCCGTCGAGGCAGGAACTTGCGACGGGTGCAGGACGAGCGCCGTCGGATCAAAGACCTGAGGCGGCTGCGGGACGTGCTCTGCCAGAACAAGGACTTGGGACGGGTGCAGGACGTGCTCCGCCGGGACATGAGCTTGAGGCGGACGCAGGACGTGCTACGCCGGGACGTGAACTTGGGATGGATGCAGGGAGTGCTCCGCCTGAACGTGGACTTGACCTTGAGACGGACGCAGGACGTGCTCCGCCGGGACGTGAACTTGGGACGGATGCAGGGAGTGCTCCGCCTGAACGTGGACTTGACCTTGAGACGGACGCAGGACGTGCTCCGCCGGGACGTGACCTTGGGACGGATGCAGGGAGTGCTCCGCCTGAACGTGGACTTGACCTTGAGACGGACGCGGGACGTGCTCCGCCGGGACGTGAACTTGGGACGGATGCAGGGAGTGCTCCGCCTGAACGTGGACTTGACCTTGAGACGGACGCAGGACATGCTCCGCCGGGACGTGAACTTGGGACGGATGCAGGGAGTGCTCCGCCTGAACGTGGACTTGACCTTGAGACGGACGCAGGACGTGCTCCGCCGGGACATGAGCTTGAGGCGGACGCAGGACGTGCTCCGCCGGGACGTGAACTTGGGACGGACGGAGGGAGTGCTCCGCCTGAACATGGACTTGAGGCGGGCGCAGGACGTGCTCCGCCGGGACATGAGCTTGAGGCGGACGCAGGACGTGCTCCGCCGTACGTGAACTTGGGACGGATGCGGGATGTGCTCCGTCTTAACGTGAACTTGGAACGGACGCACAGCGTGCTCCGCTGGATCGGGAACTGGGAGCGGATGCAAGACGTGCTCCGCCGGAACGTGGACCTGGGGCGCTGGCAAGGCGCCGGAACGGGGCTCAGCAGCTTGCGGGGAACGGAAATGGGACTCAGCAGCTGGCGGGGAGCCGGGACGGGACTCAGCAGCTGGCGGGGAGCCGGGACGGGACTCAGCAGCTGGCGGGGAGCCGGAACGGGCTCAGCAGCTGGCGGGGAGCCGGGACGGGGCTCAGCAGCTGGCGGGGAGCCGGGACGGGGCTCAGCAGCTGGCGGGGAGCCGGGACGGGGCTCAGCAGCTGGCGGGGAGCCGGGACGGGGCTCAGCAGCTGGCGGGGAGCCGGGACGGAGCTCAGCAGCTGGCGGGGAGCCGGGACGGGACTCAGCAGCTGGAGAGGAGCCGGGACGGGACTCAGCAGCTGGCGAGGAGCCGGGACGGGACTCAGCAGCTGGCGGGGAGCCGGGACGGGGCTTCGCAACTAGGGAGGTGCCGGGACGGGGCTCAGCAGCTGACGGTGAGCCGGAGTGGGACTCTGGAGGTTGCAGCTTTTGAGGGACCGGCACTGGAAGCTGCAGCCGACGAGGGAGCGGCGTGGGTTGCTGCAGCTGACGTGGAAGCGGCGTGGGTTTCTGCAGCTGACGTGGAAGCGGCGTGGATTGCTGCAGCTGACGTGGAAGCGGCGTGGATTGCTGCAGCTGACGTGGAGGCACCGTGGGTTGCTGCAGCTGACGTCGAGGCGGCATGGTCTGCGCAGCTGGCGTGGAGGCGCATGGGTTGCTGCAGCTGGCGTGGAGGCGACGTGGGTTGCTGCAGCTGACGTGGAGGCGGCGTGGGTTGCTGCAGCTGACGTGGAGGCGACATGGGTTTCTGCAGCTGACGTGGAGGCGACATGGGTTGCTGCAGCTGACGTGGAGGCGACTGCGGGCCGGGCGCAGCATTCGGACCGGGCGCAGCCGAGACGGGGGACCTGATCCCCATCAGCCTTCTTCATGTCGACCAGCTGGGCTTGAAGTGAGGAGACCTGCTTCTCCGCATTCCTCTTGCCCTCTTCTGCCTCAGCCAGCATCTTCCGCAGAGCGTTCCGCTCGTCCTCCTGCTGCCGCAAGCGAGTGGAGAGGCTCAGCTTTTGGCGAGTCTCCTCTTGGAGCATCTCCTGTGCATCCTGCAGCTGCGACTCCACTGAAGACAGGTCTTGGCTGACTTTGATGTTTCTGCCCTCGGCTTCAGTCAGCAGACTGTTGACATTGTCCAGCTCCGACTGCATCTTGGCCAACTTGTCAGCCATCTCCCGCCTCTGCTGTTCGCTCTCTCCAAACTTGACCTGCAGCTCTTGCTGTGCTGCAGTTGAGTCTAAAGTGTCCTCCAACTCAGTCTTGAGAGCTTCCAGCTCCTCTCCAAGGTCTCTGCGCGCCTCATCTGCCTTGTTGCGCGCCTGTCTCTCCGATTCCAGATCCTCCTGCAGCTCCGAGATCTGAGCTTCCAGTTCCTGGTTCCTCTTCTGGGCGAGGTTCTCCTCCTCCCTCTTTGCCAGTACAGCCAGCATCTCCTCCTCCTTCTGGGCCAAGTGAGCTTCCATTTTAGCAAAGTGGGCCTGAAGTGCAGAAATCTGGTCACTGATTGAGTCCGGGTTGCGCTGGGCGTCTGAAAGATGGTAGATATACTCGAGATCGTCCTTTTGATCCGAGTCGATGATCAGATGGGGTGGAATGACGGGTAAACCGTCGATGACGTAATCTGGAGACGAGGGGAGTGTAGCAGACGTGGCGCTGAGCTGATCGGCAGGTTGAGGGAGGTTGTCCGTGTGGCGGTGTCCATGACGCCGCCGCGAGCCCCTCGCTGGGTCCTTCTTTCTGGGTCGGGTCATTCTGTCGGGGGCTCGCCTTACGGCGAGGAGGAGGTGGACCCGAGGAGGAGGTGGACCCAAAAGGCGAGGAGGCCGAGAGGTGGGTAACGTGAAGGGAATTTATTAAATGAAACAAACAAGGACAAACAACGTGGCAGGGTGCTAGGTATCAAGGGCAACCAAAATGTGACTAACAGAAAAGGAGGACGAGGAACAGAAGCCGGGGCAAAACGCTGAGGGACGTAACAGGAACGAGGACGTGAACAAGAGCATGAGCTTGACAGGAACAAACGTGGTCGTGGAAGTCCGGAAGAGTGTGGCAATGACGCTGAGTAGTTGGTCTGGGAAGCTTAAATAGTCCGAGTAATCAGGGGAGCAGATGGGAATCAGGTGCGTGATGGTTGACAGGGAACAGGTGCGTGGCTGGTGAGGACGAGATGGCTGAGAGGGAAACGCCCCTACACAGCTGACAAAACAATAACAGAGAAGCACATGGCACGAAGGAGGGAAGAAAATAACAACAAACACACTGACATGCCCGACACGGGTCATGACAATTCAGGAATAATTTGCCCATCTTGCAAAGCCAAATTCTAACATTGTGCCATATTAGCTGGATATCATTAGGACATAATTGCGAACCAACACTTCTGGATTGTGGTGATTATCGGCACAACGAAATGTATACGTTGTAAAATTGTTTCTGGGGGCAATGCCTGTGAGGATGCCACTGTCTAAATTATATTCAAAAAAAGCTTTTACAACAGTCTGGGAATTGAAATAGATATAGATATAAAATTTGGTGGGTCTACGTTAATTCCAATATCTTATTCAAGTGCCTGATACAAGCTTCACAAACAAGTTTAAAAAGGTGATTGAGTGCAATTAATGGTTACCAGACGAACAAGTGTGTCTGCACATAGACGAGAATGCAAGTCAGTAAATAAAGATGAACAAGCTTGCAGCATCACGTTACCTGCGTGACTTCTTAGAAGACAGAACATTACATGGTACCAGGTCGCGGGTCAAGAAAAGGACTGACGCGAGATGGACTCCGTAAGGCCACCAGAAGCGCTAAAAATTAAGGGAAATCTGGACGCGAGTTGGCGGGCTTTCAAGCAACAATTCCTGCTCTACCTTGCCGACGTGGGAGTCGGAAACAGAGCGGACGAAAGAAAAATAGCCCTTTTGCGAACCAATGCCGGAGCCGAGGCCATCGAGGTATTCAATGAACCCGACGATAAAGACAAGTTTGAAAAGGTCCTGTGGATTTAATTAATAATAATAATAATAATAATATTCCCTTTATTAGTCCCACAATGGGGAAATTCGAGATTCGAACCCAGGCCTCCTGGGGAGACTGGGTCCTGAACGCGGCGCCTTGTAGATACACTTGTAAAGACATTTTCAAGTCGGACCTTGCAAGAGAAGCTATATCGTCCAACACTCACTCAGTGGTGCGTAAGTGTGTTTCTGGATATTATTTGTCCAGCCGTGGTGTCATAAATGATGATATTTTGATGGGGATTTATTCAAGTAGAACAAAGTAGGACTTCACTGAAGGCACCTTAAATTACTTCCATACCCTGGAAGGTCACTGACCTGGCGAGAGAATTGCCCCCACCATAAACAATGCTCAGGCCTATTTTCTCTCAGGGCAGTATCTGGTTCCATCGGAACTTCAGAACCAAGACTGGTCACTTCTGTGAGCTCCAGTCCCTTCATAGTTTCATAAAGAGAATTACTTCCCATATCTATATTAGGCCATTTAAAAATACAATACTTTTTTTTTCATTTATTTCAATGTATATTTAAGCTTGCTTATGTAATAATACAATATTTATTCAATTGTTTTAATATGTAAAATTATCAACAATTTGAACCTTTTTATTTCACACTTGAATATTTCTGAACATATTTGTTCTTTTGAAAATGTGTGCAATTTAAATTATTCCATCCATCCAGCCATTTTCTGCCGCTCATCCAGGGTCGGGTTATTGAATTAATTTTTTAGTATTTTTTATAATTCAATATTTATTTCAAGATCAGGACTCTTCTCAATTAGTTCAATATTTATAAAATGTTTCTATATTTGTTAATTGAATTAAGTCTGTAGGTGGTTTCCAATTTTACATTTTAATATTTTCCTATTTCACTATATAAATAATCCAATGTATAAAAAATATAATACAGCATGAAAAAAAATATTTGGTATATTTGACAAAATTATAGTTTTTTCCAAAGTGAGATTCTGCTTAGCAACAAACCCCAAACACTTGATAGAGCTCAACCCATTAAGTGTATTTTGCAGAAATTTATTCAGAAAGCATAATATTAAATGTGAGGGGATATTTGAAGAGTTTGAGTTATGTTCAATGGACCATACATATACGAGCCAGCCTAACACAGCGAGAAAACCAGCGCTGACTCCAGTCGCCATCAAGTTGCCAACTCCTGACATTCCAAAACCTTTGAGAGAAACTGAGACTGCTTGCGTTTCTCTTTCTTGTTCGTTTTATAGTTCAACTTCTAGTTCAGTTTTTCACCTTTTCACAGCCTATTGAAGGCCAGTTGAGCAAGTGGAACAAGTCATTTTATTGATGATTGTGGAAGGCACCGATTCCATAAGCACCGTTTCTTCTCACACCTTTTCCATTAGGTACGATTAAAAAGACAACTGAAAAGCATAACGTTAACAAATGTTATTCCAGGCAAAGGCAATAAATTTTATTTACATGTTTGATGTAAACACAAAAAAAAATCATCACCACTCAGACACAATGGTTATTCTGGCACTGATCCCATTGGCTTAATGTCGATAAAAGAGCTTTGCAAAATTAAATTTTTCAAATTTTATTCAAAATCACATTTACATCTTACCACAAAGAGTCAGTTGCTTCAGTTTTTTGTTGTCTTTTTTTTAAGCTTCAAGGATCGCTGCAATTCTCACCAGCACAATCGTGTCTCTCAGCAAGACGTTGAGTGAAGAATTTTTTAGCACAAACGCTGCAACTAAATGGCATGTCTCCACTGTGTGTTCTTGTGTGGCTTTGTGAACTTGACTTTACAGAGAAGCTTTTGCCACAAACTGAGCAGGAAAAAAGTTTTTCTGCACTGTGTGTTCTTGTGTGGGTTGTTAAATTTGACTTTACAGAGAAGCTTTTGCCACAAACTGAGCAGGAAAAAGGTTTTTCTCCAGTGTGTAATCGTGTATGTGTTTTTAAATTCCACTTAAAAGAAAAGCTTTTGCCACAAACTGAGCAGGAAAAGGGTTTTTCTCCACCGTGCGTTCTTGTGTGGCTTCGTAAATGCGACTTTAGAGAGAAACTCCTGGCACAAACTGAGCAGGAAAAAGGTTTTTCTCCACTGTGCATTCTTGTGTGGCTTCGTAAATGCGACTTTAGAGAGAAACTCCTGCCACACACTGAGCAAGAAAAAGGTTTTTCTCCAGTGTGTGTTCTTGTGTGGCAAGTTAAATTTGACTTTACAGAGAAGCGTCTACCACAAACTGAGCAGGAAAAAGGTTTTTCTCCACTGTGTGTTTTTGTGTGTTTTGTTAAACTTGACTTTTGAGAGAAGCATTTTCCACAAACTGAGCAAGAAAAAGATTTTTCTCCACTGTGTGTTATTGTGTGTTCTGTTAAACTTGACTTTTGAGAGAAGCATTTTCCACAAACTGAGCAAGAAAAAGGTTTTTCTCCACTGTGTGTTCTTGTGTGTTTTGTTAAATTTCACTTTTCAGAGAATCCTTTGCCACAAACTGAGCATGAAAAAGGCTTCTCTCCACTGTGTGTTCTTGCGTGCCTTACTAAATGAGACTTTTGAGAGAAGCTTTTGTCACAAACTGAGCATGAGAAAGGCTTCTCTCCACTGTGTGTTCTTGCGTGCCTTACTAAATGAGACTTTTGAGAGAAGCTTTTGCCACAAACTGAGCAAGAAAAAGGTTTTTCTCCACTGTGCATTCTTGTGTGGATTGTTAAATCAAACTTTTGATAGAAGCTTTTGCCACAAACTGAGCAAGAAATAGGTTTTTCTCCACTGCGCGTTCTTGTGTGCCTTACTATATGAGACTTTCGAGAGAAGTTTTTGCCACAAACCGAGCAGGAAAAAGGTTTTTCACCACTGTGTGTTTTTCTGTGCCCTTTTAAAGACAGCTTTGAAGAGAATGAGTCAGTGTGACATGCCCTTTCACCTTTGGCTTGCCCATCATCATCGTCATGAGCATCATCATCGTCATGAGCGTCTGATAATGTGTCCTCATTATGTACTTGTGATGGTCCCCAGTGGTCTTCATCACCTTCTGTTGTCACGTAATGACTTGAACTGCTGCTTGTAGGCTCCGCCCCTCTCTTGTCCTCACTCTCATCCTTGTTTTCATCTTCAGTCTTTATCGGGAGAACGTTCACTGGTGACTTGTTGATCTCCTCCTCCTCCTTTTTGATGTGAGTCAAGTCTGGCTCCTCTTTTACATAAAGGAGATCGTTTTCACTGACGTCTGCAGGACACAGAAAGACAAATTTGGTTTGGTCAAGTCAAACCTCATGCAGCGACTTTGTCTTATATTGTTTCTACCGTGCTACCTTGACTTGTGCCTGCCGCATACGGAGCAATGCGTGGACCCCAACCTGGACCGGACCATGGGGGCATTTCACAAAATTACGTCCTCCGATGTAAACCTCCCTTTAGCAGCACAACTGTGATAAACAAGCATTTAAAAAGGAAGCACGTTGCGGCTGATGCCCGATTTAATTCCTGACATAGTCACAGACGTTTTTGGAATATGTATTCGAATTCAACTAAGATACACCATAATATTTTAAGTGTTTACTGAATTATTTTGGAACTGCAATGATGCTTAACAGCTATAAGGGTGTCAGTAATGAGTAACAAAGTAACACAAGACCTCCCACTGATACGTCATGATTGTCATTTGGATAAATTACCAGGAACTATGAGTTGTGGGGGTGATGCAAACCACCTGGGCCACAGGAACTTTATGACCAGGAACTAAATGTTCCTGGCCTTGTTGGTAGAAAAGGGGGTTGTGGCGTACTCCCTTTTTAAGCCCATAGTAAGCCAAAGATGCAGATGCATTCCTTGCAGCATGCGCTTGATCACTGATGAGATCCGTGCAACCCTGGATGGATGCATTCAATGTATTTTAAATGTTTGGATGGGGTGAAACTACGCACACGTGCACAAAACAGTGCAGGGCCACCCGAGGTTCATTGACTCTCACCCAACCAAGCCAGTAAAAAGTTCATAAATAAATAAGACCAATCCGTGCTTAATTTAAAAAAAAAAAAACTTAATATTTTGTGTTTTATTCACTAAAATTGATCAACCGCTATTGACGTTTTCGCGGCAGTGTGCACATTTTTAGAGTCAGGCGGAATTCCTTCCGTAAGGAATTGATTGAACAAAATATAAAAACCAGAAAATGTTATATTGTTATTTTAAATGTAAATTTTATACTGGGAAAAACATGGAGTTCACCCCCCACGATTGGTTATTCTTTGGCATATATTTTCTGCACTGATTACATTTGACATAAACAATTGCTCAGCAGACCTGCAAGTAAAAGGCAATATTTAAAAATAAAACGGCAATAACCTTGAACGCATTTCCCCAAACAACTTAATGTTGTGATGCATATTTCTAATGAAAGAAAGTCGTTCTTTACAAAGCAAATGAGAGTCGGACGGGTACAAACCTGCTTTGTGTAGCACAACACGAGGCTGGTTGCAAACTTCGTCCAGCAGTTGATGATGTTGCTCGTTCTCTTCTTTTATTCCACAAAGTTCCTCTTTGTACTTGGGTGTCGTTCTTTCACACATTTTCAAATGATAATTCCAAAAAATCCGCACTTGATCTCTGCTTGGCGATGAGTCATGTGCCTCTTTTCGTTAGCGGCTAGCTAGCTAACAAGCTAAGCTAACTACGCCGAAAAGCATCAACACGCGAAGATGAGGTTATCGGGACACAAATACTTAATGAATTATATCGTAGTCCTTTAGAGTAGCACTGGACATCCTTTGAGAAAATTACAGTCAGTTCCACATCAATCAGAAGAATTTAGCGGTGGGTGTTTTTGTTCCGGTGTGGACGGGTCGGTGTATGTGGTCGAGGTCCTTCGGAAGCTGCGCGCTTGCTTATGACGTCATGCTTTAAGCACGTATTTTTCAAATATCTTTCTTTGCCTCTGTGTTTGTTTTTACCCCTGGCTGTTCTGTTTCAATATATATTCTATGTAATATTTTAATTCGGTTGATAAAAAAATGTAACAAAATAATTAAAATAACGCCACAAAAGCGAGTCAGCTCCGACGTCACTTCCGCCTAAGCCCCGAGAAGCCGCTGCTGGAACAGCAGTGGGAAGGTTACGTTTCTCCTACCGAACTTGCAACAATGCTGCTGTTCAATCGGGCTGCAAGATTGTATGAATATAATGTCTGCATATACTCGCAGTGCCTCTCAATTATTTCACGCCCGCCCCTACCAAGAAGAAAAAGATTCGCGCCCCCCCACCGCCAATTTTTTTTCTGTCTTTGTATATTGAGATTAGATTGTCAATAAAATATCCCTTAACTAACCTACATTGATAAGAAATATAATTTCGAGAACTATTATAGAGAGGATCTCGAAGCTCAGTACTCTGTTGTGCAAATATTGATGAGATGACAAATATTTGTCATGTCATGTCATTATCCACACCACTTATCCTGAACAGGGTCGCGGGAGAGTGCTGGAGCCAATTCCAGCTGACTACGGGCGAAAGGCGCACTCCACCCTGAACTGGTCGCCAGCCAGTCACAGGGCAGACATAGTCACCGTGACTGAGTGGGAACTGAACCCACGCTGCCTGCACACAACTCAGGCGAGTGTACCACGACACCATCAGTGACATGATAAATATTTACTAATACGTTTTTTGCCAAAAACTTTATTAACATTAACAAACACAGTTATTAATACGTACATAATATAGAAAAGACAAAAAGAAGAGCCAGGGGGATTTTAAACAAAAATTCTATATGAATAACATAAAGCAACAGCTTTAGTATTGTTGGAGTTGAGTCACCGTGGAAATGAGAAGTATTTAGTAAATCAACTTTTAAAAGCCAAACTTACGCCAATGCGTGTTCGGTTTTTGTACTCAAGAAGAAAAGGGTCAAATAAAGACTCAACAACTGATTAGAGTTCCGATATTTAGTTTCTTCCATTTCTGGAGTTCAGGAAATAGTACAAAGACAGATATCTGGGTGGCTTTTTCTTAATCTCACGAGAAACTGCACTCGGGCGAGCACAGTCAAAAAATGTGCACCATCTTTCAGCCCAGCTTCAGTTTTTATAGGAGTTTTTTATGTCAAGAGTAATGTAGGTTGAATCGGTTGTCCTCGCTCCCTCCCACGGCACGGGTCCACGTCCAAGGGAAGGTCCTCCCCAGGTTAGTCATCGTCTGGATAGTTGATTCCCGTCTTGTCCCCAAGACTGGCACGCCAAGGCTGGCCTTCTCCGGCTGGCAGTCTCTCCGTCTCTCTCTTCGCTGGCATTCCTCTGTAATCTTGTCGATGTGCATGTGTATGTGTGTATGTGCACGTGTATGTGCAGGTGTAAGTACGTGCCTGTGTGTATGCATGCGTGTTCATGTGTTCCGATCTCCAATTGTTATGTCTTTCGGAATGTATTTTTGCGATAGTGTCTATGTGACACCTCTAGTGCCAAATTTGGTATGTTTGCATCTCTACAGCCAATGTGGAGAATGAGCGTCGTATTAGATCATGAAGTGCTGTGAATGCAAGTCATGGAAATGCTATGTGTGCAAATTTGTTCTCACTACCCAAAATTTCAATTAAGTTCACACATTTAAACTAAGTACTATAAATTTAGCATATGAGAAAAATATAATAAATCAGAAAACAGGACTACAATCCCAGTTATTCTTGTGACCCGTGCTTCTACTTTCATCTGATAAATGCTTTTTGTTTCATCAATGTTTAACATATTCCGTAAATATGAACCTGCTAAATTAAATAATTGACCTTCTGTCCCGTAAGTGTTTAAAATAATGCCAGCAATCATAATACAATCCTTCATTTATTGCAGTCGTCTTATCATTGCAGTTGTCAGGGTCGCCGGTCGGCGAGGAGGAGGTGGACCCAGAATGCGAGGAAGCTGGAGAAGGTGTAACTTAAGCAATTTATTAGGGGACCAAAATAATGACAGACAACGGGGCAGGGTGCAAAATAAGAAAGACGAACTTAACGTGGCAAACTGGATCACAAGAGTGAGGAGCAAGGACAGGGACAAATGCTAGGGGGCGAGAGCGGGGGCGAGGACGAAAGCGGGGGCGAGGACGAGAGCGGGGGCGAGGACGAGAGCGGGGGCGAGGACGAGAGCGGGGGCGAGATCAGAGAGCGGTCGTGACAGTCCGTAACGGAGCAATGTACTGACAATGAGTTGTTGGAGTGAGGTGTTCAAATAGTCCAGTAATTAGGGGAGCAGATGGGCATCAGGTGTGTGAGGGTAACGGGGAACAGGTGCGTGGCTGGTGGGGAACGAGTGCTGGAGGGAACGTCCCACTCAGCTGACTAAATAAACAGAATGAGCACATGGCAGGAAGGTGAAGAAAATAATAACAAAAACACTGACATGACCGACACGGGTTATGACAGAAGTATTTTTTATCATTGCAGCATTTTATTAATTTTCCCTCTGTACCATAGACAGACATTCGGAGTGTTTCCTTACACTTGTAAATGTTGTGGGATGTAAGTGTGTATATACACATGGGGATTTGTGTGTTTACGTATATACTGTGTATATTCGCATAGGTTTGCTTTTTCTGAATGTCTGCTGCTAATGTTATACATTAACGGCCACATTGCACCACCGCCTCTGTGTGATCTATATCTTTGCTGTCGTAACACTGTAAATTTACCCATTGTGGGACTATTGAAGGACATCTTTATCTTTATCTTTAAAAACCTGGTGTTGGTGCTTGCTAAATAATTTTCCATAAGATTAAGATTGAACAAAATGGTGAAACAAAAATTTAAAAAGTAAATACTGTAACGATTAAACATTGAATACTAAATTAATCCTAAAGCAGTTCAATGAATCTTGAAATTAATAGTGAATTATTGTAGTTTAATGAATACTGAAACGAATAATGAAATATTAAAGTACTTAAAGAAATACCTAAATCATTTTCGAACACAATAACAGTTAAGTAATAAAACAGTGACATATTTTTATTTAAAATTCGCAACCACATCGCAACCTGTTGAAAAACCCTGCAAAGGTGCAAATATGTTGACATAAAGTATCACTTTATCATGTCAACTGTTAATAACAGGGAAATACATTTGGAATACTCTCCAACCAACAACATGGTGTCAGATGTGAAAACAAAACCAGCAACAAAAGTCAAATTCAATACATCTCTCAAGTTCATATTTGGGAACTAAAACGTTTGTTCACGTGCATACGGTTCAAATCGTACGTTTTTCCAATGTTTAGAAGAAGATAACGATGATTTGCATCGCAAATGGTGACATCTGTCGGTGAGTTGGTGACAGTGCTCCACAAAGCCAGCAGCCAATCATATCACAGCGGGGTGTGTCCTGTTCTTCCGCTTTCGTGACGAACAGACTGCCATTTTCTCGAAGGAACAAAACGACGCCATCTTACATTCGTCTCGTCGAACAAAGAGAAGCACGCGAGTTATCGCCAAGCAGAGATCAAGTGGGGATTTGTTGAGATTGGTGTTTGAAAATGAGTGCAGGAATGACACCCAAGTACAAAGTGGAACTTTGTGGAATAAAAGAAGAGAACGAAGCAGGTTTGTACACGTTTTACTCTGATTTGCTTTGTAAAGAACGACTTTCTATCGTTAAAAATATGCATCACAACATTAAGTTGTTTGGGGAAATCGTTCAAGGTTATTGCCGTTTTATTTTTAATTATTGCCTTTTACTTGCCGGTTTGCTGAACATTTGTTTATGCCAAATGAAATCAGTGCAGAAAATAAATGCCAAAGAAAAAACAATAGTGGGGGGTAAACCCCGTGTTTTTTCCCTAGTATAAAATTTGAACTGATTATTTAACATTTTACATATTCCGGTTTTTAAATGGTGTGAAAGAAATTAAGTTTGTCATCTCATCATGTTTCAAAACCATGCTGACAGATGTAGTGTATTTTTATATCCACTGTTGGAGTTGAGCCACCGAGAAAATGAGAAACATTTAGTAAATGAATCTTAAAAGCCAAACTTACTCCAATGCGTGTTCGTTTTTTGTACTCAAGAAGAAAAGGGCCAAATAAAGACTCAACAACAGCTGATTAGGGTTGCGATATTTTAGTTTCTTCGATTTCTGGAGTTCAGGAAATTGTATCTGGGCGGCTTTTTCTTAATCTGACGAGAAACTGACGAGTACAATCGAAAAATGGCGCGCTGATCTCAGCCCAGCCTGACATTTTATAGGAGGTTTCCTATGTCAAGGGTCATGTAGGTTGAATCGGTCGTCCTTGCTCCTTCCCCCGGCCCGGCCCACGTTCCAGGTCCAAGGCTGACCCTCTCAGGCAGGCGGCAGTCTCTCCGTCTCTCCTGCTCACATTCCCCTGTAATCTCGTCAGTGTACAGATTGTGTGGTGTATGTTTTCACAGATCAAATTATGTGTTTTTGGGTGTTCCTGATCGCGTCCCGGTGACGTCCTCCCCGGCCCAACTTGATATGTTTGTATCTTCTATGGCCTATGTGGAGAATGTGTTTTGTCGTATTTGTCCATGAAGTGCTATCTGGTTTGTCATCAGTTTGACCTGAGCAGACTGAATCTGTTCTGAATGAGAGTGTGGGTCATGAAAATACTATGTGTGCAAGTTTGAGATCTTACATTTAAACTAAGTCATATCAATTTAGCATATGAATGCATCAGTAAACACCATGACTACAATCCCAGTCAATTTTATCGATGCACTGTACTTCTACATTCATTTGATAAATGCTTTTTGTTTAATCAATGTTGGCAGAGTGGTACTACGCAGCAGTAGTATCGCGTCCAACTATTTTCAGGATCAGCAAACCAGAATTTCTGTATTGACAGAGGAATAACTGCACACAACCTGTCTCGTCTGACAGTGTGGAAGAAGTGATTTTATTCTGAGGCTACAAAGGATAAAAGGGATGAAAGGGGCGGCACATCATAAGCATGCATGTGACAAAGTAATACATCATAAACATATGTAACAAAGTAAGGACGTTGAGAGCACATCTTTAACAATCAATGTTGAACATATTCAGTAAATATGAACCTGCTAAATTAAATAATTGACCTTCGGTCCTGTAAGTGTTTAAAATAATGCCAGCAATCGTAATACAATCCTTCAATATTCATGTCCGGTGTGGCCATTCCCTATAAGAAGGGAAGGCCGGAGAGAGGGGACACCTTTCCCTTTTTTCTTTTTGGGGAGACTTCTTTTGACATCAGCATGTGACGAGAATAAAATCTCTTTCTAACCAAAATGGCTGTGTCAGAGAATCTTTTTCCATCACCAATTCTGCCATGCTCGGCGACCTGTCCGGAGGGAAGCTGAGCCAGACCCACACATCAACAACAAAATATACCTCATTTTTAGCATTTTGCTCCATTGAGGGTCTCAGGGTGCTGGGGCGCAGGCGTTCAACAGCCGGCCTGCTGAACTTAAGGTGAGATGCTTTTACTCACAATGGGTGTTGTGCGCCTGTGTCCAAGCGGTCGGGGCTTTTGGGGTCGTTAAAGAAAGCTTGTGCGTGTGGGTCTGCTGGCTGATTGGTCATGGAAAATGTCCCTGTGTTAGTTTCAATTATTGTTTAAACAAGAGGCCTCTATAAATGATTAAAACATTCAAAGATGCCAAAGGAACCGCACTATGAAAGAACATTATAAAAAGTATTAAAAAAAAAAATACATTTAAAAATTGATGATAGGAACTAAGTAAATGGGGAGAAATGTGCAGAAGATAAAGAAAAGAAAGGTCTGGAAACAGAAATAATGAAGAGCAGCGCGCTTCCACGTATCGTATTGGGCACTTTGTGGCATGGAACACAGTAAGGATCGAGGCGTACCGTTGTGTGGAGGGCCCGACGGTTTCGCTGGTACGTAGCAAGAGTAATGCATTAAGTCTGGGCCGGTTCGACTCCGCTGTTCAGATACGTACCCTGTGATGACTCATGTTCTGGTAAAGGCCTCACAAAATCAAAAACCTGGCTACCATCTACTGTGGGACCAAGAAGTCAGGCAGCCCCCACGCAGGAGAAAAGGGGTGATAGTTATCAACCAGTGCCAGTCCCTCCTTTGTAGAAAGAATTGCCCCTTCTAAAAGCCGTATGTGATTGCATTAATATTCCGTTTTATCAGTTCAACTAATGCGTGTGCGTCCTAGTGTGCATTGAAAGATGCAGCATAAAAAATGTTTAAAAATTTGGATCATAACTAAAGCAAAATTAGAATGAGAAAGATAATTGGCTACATAATCATTGGGGTGAAATTATTCTTCACTGCAAGAAGGGGTAATTTAAATAGAGAAATCTAAGATCATAAAAGAATGAATGCATGTTCCGTGGAATGTGATTTGTCAACACGGAAAAGCCCTGAGTGATGAAAACGTTAACGTACGGTGAAGGAACAGTTCTCTTTGACGGCAAAAGTCTGACTATGGTAAACAATTGATAATTAGACCTCAATGAAGTGATTGTGCAGTTGAAAAAGTTCATATATTGACTGTGAAAAGCTAAAGTGAGAAACTAGGATTAACTATTTGGCAAACACTAGAACATATTCAGTCTCGAGGAAGACTGAACGCAGTAAAATTGCAATAAGAAGAACAATAAACCAGCCCAGAGTGTTACAATGTCCTGGAAACAAAAGTTTGGGATTGCCCCTGACGGTGAAATTCCTCTCTGAACTCCTCCTTTTTACCCCCGGCAGAAACTCATGAAACAGGGAAACTGATAAGAGATACAATTTTGTTGAAACAGAACATGCAAGGTTAAAGGTCATGTAAAACAAAAAAAAAAACATACTTCAGTTTGGCGACGGATGTACTACAGTAATTCAATTAATGGAACGACATTTTGAGATGGAAATGACAGGAATGTCATGAATTATCATGTTATGAGGGGACTTTTGATATACAGTAAATTGATATAAATTAAATTGGAAATTTTTAGTCTGCGCATAACCCACTTCAAATTATACTGACTCATTGGTTGAGGAAAACGGGGTTATATTAGTTCAGTGGTTCTCAATTATTTCCTGTCACGCCCCCCCTACCAAGAAGAAAATAAATTTGCGCCCCCCCACTACAGTTTTTTTTACATTTCGTACTCATGTACATGTTCTTTGTATTATAAATGTTGGATTGTCAATAACATATCCCTTAACAAAGATAAATCGAAAAAAAATCTATCATTTTGAGAACGACTATTGTGAGGATCTCGAAACTGCGAATATTGATGGGATGATAAATATTTACTACACGTTTTTGTTTAGTTTTTTTTACTTTATTAACATGAACAAACCAAACAGTTATTAATACGTACATAATATAGAAAAGACAAAAAGAGCCAGGGGGATTTCAAACAAAAATTCTATATAAATAACAAAGCAACAGTTTTAATATGTTGACTATACATTTTTTTTTTATGTTCACAATCTGATTGACGTTGAACCGCTTCGTTGTGATGACGTCAGCCATTTCCGTGTTCCAGCCTGAGAGCGTCTGCTAAATTGCTAACGTAGCCATCGTCTTATTTTGTTCGGATACGTAATGGTTGCAATACAACATTTCTGTTCATAGCTGCTGGCTCTCCGCCCGAGCGCGGTTTGAGTCAGACTTCTTTTAAAAGTTGAGCGTCCATCGAAGCAATTAATTTTAGCGATTAGCGTGATTAGCGTCTTCTTGCTCGCTCTGCTGCGGCGCAAGATAGCTTGGCGCGGGGCATTTAAGGAGCGGCGAAAGAAATCACTTCAACGAGCGACGGGGCGACGCTTTTTTTTTTTGTTAATCAGGACTGGGCGACACGTTTTTTTTAAAACCAGTACTGCGTAAACTCTGGGCACAAATAGCTTTGACGAGCTCAAACTCGCATTGTCTGAGATCGCCTTTTTCGGTCTCAAAACCATGCAAAAAAGCATGTTCGCCAGGGTCCCACGCGCCCCCCTCAGCATCACACCGCGCCCCACTATTTGAGAATCACTGTATTAGTTAGTTAGTTAGTTGGCTGCCAGGATGGCCGAGTGGTCTAAGGCGCCGCGTTCAGGACCCAGTCTCCCCAGGAGGCCTGAGTTCGAATCTTGAATTTCCCCATTGTGGGACTAATAAAGGGAATATTATTATTATTATTATTATTATTTAAAAAGAATAGCTAAATTATAGTTGACGTGTTCATGGGGATTGAATATGAATCATAAACAGAAGACAAAACCAATTGGCATTGGCTTTTGTAAAATATGATGAGGGATTAAGTTAGTGAGCTCTTATGGGAGACGGCGCAAGACGCGAATGGATTGAAGCTTCCGCCAGTGACACGTCCAATAGTGTCACCACCACTCAGCTGTGCCGGGTGGCCGTCCTCGAGGGCGTGCGCCTCCCAGTTACTGACATCAAGCGAAACAGTCCGTCAATGAGAAACTGCTAATCAGTATGAGTAGAACCCCCGTTTTTGCATCGATGAAAGAAAATATTGTATTGGATGGAGAAAAAGAATTGTTACACTTGCAGGTTCAGGGGGACAAGAGTGCTAATTCACCCGGAAAAGAAAAAAGAATATGGAAAAAATAAATAAAATAAAACAGAGGGACCAGCTAATGCAGCAGCCGACGCATGCAGCTCCCATTGCGTCTGCTCTTTCCGTTTCCGCTGCTCCTGGGCCAGGTTCTGGTGGCGCAGTGCCACAGCAGGCTTGTTGTCCGCACCGGCCAGTCAACAAGGTCACGTAACAGAAGTAGGGGTGGTTATAGACATGGGTTGTGAGTGGGACGTTCTTTTGCTGTGGGGTCACTGGGTCATGAGCGGTCCAAGCCGAGCCACTTCCTGAAATGTACCATCCTGTGGTCCAGCGCCATGCCAGTCACAAAGAGCTCCACTAGCACGGGGACGCCATCGCTACCCCCTCCTCCGACAACGCTTCTATGGCTTCCAAACGCACAGTTGACGCCTCAACCCGATTGGGACCACATTCCACGATAGGGGTGCCCGCGGAGCCTCAGCATTCAAGGACCGGCAAGTCTTGGCATTCCGGTGACGATTGATGGACAACAGTTTTTGATGGTGGAACAAGATATTCCACGCTTTGCAAGCTCCCTCTGCATATCCTAATGAGCAACAACACTGTCACGTTTGTGGGACTCTTGAGATTGGCCGAGTCACTGCCGTGGACCGAACCCGCACTTGTGAAAAATTGGAATTTGAGTGGGACTGAATTTCCAGAAGGGACTGAATTGTGAACATCGGGCGGGGAAGCATATGTTGTCCTCCGTTCCAGTCAACTGGGCCGCTCTGAGACCAAGGTCTCCATCCTCCCGCAGCTGGTACGTCCTGTTCCTGCTCTGGTCTGCGTAGTGTAGCCGCCTCCACCCATTCAAACCACCAATTGGTCCTTTGCATTGAACACTGAGTTATGATGATTTGGTTTATCAGAATGCATTCACCCAATTTCGAGGGTCAGAAGTGCGTCTTGCATTAGGATTATGTATTTGTGATGTCTACCGGTGCTGCCTTGCATGTGTGCTTTGCCCCAGAGCAGAGGAAACGCTATGAATTGTCTCTGTTCGCGGAGCCACAAATCACATTAACTATCGGTGCGCATCATCATACTAAAGATTTAGGCCCATTGGTGAAGACTTTTGGCAGAGTTAAGTTCAGATGTAGAAACTCCGTCACTAGCAGGGTGTGGTGTTTCAGCACCCATTCCGAATTCTTCTGTTACGGAACATTTTCCGAATTTCTCGACAGTATGGTAGACAGTGAATGGGTCACTCTGAAGCGAAAGCTCTGTTTGCGTCTCTGCCTGAGGGGTTGTGGACCCGGGGTCTGACTGATGTTGTGCTCTGCTCCACAGCTTCTCCAATTTGTTTTTGCTTTGTCTGCGAAAGTTTTTATTTTATTGTGAAAGAAATTAAGTTTGTCATGTCATCATGTTTCAAAACTATGCTTACGGCTTAATAGAAGGTCACAAAAACATGGACCTCTTAAACAGGAAAACGTGAGTTCAGTGGTAACAGAGTTGTGTCTATGCTGGCAGTTTAGCAAGAAGCCACAAAAACAGATGCACGCCTTGAACCGTGTTTGACAGGAAACCGTTTAGCTCGCATTTAACAGAAGTGTTACCCAAACATGTGTTGTAAGCTGAAACCGTTCGAACAACAGGAAGAGCGTGGACGGGTGTGATGAAGTCAGTGTTCATGTTTTTGCATATACAAATTGCTTTGCTGTGCTTCAATAAAACGCCGCACAGGAGCGGGAAAGCTTTTCTCTTTGGCGGACTGCTCCTTGCAAGTGACAAAGACAATCTTGGCTGGGTGATTCACTTGTACAGGCTTGTCTCGTTTTTGACAAAAACTCTGACATATCTTGTTCAAGCAATTCCTTACGGAAGGAATTCTGCCTGACTCTAAAAAATGTGCACACTGCGGCGAAAACATCAATGGCGGGTAGTCAATTTTAGTGGATAAAACACAAAATATTCCGTTTTTTTTAAAAATCAAGTACATATTGGTCTTATTTATGAACTTTGTACTGGCTTGGTCGTGTGAGAGTCAATGAACCTCGGGTGGCCCTGCACAGTTTTGTGCACGTGTGCGTAGTTTCACCCCATCCAAACATTTAAAATACATTGAATGCATCCATCCAAGGTTGCATGGATCTCATCAGTGAACAAGCGCATGCTGCAAGGAATGCATCTGCATCTTTTTCTAACTATGGGCTTAAAAAGGGAGAACGTCACAACCCCCTTTTCTCCCAACAAGCCCTGGAGCATTTAGTTCTATCTCTTAATGCAAAAAGAAATACTTTTATTTTACTTGAAGGATTTCTATTCTATCCATGACATAATGTTGCGATCGCCCCAAGTGGTCTGCATCAATATGTTGGGGTCCCACAACAGGTGTTCCATCAGACGCACACAATAGCCGGTGTGTGCTGACTTCAGCTCGCTTCCAGAAACGTCTGTGACTATGTCAGGAATGAAATCGGGCATCGGCCGCAACGTGCTTCCTTTTTAAATGCTCGTTTATCACAGTTGTGCTGCTAAAAGGAGATTTACATCGTAGGACGTAATTTAGTGAAATGTCCCCATGGTCCGGTCCAAATCGGGGTCGCACACATTGCACCGTGTGCGGCAGGAACAAGTCAAGGTAGCACTGTAGAAAATAGGACAAAGTCGCCGCATGAGCTTTGACTTGACCAAACCAAATTTGTCTTTTTGTGTCCTGCAGACGTCTGTGAAAACGATCTCTGTTCTGTGAAAGAGGAGCCAGACTTGACTCACATCAAAAAGGAGGAGGAAGAAGAGGAGATCAACAAGTCACCACTGAACGTTGTCCCTATAAAGACTGAAGATGAAAACAAGGATGACAGTGAGGACAACAGAGGGGCGGAGCCTACAAGCAGCAGTTCAAGTCATCACGTGACAACAGAAGATGACGAAGACCACTGGGCGCCATCACAAGCACATAATGAGGACACATCACGCTCTCCTGATGATGATGATGGGCAAGCCAAAGGTGAAAGGGCATGTCACACTGACAGTTGGGTATGTTCTCACTGTGGGAAATCATTAACTTCAAAATTCTCTTTAAAACAGCACATAAGAACACATAGTGGAAAAAACCTTTTTCCTGCTCAATTTGTGGCAAAAGCTTTTCTGTAAAGTCACATTTAACAAGCCACACAAGAACACACAGTGGTGAAAAACCTTTTTCCTGCTCAGTTTGTGGCATGAGTTTTGTTAATAAGTCAAATGTAAAAAGGCACACAAGAACACACACTGGAGAAAACCCTTTTTCCTGCTCAGTTTGTGGCAAGAGTTTCTCTCAAAGGTCTAATTTAACAAAACAGAAGAACACACTCTGGAGAAAAACCTTTTTCCTGCTCAGTTTGTGGCAAAAGCTTTTCTGTAAAGTCAACTTTAACATATCACACAAGAACGCACAGTGGAGAAAAGCCTTTTTCCTGCTTAGTTTGTGGCATGAGTTTTGTTAATCAGTCAAATGTAAAAAGGCACACAAGAACACACACTGGAGAAAACCCTTTTTCCTTCTCAGTTTGTGACAAGCGTTTCTCTCGAAAGTCAATTTTAACATGTCACACAAAAACACACAGTGGTGAAACACCTTTTGCTTGCTCGGTTTGTGGAAAATTCTTCTCTGAGAAGTCTCAGGTAACAAGACACACAAGAACACACAGTGGAGAAAAGCCTTTTTCCTGCTCAGTTTGTGGCAAGAGTTTCTCTCAAAAGTCAAATTTAACAAAACATAGAAGAACACACACTGGAGAAAAACCTTTTTCCTGCTCAGTTTGTGGCAAAAGCTTTTCTGTAAAGTCAACTTTAACATATCACACAAGAACGCACAGTGGAGAGAAGCCTTTTTCCTGCTCAGTTTGTGGCAAGAGTTTCTCTCAAAAGTCAAATTTAACAAAACATAGAAGAACACACTCTGGAGAAAAACCTTTTTCCTGCTCAGTTTGTGGCAAAAGCTTTTCTGTAAAGTCAACTTTAACATATCACACAAGAACGCACAGTGGAGAGAAGCCTTTTTCCTGCTCAGTTTGTGGCAAGAGTTTCTCTCAAAAGTCAAATTTAACAAAACATAGAAGAACACACTCTGGAGAAAAACCTTTTTCCTGCTCAGTTTGTGGCAAAAGCTTTTCTGTAAAGTCAACTTTAACATATCACACAAGAACGCACAGTGGAGAGAAGCCTTTTTCCTGCTCAGTTTGTGGCAAGAGTTTCTCTCAAAAGTCAAATTTAACAAAACATAGAAGAACACACTCTGGAGAAAAACCTTTTTCCTGCTCAGTTTGTGGCAAAAGCTTTTCTGTAAAGTCAACTTTAACATATCACACAAGAACGCACAGTGGAGAAAAGCCTTTTTCCTGCTTAGTTTGTGGCAAGAGTTTCTCTCAAAAGTCACAATTAACAGCGCACTCAAGAACACACCGTGGTGAAAAACCTTTTTCCTGCTCAGTTTGTGGCAAAAGCTTTTCTGTAAAGTCAACTTTAACATATCACACAAGAACGCACAGTGGAGAAAAGCCTTTTTCCTGCTTAGTTTGTGGCAAGAGTTTCTCTCAAAAGTCACAATTAACAGCGCACTCAAGAACACACCGTGGTGAAAAACCTTTTTCCTGCTCAGTTTGTGGTGAAAGCTTTTCTATAAAGTCAAGTTTAACAAGCCACACAAGAAAGCACGCTGTAGTAAAACCTTTTTCCTGCTCAGTTTGTGGCAAGGGTTTCTCTCAAAATTCACAGTTAACAAGCCACACAAGAACGCACAGTGGAGACAAGCCATTCAGTTGCAGCGTTTGCGCTAAAAAATTCTTCACTAAACGTAGTGCTGAGAGACACGATTGTGCTGGTGAGAAAAGCAGCGATCCTTGAAGATTAAAAAAATGAAAGAACCGACTCTTTGTTGTAAGATGTAAATGTGATTTTGAATAAAATGTAAATTTAATTTTGCAAACCTCTTTTATTGACACTAAGCCAATGTGATCAGTGTCAGAAGAAGCAATGTATCTGAGTGATGATGATTTGTTTTGGTGTTTACATCAAACATCATGAATATGATTGCCTTTGCCTGGAACAACATTTTTTAACATTATGCTTTTCAGTTGTCTTTTTAATCGTACTTAATGGAAAAGGTGTGAGAAGAAATGGTGCTTATGAAATCGTTGCCTTCCACAATCAATAAAATCACTTGTTCCACTTGCTCAACTGGCCTTCATTATGCTCAATAAAATCACTTGTTCCACTTGCTCAACTGGCCTTCATTATGCTGTGTAAAAAGGTGAAAAACTGAACTAGAAGTTGAACTATAAAAAGAACCAGACAGAGAAACGCAAATCGTCTCAGTTTCTCTCAACGGCAGTTAAGTTGAATACGTTTTTCAAGTTCGTATTTGGGAACTGTCAGAGAAGTTTCTGCAAAACAACTGGACAAGCCTTCTGACTGTACAACTGAATCAACCAGCCAAGATTGTCTTTGTCACTTGCGAGGAGCGGTCCGCCAAACCTCTCAGCGAGAATGTCCAGAGATAAGCTTTTCCACTCCTGTGCGGCGTTGTATTGAAGCACATCAAAGTGTGACCCACGAAATATGTGGTCACAGTTTGGTTCATTTGGGATGGTTGATGTGAAGGTGTAGAAAAGGCTGCTCAGACACTGTGACAGCGGCTCCTTTAAGAGGGCGGAGTTTAGTGCTCCAACTCACGTGCGTGGGCGTGCGTGCGTGTATATAAGAAGGAGGAAGAGGGGAGAATCCTGTCAGTCTGTCTGTCGAGCTAAGTTTGAGTTGTAGTCCACATTTATCCTGCTTTGAGTTGTGCGTGAGACAAGTAAGTTACAGCATTAATACCACTGTTTGTTTGTCTGTACAATCCACGTTTCACTGCTAATTAGTAACATGCAATGTTTAATGTTTATTATTTTCCTTTTAGAACCACACGAATAGAGCGTTTTGAAGCGTCAAGAAATGTGTGCTTTGACTGCAACTTATTAAAAGACCTGAACCACAAGACCATCTCCTCATTATTGGAGTTCTAACCGGACTCTCAACAGCGATTTGCGTACTCCTCCCAGCACTAGTCAGTTACATATTTTACAGATATTTTATTGACAATCTGACATCAATATTCAAAGAGAAAAAAATGGTGGGTAGGGGGCGCGAATCTTTTTTCTTCTTGGTAGGGGCGGGCGTGAAATAATTAAGAGGCATTGCTAGTATATGCAGACATTATATTCATACAATTTTCAGTCCGAGTGAAACAAGGCATTGTTGCAAGTTCGGGAGGAGAAACGTAAACGTCCCACTGCTGTTGCAGCAGCGGCTTCTCGAGGCATCGGCGGAAGTGACGTAGGAGCCGACTCGCCAATGTGGCGTTAATTTAGTTTTTTTTTTTTATCAACCGATTTAAAATATTATATAAAATATATATTGAAAGAGAACAGCCAGGGGTAAAAACAAACACAGAGGCAAAGAAATATATTTGAAAAATACGTGCTTAAAGCATGACGTCATTAGCAAGCGCGCAGCTTCCGAAGGACCTCGACCACATCCACCGACCCGTCCACACCGGAACAAAAACACCCACCGCTAAATTCTTCTGATTTAGTGTGGAACTGACTGTAATTTTCTCAAAGGATGTCCAGTGCTACTCTAAAGGACTACGACATAATTCATTAAATCTTTGTGTCCCGATAACCTCATCTTCGCGCGTTGATGCTTTTCGGCGTAGTTAGCTTAGCTTGTTAGCTAGCTAACCGCTAACGAAAAGAGGCGCATGACTCATCGCCAAGCAGAGATCCATTGCGGATTTTTTGGGATTATCATTTGAAAATGTGTGAAAGAACGGCACCCAAGTACAAAGAGGAAGTTTGTGGAATAAAAGAAGAGAACGAGCAACATCTTCAACTGCTGGACGAAGTTTGCAAGCAGCCTCGTGTTGTGCCACTCAAAGCAGGTTTGGACACGAGTGGGTTGATCTGAATCAGAATGACTTGACCAAACCAAATGTGTTTTTGTCTTTTTGTGTCCTACAGACGTCAGTGAAAACGATCTCCGTTCTGTGAAAGAGGAGCCAGACTTGACTCACATCAAAAAGGAGGAGGAGGAGGAGATCAACAAGTCACCACTGAAAGTTTTCCCGATAAAGACTGAAGATGAAAACAAGGGTGAGCGTGAGGGCAACAGAGGGGCGGAGCCTCCAAGCAGCCACTTAAGTCATCACGTGACAACAGAAGGTGATGCAGACCACTGGGGGCCATCACAAGCACATAACGAGGACACATCAGACGATAATGATGATGGGCAAGCCAAAACTGAAACGGCATGTCACACTGACTCATTAACCTCAAAGTTGTCTTTAAAACGGCACACAAGAAACCACGATAAAGAAAAACTTATTTTTTGCTCAATTTATGGCAAAATTTTTTCTCGAAAGTTTCATTTGACAATTCACACAAGATCACACAGTGGAGAAACATCTTTTTGCTGCTTAGTTTGTGGCAAAAGCTTTTCTTTAAAGTCAAATTTAAAAACACATACACGATTACACGCTGGAGAAAAACCTTTTTCATGCTCAGTTTGTGGGAAATGCTTCTCTCAAAAGGCAAGTTTAACAGACCACACAAGAACACACAGTGGCGAAAAACCTTTCTCCTGCTCAGTTTGTGGCAAAAGCTTTTCTGCAAAGCCAAATTTAACAAGTCACATAAAAACACACACTGGAGAAAAACCTTTTTCATGCTCAGTTTGTGGCAAAAGATTTTCTGTAAAGTCAAATTTAACAAGTCACATAAAAACACACACTGGAGAAAAAAACTTTTCCTGCTCAGTTTGTGGCAAAAGATTTTCTTTCAAGTCAAATTTAACAAGTCACATAAAAACACACACTGGAGAAAAACCTTTTTCATGCTCAGTTTGTGGCAAGAGTTTCTCTCAAAAGTCAACATTAACAAGCCACACAGGAACGCACAGTGGAGAAAAACCTTTTTCTTGCTCAGTTTGTGGCAAATGTTTCTCTGATATGTCAAGTTTAACAAAACACACAACAACACATAGTGGAGAAAAACCTTTTTCATGCTCAGTTTGTGGCAAGAGTTTCTCTCAAAAGTCGCATTTAACAAAACACACAAGAACACATAGTGGAGAAAAACCTTTTTCATGCTCAGTTTGTGGCAAGAGTTTCTCTCAAAAGTCGCATTTAACAAGCCATACAAGAACACACAGTGGAGAAAACCCCTTTTCCTGCTCAGTTTGTGCCAAGAGTTTCTCTCAAAAGTCGTATTTACAACGCCACACAAGAACACACAGTGGAGAAAAGCCATTCAGTTGCAGTGTTTGTGCTAAAAAAATTCTTCACTAAACGGAGTGCTGAGAGACACGATTGTGATGGCGAGAATAGCAGCGATCCTTGAAGCTTAAAAAAAAAGACCAAAAAAATTAAGGAAAAGACTCTCGTGGTAAGATGTAAATGTGATTTTGAACAAAATATGATATATTGAATTTTGCAAAGCTTTTTTGTTGACATTAAGCCAATGTGATCCGTGCCAGAAGAACCATTGTGTCGGAGTGATGATGATTTTTTTTTTTATGTTTACATCAAACATGTAAATAAAATTAATTGCCTTTGCCTGGAATAACATTTGTTAACGTTATGCTTTTCAGTTGTCTTTTGAATCGTACTTAATGGAAAAAGTGTGAGATGAAACGGTGCTTATGAAATTGCTGCCTTCCACAATCATCAATAAAAACACTTGTTCCACTTGCTCAACTGGCCTTCATTACGCTGTGAAAAGGTGAAAAACTGATCTCGAAGTTGAACTATAAAAAGAACCAGAAAGAGAAATGCGAATAGTCTCAGACGCATAGCATCATTGTATGTGTCAAATGTTGCCCAGTTGGCATCCATTGCAGCCTGGTCATCCTGGAAGGGGGATTCCCCCATCTGTGGTCCCTTCTCAAGGTTTCTCACTTTTCCCCTAATGAGGTTTTGTGAGTTTTTCCTTGCCCTCCTGGGGGTTAAGATCGGGGATGTCGATTGTGGCTATGTAAAGCCCTTTGAGACTGTCTGTGATTAAGGGCTATACAAATAAAATTGACTTGACTTGACTTGACTTGACATAAGACAAAGTCACCGCATGAGCTTTGACTTGACCAAACCAACTGTATGTTTGTCTTTTTGTGTCCTGCAGACGTCAGTGAAAACGATGTCCGTTCTGTGAAAGAGGAGCCAGACTTGACTCGCATCAAAAAGGAGGAGGAGGAGGAGGAGATCAACAAGTCACCACTGAACGTTTTCCCTATAAAGACTGAAGATGAAAACAAGGATGAGAGTGAGGACAAAAGAGGGGCGGAGCCTACAAGCAGCCGCTCAAGTCATCATGTGACAACAGAAGGTGATGAAGACCACTGGGGGCCATCACAAGCACATAATGAGGACACATTATCAGACGCTCATGACGATGATAATGGGCACGCTAAAGATGGAATGGCATGTCACACTGACTCATTAACTTCAAAGCTGTCATTAAAACGGCACACAAGAACCCACAGTAAAGAAAAACCCTTTTCTTGCTCGGTTTGTGGCAAAAGCTTCCTGCATAAGTCAATCTTAACAATCCACACAAGAACACACACTGGAGAAAACCCTTTTTCCTGCTCGGTTTGTTGCAAGAGTTTCTCTCAAAAGTCAAGTTTAAAAAGGCACACAAGAATACACACTGGAGAAAACCCATTTTCCTGCTCAGTTTGTGGCAAGAGTTTCTCTCGAAGGTCTCATTTAATAATTCACACAAGAACACACAGTGGTGTAAAACCTTTTTCCTGCTCAGTTTGTGGTAAAAGCTTCTCTCTAAAGGCACATTTAACACAACATACAAGAACACACAGTGGTGAAAAACCATTTTCCTGCTCAGTTTGTGGTAAAAGCTTCTCTCTAAAGGCACATTTAACACAACATACAAGAACACACAGTGGTGAAAAACCATTTTCCTGCTCAGTTTGTGGTAAAAGCTTCTCTCTAAAGGCACATTTAACACAACATACAAGAACACACAGTGGTGAAAAACCATTTTCCTGCTCAGTTTGTGGCAAAAGCTTTTCTGTAAAGTCAATTTCAATGAAACACACAAGAACACACACTGGTGAAAAACCTGTTTCATGCTCAGTTTGTGGTAAAAGCTTCTCTCTAAAGGCACATTTAACACAACATACAAGAACACACAGTGGTGAAAAACCATTTTCCTGCTCAGTTTGTGGTAAAAGCTTCTCTCTAAAGGCACATTTAACACAACATACAAGAACACACAGTGGTGAAAAAACATTTTCCTGCTCAGTTTGTGGCAAAAGCTTTTCTGTAAAGTCAATTTCAATGAAACACACAAGAACACACACTGGTGAAAAACCTTTTTCATGTTCAGTTTGTGGGAAAAGCTGTTCTCTAAAGTCAAATTTAATAAAACACACAACAACACATAGTGGAGAAAAAACTTTTTCCTGCTCAGTTTGTGGCAAGAGTTTCTCTCAAAAGTCAAGTTTAAAAAGGCACACAAGAACACACAGTGGAGAAAAACCTTTTTCCTGCTCAGTTTGTGGCAAGAGTTTCTCTCAAAAGTCAAGTTTAAAAAGGCACACAAGAACACACACTGGAGAAAAACTTTTTTCCTGCTCCGTTTGTGGCAAAAGCTTTAATGTAAAGTCATTTTTAACAAACCACACAAGAACACACAGTGGAGACAAGCCATTCAGTTGCAGCGTTTGTGCGAAAATATTCTCCTCAAAACAGAGTGCTGAGAGACACGATTGTGATGGCGAGAATAGCAGCGATCCTTGAAGCTTAAAAAAAAGACCAAAAAACTGAAGGAACTGACTCTTTGTGGTAAGATGCAAATGTGATTTTGAATAAAATATGATAAATTTAATTTTGCAAAGCTCTTTTATTGACATTAAGCCAATGTGATCAGTGCCAGAAGAAGCAACGTGTCTGAGTGATGCTGATTCTTTTTTTTTTGTTTTTATATGAAACATTTTAAATTAAATTAATTGCTTTTGTCTGGAACATGTTTTAATATGCTTTTCAGATGTCTTTTTAATCGCACCGAATGGAAAAGGTCTGAGAAGAAATCTGTATGAAATCGGTGCCTTCCACAATCATCAATAAAATCACTTGTTCCACTTGCTCAACTGGCCTTTCATTACGCAGTGTGAAAAGGTGAAAAACAGAACTAGAAGTTGAACTATAAAAAGAACCAGAAAGAGAAACGCAAATCGTCTCAGTTTCTCTCAAAGGTTTTGGAATGTCAGGAGTTGGCAATCTGATGGTGACTTTAGTCAGCGTTTATTTGTCACCACAAAGGAGATGATCTGCATCACGCAGTTCGTTGCTGCTGCTGTTGCTGCGCGTCTTTAATAATAATAATAATATTCCCTTTATTAGTCCCACAATGGGGAAATTCGAGATTCGAACCCAGGCCTCCTGGGGAGACTGGGTCCTGAACGCGGCGCCTTAGACCACTCGGCCATCCTATTTCTGTATTATTGTTGTATTGCACTGGAGAGGGGAGCCCTCTAATCTCGTTGCACACTTGAGTACAATGACAATAAAGGTATTTCTATTTCTAAATATTTAAGTACAGACGCTCCTGATGAAAAAAACTAAGAAGAAAACTCTGCAATCGTCGTTAGAGCGCTTCTTTTGGCCAGTTTCGAGTAAATCCTCCAAGGAAGATACTTATCAACCCTCATCTTCTTCCTACATTGAAGTTACGGAGGAGGAAGTAACTTTTGAAGCCCATTGCGGCGATGACGAAGACCCTTTCATGATATAAAATGCTCCTCTTCCTCCATCATCTCCTTAAGCATCGGGTACATCATCCAAAAGTAAGTTAAACATTTTATTGATCTTATTACGTTCATGTACATCCTGTGTGTGTGTCTCTCTCTCTAACATACGTAGTACAGGACTGTAGGTATTCTCTCCATTTTATTAAATGTTTTTTTTTTCAGTACAAACCAATACAGGTTACTTATACAAGCCTTAAACATATTTATATAAACCTTCAATATACTCATATAGGCCTTAAACATAAATTACAAGACAAAATAAAGCGCTGAAGCAACTTACAAACAAATTCAGCTAACGAACGACCGTTCGGAACGTATCTCGTTCGTAAGTTGGGGAGCGTCTGTACTTAAATAAACGCTAAAATATTTTTAACACTAACGTAATAAAATAGTGAAACATTTCAATTTAAAATTCGCAACCACATACAGAGTAAATTAAATTAATAATAAAATAGAAACATTTACTCAATATTGAACAAATTAAAGAGTCCTAATTTTGAAAAATAATTTTTTTTAAAATCAAATTTAAATATATTAATTCAATAAATATTTGGGCACATATTTAAATGAACAAATATTTTGACAAATACTCAAGATTGAAATATTTGTATATTTTTTACATAATTCAATAATTGAATAAACATTGTTGTAATCACAGTCGAAAGGATCTAAATCAAGAAGAGCAAAACGTTCCGTTAAAAATAGTGTCTGGGCATTTTTGTTCATCATGACATGCAATGCACAACTCTGAGTGGTGACATTTGCTTATTAAAATAAATAAAACAAACAAACAAAAAAGGTTTATAGAAGCATATAGATCTCAAGGGACAATATTATTGAACCAAACAATGATATTTGTAAACAAAAAATTGTTTGGAATGATTACAAAAGCAATAAGAGCAGCATGTTAGAATGCAGAAGACCTTTCTATCGACTGTGTTTTTGAGTCCTCCCGGACGTCGTACTGTTGTAAAATGCGATTGGACAGTAAACAGCCAATCAGAATCAGCCCTAGTGTCCGACTCCTGATTGGTTGATAATTGAGGCCCAGTTTGCATCGTAAGCATAAAACCGTGGCCGTGTCCAAATTAACAGGCTGCGACCTCCGAAAGCTGCTTTTTCGGCGCGACACCACCGCGCGTGGTGTCCAAATTCCCCCTGGCCGTGTTCAAATTAACAGGCTGTGACCTCGGAAAGCTACTTTTTCGGCTGCGTGACGTCTTTTTCGGCGCGGCATAACCGCACGTGGAGTCCAAATTCACGCTGTCACGTACGGCCTTCGAATCCAGCCTTGAAATCGGTATTCGTTACCGTGGAGACGGCCCCAGAGCCAAGGCCGCTTAGCGCAACACTTACATTACGCCCACACACATTGCTCCGCTGTTCGACGCCGGTGTTACGCATTTACGGTGGCTTTATATGCGGCTTGGATAATGAATGGTTAATCTGCGAAGAGCTCCAGATTTTATTAAGATTTCATTTTGAACAATGGAACCCAAACTTTTCTTCATTTTATTTAATTTTTTAGTTTACTTACATTTTGTTCTTGAGAGGAGAATCACGCTTTGCCATTGGACAGTTGTCCTTTATCGAACGAATGAAGTAAGTTACAAATACGTCTACCAGCATTTTCACACTGTAACCAACATTGACAGGTAAATAAGAATATTGTCGCGGTTCCGTGAACCGAGTGTGAGGGAAGGAGGACCCAAGAGCGACATAGATGGTAGAGACCGGATTTATTATGGGTTGAGGAGGCGCGGCGAGCCGTGCAGGGAGCGCGGCTGCGGGAGCGTGGGTGGTCGGGCAGGCGTTGGAGCGGCGTGCACCGGGAGTCGCTCGCCGGCTGGCGGAGGAGCGGCGGGCGCGGCCCGGAAGAAGCAGGTGAGCGGCGAATGGGGGGAAACGCGGGCGAGACGATCGCCGGGCAGGAACTTGGGAACGGGCGCGGGAAGCTCGGGACCGGACGGGCTCGGGTCGGCTGGAAGGGGACACAGAGAGCACAGAGGTCAGACAGGCACGAGGGAACAAAGGATCAGGCGAACGAGCAGCGTGTCGAGACATGGCCAGTACCACGTGAGTAGACGAGATAATCCGGCGTCGAGCTCCTGGCGTGGCTGGTTCTTATGCTGCTCGTTGATTGCAGCCAACGAGCCGCAGGTGCGCCGGAGCCGACGCCCACTTTCTCCGGAGGAGAGCCTGGCTGGAGGGATCGCGAACCTGCAAATAATCAGAGACAGCCAGGCCCTCCTCCAACCCGAGCCGTCACAGTACCCTCCCCCTAACGGACGCCTCCTGGCGTCCTACCCGGCTTGTCCGGGTGCAGCGCGTAGAACTCCCTGATGGGGGCGTCGTTGAGGAAGAGCTTGCGCGGGATCCAGGAGCGCTCTTCCGGACCATACCCCTCCCAATCTACGAGGTATTGGAACCCCCTGCCATGGCGCCGCACATCCAGGACCTTGGATACGGTGTAAGCCGGGTGGTCGTCTATCATCAGGGGGGGTGGGGGGGGCGACGGTCGGAGGGCTCAGTGGGCTAGAGGATACCGGCTTGAGGAGGGAGACATGGAAGGTAGGATGGATCTTGTGGGAGTCGGGGAGCTTAAGCCGGACGGAGCACGGGTTGATCATCTTTTCGATGGGGAAGGGACCGATGAAACTGGGAGCCAGCTTACGTGAATCGACCTGGAGGGGGAGGTCGCGTGAGGAGAGCCACACCATCTGGCGGGGCTTGTAGTCCGGGGCTGGGGATCGGCGACGGTCGGCCAGGCGCTTGGTCCTCTGGGCCATCCGGGTGAGTGCGGCCTTCACCTCGGCCCAGACCCCTCGGATCCGGCGGAGGTGCTCCTCGACGGAGGGAACGGCCACGGCATGCTCCTGGTCCTTGAACAAAGGAGGTTGGTATCCAAAGCATGCCATAAAGGGAGACATACCTGTGGCCGTGGTGGAGAGAGAGTTGTGGGCGTATTCGACCCAGGGCAGGGCGTCGCTCCAGGAGTCCGGGTTGCGGGCCACCACGCACCGAAGAGCGGCTTCGAGGTCCTGGTTGGCCCGCTCCGTCTGGCTGTTGGATTGCGGGTGGTAGCCCGAGGAGAGGCTGGTGGTGGCCCCGACCACCTTGCAGAACTCCCGCCACACCTGAGAGGCGAACTGGGGGGCCCGGTCGGACACGATGTCCTCCGGGATGCCATGGGGTCGGAAGATGTGTTGGGTGAGGAGCTTGGCGGTTTCCAGCGCGGTGGGCAGCTTGGGAAGGGGGACGTAGTGGACGCACTTGGAAAAACGGTCGATAAGGGTGAGGATGACGGTGTGCCCATTGGAGGGAGGAAGACCAGTGACGAAGTCCAGGGCGACGTGGGACCAGGGGCGGCTCGGGATGGGCAGGGGCTGGAGGAGGCCGGCCGGGACCGCGTGGGAGGCCTTCCCGCGGGCGCAGACGGAGCAGGCCAGCACGAATTCCCCTGTGTCCTTTGCCATCCGGGGCCACCAGAAGCGCTGCTGGAGGAAGCGAAGTGTGCGTGCCACGCCCGGGTGGCAGGTGAGCGAGGATGAGTGCCCCCATTGGAGTACCTGGGACCGCGCTGCGTCGGGGACGAACAGGCGGTCGGAGGGATCTGGGCGCGGGTCGGGTTGCTGCTCCTGGGCCTCTCGGACGACCCGCTCGATGTCCCATGTGGCCGCTCCCAGGAGGCAGGAGGAGGGTAGTATGGGCTCGGGGGTGTCCGGGCTGGCGGGGGACGAGAACAAACGTGAGAGGGCGTCCGCCTTACCATTGTTCGAGCCGGGTCGGAAGGAGAGGGTGAAGTTGAACCGGCTTAGGAACAGGTTCCAGCGCGCCTGGCGGGGGTTCAGCCTCTTGGCGGACTGCAGGTAAGCCAGGTTCTTATGATCCGTCCAGACCAGGAAGGGGGTCGGGGTGCCCTCGAGCCAGTGCCGCCACTCCTGGAGGGCCCATACCACCGCCAGTAGCTCCCGGTTGCCCACGTCATAATTCCTCTCGGCCGGGGATAGGCGCCTGGAGAAGAATGCACATGGGTGGATGACTTGGGTACCGGGATCCCGCTGGGAGAGGACGGCCCCCGCCCCGGTGTCGGAGGCGTCCACCTCCACGATGAACTGGAGTGAGGGGTCTGGATGCCGGAGTACCGGGGCGCTGGTGAAGGCCCCCTTGAGGCGGGCGAAGGCCTGGGAAGCCGCCTGGGTCCACTGGAACGCGGTGGCTGTGGAGGTGAGTGCGGTGAGAGGACTGGCGACCTTACTGTAGTCCCGGATGAAGCGGCGGTAGAAATTAGCGAATCCGAGGAAGCGCTGAAGCTCCTTCCGCCTGGCGGGCTGGGGCCACTCCACGACTGCCTGGATCTTGGCCGGGTCGGGACGAAGTTGCCCCCGGGCAATGATGTAGCCCAGGAAGGGCACGGACGCGACGTGGAACTCGCACTTTTCGGGTTTTACGTAGAGGCGATTCTCCAGGAGGCGCTGGAGGACCAGTCGGACATGTCGGCGGTGATCTGAGAGAGAACGGGAGAAGATGAGAATGTCGTCAAGGTATATGAATACGAACCGGTTGAGCATGTCGCGGAAGACGTCCGTCATCAGGGCCTGGAAGACGGCGGGGGCGTTGGTAAGGCCGAAGGGCATCACCAGGTACTCGAAGTGTCCTAGGGGTGTGTTGAACGCCGTCTTCCACTCGTCCCCCTCCCGGATGCAGACCAGATGGTACGCGTTCCGCAAGTCCAGCTTGGAGAACACCTGGGCCTCACACAGGGGTTCGAATGAGGGGTCGATGAGGGGGAGTGAAAAATATGTAACTGACAAGTGCTGGGAGGAGTATGCAAATCGCTGTTGAGAGTCCGGTTAGAACTCCAATAATGAGGGTATGGTCTTGTGGTTCAGGTCTTTTAATAAGTTGCAGTCAAAGCACACATTTCTTGACGCTTCAAAACGCTCTATTTGTGTGGTTCTAAAAGGAAAATAATAAACATTGAACATTGCATGTTACTAATTAGCAGTGGAACGTGGATTGTACAGACAAACAAACAGTGTTATTAATGCTGTAACTTACTTGTCTCACGCACAACTCAAAGCAGGATAAATGTGAACTACAACTCAAACTTCGCTCGATAGACAGACTGGCACGATCCTCCCCCTTCCTCCTTCTTATATACCCGCACCACGCCCACGCAACTGAGTTGGAGCACTAAACTCCGCCCTCTTAAAGGAGCCGGTGTCACAGTCTCTTAGCAGCCTTTTCTACAGCCGCCCCCATATTCACCTGTGAATATGAACAACAGAAAAGGTCACACAAAGGGTAATTAATCGTCCTTCGGCAGAGCAGGTAGGTTGATGAGTCTTGCCACAGGTCGGACGTAGGTTCTTCCCTTCACAGTCACTTCAGCTGATCTGATTCGAGTGTCTGGTCCAGGAAAGACCTGAGAGACTTTCCCTACAGGCCAGAATGCCCGTGGCAGCTGCTTGTCCACAATCATAACTACATCTCCCACTTGCAGATTAGCTGATTCATTTTGCCACTTGTGGCGGGCTTGAAGTCTTGAAGTCCTGGCAGATAGTGTCGCAGGAAGTGCTGCCAGAAATGGTCTGCTAGCACCTGACTGTGCCGCCATCTTCTTCGGCCAAGTATCTCGGAGTCCTCATAGACGACTTGTGGCAGCGAGGCGTCCCGCCGCCCCATGAAGAGACAATTGGGGGTAATGGGGTCAGGGTCCGCAATCCGTGGAGGATTTGGTCGTCCCTTCCACTCCTTGCACTTCACACAGGCTCTCTGATGCCGGCGTACGGCTTCGCGTCCACGTAGCACCCAGTACTTCCTCCTGATTTCAGCAAACACTCGTTCTGGCCCGGGATGCTGTAGCTTTACATTGTAATCCTTTAACTGGGTGACATCCTCAGGGAATGACTCTCTTTGAGATTGTTGCAAGGCTTCCAGCTCAGCAGCAGCGTAGGAATCAGCCGTGAGGGCCTTCTTGGAGTCGGCCGCCCCATGCAACTGACGGGCAGTGGCCTCAATGAAACTGTCCCATGTCTCGTATTGAAGAGGATCTGGAAGACTAGAACTGGACAGAGTTAGCACGAGATGATGTTTCAGCTCACCTTCGGGGACGTGGTGAGGTGGAGGAGGTAGGTTGGGCCAGTCACGAGGGGTCTGTTTTAGCAGCGTAGGGCCATGGGTCCATCTACTGCCTCGGCTGATGTCTTGGAGGGTGAGGCCATGGGTTATGTCATCTGCCGGGTTGTCTTGTGAGGGCACGTATCTCCATGCACCTGCTTCTGTCAGTTCCTGTATCCCCGCCACACGTGTACCCACGAAGACCTTGTATCTGCACGAGTCTGAGTTCAACCAGGTTAAGACAGTAGCGGAGTCTGACCATAGGGTGCAACTGCGTATGGGCAGGGTTAACTCAGTACGAATAACTTTGTAGAGCTGGGCACCTGTCAGGGCGGCACACAACTCTAGTCGTGGCACAGATTGTTGCCTTTTGGGTGCAACACGTGATCGGGCTGCAAGGAATGCAATTTCAATTTCCCCCTCTGCATTCTCTGTCCTCAGATAAGCCACTGATCCATATGCCAGCTCAGAGGCGTCACAAAATACATGAATGTCTCTTGTACAGTTAGGTTGATCCAGACTGGGGCTAGTGTAGCACCTAGGCAGGGCGATCTCAGGCAAGTGGACTAATTCTGCTTCCCATTCATGCCACCTCTCCAGTAGCTCTTGTGGAAGGTGTGGATCGTCCCATTCCCTATTCTTCTCCCACAGGTGGCGCACAATGACTTTAGCTCGAGTGGTATAAGGCACAATGTAGCCAAGGGGATCATATTGGCTGGCTAAAACTCGATAGATGTTTCTCATTGTAGTCACTGTGCAGTCAATGTTTCTGTGTTTGTATGTGAGAGAGTCAGACTTACAGTTCCATTGGAGTCCGAGTGCGGGCTCCTGGAGGTCGACTTGACCTTGGCTGAACCACAGCTCACAACTGGATGACCTCATGTCTGGTGCAAGATGCTCGATGACACTGGGACAGTTGCTTGCCCATTGCCTCAACTCGAATCCACCCTCAGCCAGAAGATAGCGCAGTTTGTCTACAAGAGTCTTGGCTGCAATTGGACAAGGGAGACTAAGGAGACAGTTGTCCACATAGAAGGACTTGTGGATGACATCACGTACGTCCTCTTCCGGTTGGCTGTGGTCAGTGACATGTTTCTGCAGCGCAAATGTTGCACAGCAGGGGCTGCAGGTGGTTCCAAATGGGAGCACCTGCCACTCATACACATCAGGTGGGCGGTCCCGCTGCATGTCTCTCCATAAGAATCGCACAAGTGGTCGATCTGCAGGCAGGAGCATTACCTGATGAAACATGCTCCGGATATCACTGCTGAAGGCAACGGCATGCTCCCTGAAGCGTAAAAGAACAGCTAGCAAGGAGGGACCGAGAGTGGGACCTGGTAGCAGGAGTTGGTTAAGGTTGTAACCTTGGTAATGGAATGAGCAGTTGTACACCACCCGATTCTTCCCATTATGTTGGACCTTATGGTGCGGTATATACCACGCTTCTGGGCTGTGCTCTACTTCGTAGTCTGTCAACTTCACGACATAGCCAGCATCTACAAGCTTCTTTATCTCCTCTTTGTAGATAGCGGCTTGTTCTGGGGAATTAGCTAAGCGCTTCTCTATGCCTCTCAGGAGTGGCAATACTGCCACAGGGCTGGCTTTGAGGAGAGGCATGTTCTTAACTCGAAGAAGGGGTGTGGCATAACGCTTAGTGCCATTGATATCGACTCTCACCGTTTGTTCTTGAAGTAATTTAACTGCCTCCTGGTCCTGTCTTGACCGAACTGCTAGCTTCTCGCTGCGGTAGGGAAGCACCTCCATCTGCCATAACTTCTCAACGCATGAGTAAAGCTCTGTGGATGAAGAGGTGGATGTAAAAAGGCAGTGACTTACATTCGGGCTTGACTTAATGGCTTGGGCTGGCCCTTGTAGAGTCCATCCAAGGCGTGTCTTTACAGCTGCTGGCCCACCAGGTGGTCCTGATCTGACTGGCTCTATAGGTGTGATGAGGTGCGTGTTGTCAGCACCAATCAGCAGCATCGGCTGGACCCTGTTCAGTGACAGAAGAGGCAAACCTGACAGATGTTTATACTTCTGCTTAAGTGCGGCAACTGGATGAGAATGCTTTGCTAGACTCAGTTGAGCGGCTGTGAAGGCATTCGGGATACTGTATATCTTGTCAGGGCTGTCAGCTGGCGAAATCGTGAATGAAACTGACGCTCCATGGAGCTGATCCAGTCCTGACCGGATCGTACGGAAAGCCATCACCTCCTTTCTTCCTTGAAGGCACAACTGTTTGGCAGCAGGCTGGAGCAGTATTGTCCGCTCAGAGCCATCATCTAGAATTGCATATGTCTCCAAGGATTTGTCACCGTTCCTCAGGAAGACTTTGCTGATCTTCAGCAACACCTTCCGGTTGTAGACTGGGCGGTCTGCATACAGGACTCTGTTGGTTGTGCTTACGAGGCAGCTTCCTGTTGGCGGTGAATGCGGTGCTTGTTCCTCCTTCTTTCCTCTCTCGTTCACGTCATGCAGCACAAGCAGATGTTTCCTGCCACAGTCCTTACAGGGGGCTTTGAGCGTGCACTTTGCCGCTTGATGATTGCGTCCACAACGCCAGCACTTCTTATTGACTTTAATCCACGTCACCTTTTGTTCCCTAGTCAAGTCCTTAAAATTAGAGCAGCTGTTTAGGAAGTGCTTGTCATTATCACAATATGGACAGTAGGCCTTTCTCTTTTCCATCGTATTTGCCTTGTCAGCTGACTGTCCAGAGGCAGGTGGGTCTGCTGCACAGCTTGATCCCGAAGATTTCTCAGTGCTCAGGAGGATAGTAGCAGACTTACTTGAAGATTTAGTAGCGCGCTTGTCATCATGCCTCTTGTTGGATGACTCGTCTCTCTTGGGGGGCGTAATGCTGTCTTCCTGGACTTCTAACTCATATTCCAGCCAATCAGCAAATTCGAAAAGGGTCGGAATGGAAACTCTAAGTGGATGGATGAATCTTTTAAAGCTGGCATTGAGGTCGTGGGGGAGTTTACTTAAGAGCCTCGAGACATGAGAGCCACAGGTTAATTCAACCTGACCTTGTCGACCCAGCTGTTCCAACATGCCCACTAGTGAGCGCACATTGAGAGCGAATAAGCGAAAGCTCTTAGCATCACCGCTACGTATGTTTGGACCATCCATTAGCGCTGCAATCCGTTGCACAGCAAGCTTGTGGGGCTGTCCATACATCTTGGTGAGAGCCAGCATCGTATCTGTGTAGGGTAGCCTGGAATTACAATAAGAGTCAGCCACCAGTGAGGCTTCTTCACACTTAAGATGATCAGTGAGAATCTGGTACTTGTATCTCTCAGTGGCGTCATGCGGTAATAAATTCTCTAAGGCTAACTTCATACGTGCGAACCCTCTGGGGTCTGGTGATGTGAGACTGGGAATGGTGGGCTTTGGTCCTCTGTATGTGGTCTCTCTCTGTGGAACATGAGAGTAGGGCACTCGGGGGAAGGCTGATTCTCTGCCAGCGTATGAATCTTCATACTGTGGGTCACTAGCTCTGAATGAGTGAGCGGTATGCCTTTGGCCATACATGTCGGCACGAGACGCACTTTGCCGGGGTGTGGCTGCGTAATATGGACTATATCCTTGATCTGCGGGTGGCTGTGAAACTTTGACTTGTGAGAAGTCCTGTATCAGGTTTCCGGACGACCCGCGTGCCTGATCTTGAAGCTGTGAGTGGGCTGGATTGTCCAGTTGGCTTCTGGTCGGGCGTTGATTGCCTCCGTCAGACCCACTGCGGTATGTGCCTGGAGGGGGGAGGGTAGGAGGAGGAGGATTGGACTGTAAGGCAGTCATCAGGCTCTGAAACTGTTTGCGGAGTTCAGCATTTTCTTGGCGCATCTCTTTAAGGGCGGCATTAAACTCACTGAGTGTGTTGACATCCTGCCCCCTGGTGGTTTGCAACATAAAATGCTGAGACCCCTGCTCATCCTCAACATCCCCCAAATTTCTCGTGTCAAAGCCCTGGCTAGCCGGTGGTGATGGGGATCTACTAGTTGAGCGCTCCGTAGCTACGTGCTCCTCTGGTAATGCTCTAGTAGGAGCAGCTGGTCTTCGGAATTTACTCAGCGCACCTGGCCCACTTAAGTCATAATCAGACATATAGGAAGGCACCGATGTCAATCGTTTGGGTTTGCCACCAGGTGCTGCTAATTCTGAGTCCTGCATCTTCAAACAGCGATTTGCCATCCGGCTCGAAGGACCACTGAAAAATATGTAATTGACTAGTGCTGGAAGGAGTATGCAAATCGCTGTTGAGAGTCCGGTTAGAACTCCAATAATGAGGAGATGGTCTTGTGGTTCAGGTCTTTTAATAAAGTTGCAGTCAAAGCACACATTTCTTGACGCTTCAAACGCTCTATTCGTGTGGTTCTAAAAGGAAATAATAAACATTGAACATTGCATGTTACTAATTAGCAGTGAAACATGGATTGTACAGACAAACAGTGGTATTAATGCTGTAACTTACTAGTCTCACGCACAACTCAAAGCAGGATAAATGTGGACTACAACTCAAACTTAGCTCGATAGACAGACTGACACGATTCTCCCCTCTTCCTCCTTCTTATTTACACGCACGCCCACGCACGTGAGTTGGAGCACTAAACTCCGCCCTCTTAAAGGAGCCGGTGTCACAGTCTCTGAGCAGCCTTTTCTATAGCTAGTCAGAAATTTATTAAGAAAGCGAAATCTTAAATGTATCTGAGGGGATATTTGAAGAGTTTGAGTTATGTTCAATGGACCATACATATACAAGCCAGCCAAACACAGCGAGAAAACCAGCGGTGACTCCAGTCGCCATCAAGTTGCCAACTCCTGACATTCCAAAACCTTTGAGAGAAACTGAGACTATTTGCGTTTCTCCTTCTGGCTCTTTTTATCGTTCAACTTCTAGTTCAGTTTTTCACCTTTTCACGCAGTGTAATGAAGGCCAGTTGTGCAAGTGGAACAAGTCATTTTATTGATGATTGTGGAACGCACCGATTTCATAAGCACCGTTTCTTCTCACACTTTTTCCATGAAGTACGATTAAAAAGACAACTGAAAAGCATAATGTTAACAAATGTTATTCCAGGCAAAGGCAATTAATTTTTTTATTTACATGTTGGATGTAAACACCAAAACAAATCATCACTCAGACACAATGGTTCTTCTGGCACTGATCACATTGGCTTTGTGTCAATAAAAGAGCTTTGCAAAATTCAATTTCATCATATTTTATTGAAAATCACATTTACATCTTACCACAAAGAGTCGGTTCTTTCAATTTTTTTCCTTTTTTTAATCTTCAAGGATCGCTGCAATTCTCGCCAGCACAATTGTGTCTCTCAGCTCCCTGTTTAGTGAAGAATTTTTTAGAACAAACGCTGCAACTGAATGGCTTGTCTCCACTGTGTGTTCTTGTGTGGTTTCGTAAATGTGACTTTTGAGAGAAACTCTTGGCACAAACTGAGCAGGAAAAAGGTTTTTCTCCAGTGTGTGTTCTTGTGTGATCTTTTAAAATTGACTTTACATTAAAGCTTTTGCCACAAACTGAGCAGGAAAAAGGTTTTTCACCACTGTGTGTTCTTGTGTGTTCTGTTAAATATGTCTTTTTCGAGAAGCATTTTCCACAAACTGAGCAGGAAAAAGATTTTTCACCACTGTGTGTTGTTGTGTGGCTTGTTAACGTTGAGTTTTGAGAGAAGCTTTTGCCACAAATTGAGCAGGAAAAAGGTTTTTCTCCAGTGTGTGTTCTTGTGTGGATTGTTAAATGCGACTTACGCAGGAAGCTTTTGCCACAAACCGAGCAAGAAAAAGGTTTTTCACCACTGTGTGTTCTTGTGTGGCTTGTTAAATTAGACTTGTTAGAGAAACTCTTGCCACAAACTGAGCATGAAAAAGGTTTTTCCTCCACTGTGCTTTCTTGTGTGGCTTGTTAAATTAGACTTGTCAGAGAAACTCTTGCCACAAACTGAGCATGAAAAAGTTTTTTTTCCACTGTGTGTTCTTGTATGTTGTGTTAAATTTTCCTTTAGAGAGAAGCATTTTCCACAAACAGAGCAGGAAAAAGATTTTTCACCACTGTGTGTTCTTGTGTGAATTATTAAATGAGACCTTTGAGAGAAACTCTTGCCACAAATTGAGCAGGAAAAAGGTTTTTCTCCACTGTGTGTTCTTGTATGTTGTGTTAAATTTGCCTTTCGAGAGAAGCATTTTCCACAAACTGAGCAAGAAAAAGGTTTTTCTCCACTGTGCGTTCTTGTGTGCCTTACTAAATTAGTCTTTCGAGAGAAGGTTTTGCCACAAACCGAGCAGGAAAAAGGTTTTTCACCACTGTGTGTTTTTTTGTGCCCTTTTAAAGACAACTTTGAGGTTAATGAGTCAGTGTGACATGCCCTTTCACCTTTAGCTTGCTCATTATCATCATCATCGTCATGAGCGTCTGATAATGTGTCCTCATTATGTGCTTGTGATGGCCCCCAGTGGTCTTCATCACCTTCTGTTGTCACGTGATGACTTGAGCTGCTGCTTGTAGGCTCCGCCCCTCTGTTGTCCTCACTTTCATCCTTGTTTTCATCTTCAGTCTTTATAGGGAGAACGTTCACTGGTGACTTGTTGATCTCCTCCTCCTCCTCCTCCTCCTTTTTGATGTGAGTCAAGTCTGGCTCCTCTTTCACAGAACGGAAATCGTTTTCACTGACGTCTGCAGGACACAAAAAGACAAATTTGGTTTGGCCAAGTCAAAGGTCAGGCGGCGACTTTGTCTTATATTGTTTCTACCGTGCTACCTTGACTTGTGCCTGCCGCACACGGAGCAATGCGTGCGACCCCAACTTGGACCGGACCATGGGGGCATTTCACAAAATTACGTCCTACGATGTAAGCCTCCCGTTAGCCGCACAACAGTGATAAACGAGCATTTAAAAAGGAAGCACGTTGCGGCTGATGCCCGATTTCATTCCTGACATCGTCACAGACGTTTCTGGAAGCGAGCTGAAGTTAGCACACACAGGCTATTGTGTGCGTCTGATGGAACACCTGTTGTGGGACCCTAACATATTGATGCAGACCACTGGGGGCCATCGCAACATAATGTCATCGATAAAATAAGAATCCTTCAAGCGAAATATGTTTTCAAGTATTTCATTTTGCATTTATAGATAGTTTCATCGTGGGTACTTTTTGCTTTCATGATAATCTGGATACCTAAAAGAATTCAAGGCATCATAGTCGCTATTTATTGCATGATTTACGTTTGGTTTTTTTTTTTACCCCAAATGTCATTTATCCCGCGAGTAAGTTCCGACATTACCCTTTTTTATTTTTATAAAATTTCTATTTTGAAATAAATTTTAAAACAAAATTACGTTTGAAGAGTAAAAGTTCTTACACATAAGCATTAAGCAACAGCACTTTCTCTCTGACTTTCATGTTGACATATTTGAATAATGACTGTATATTTTAAAGTTATCCAATATGTATTCAAATTCGACTATGATACGCCATATTTTAAGAGTTCACTGAATTATTTTGTAACCGCAATGATGTATAACAGCCATAGGGTGTCAGTAATGAGTAACAAAGTAACACAACACCTCCCATTGATACATCATCATTATCATTTGCATAAATTATCAAGAACTTTGAGTTGCGGGGGAGATGCAAACCACCTGGGCCACAGGAACTTTATTACCAGGAACAAAATGTTCCTGGCCTTGTTGGTAGAAAAGGGGGTTGTGACGTTCTCCCTTTTTAAGCCCATAGTAAGCCAAAGATGCAGATGCATTCCTTGCAGCATGCGCTTTTTCACTGATGAGATCCGTGCAACCCTGGATGGATGCATTCAATGTATTTTAAATGTTTGGATGGGGTGAATCTACGCACATGTGCACAAAACAGTGCAGAGCCACCGGAGGTTCATTGACTCTCACCGGACGAAGCCAGTACAAAGTTAATAAATAAATAAATAAAACCATTACGTACTTGATTTTTTTTTAAAAACTTAATATTTTGTGTTTTATCCACTAAAATTGATCAACCGCCATTAATGTTTTCGCCGCAGTGTGCACATATTTTAGATTCAAACAGAATTCCTTCCGTAAGGAATTGCTTGAACAAGATATAAAAAACTGAAAATGTAAAATGTTAAATAATCAGTTCAAATTTTATACTGGAAAAACACGGAGTTCACCCCCCACTATTGGTTATTCTTTGGCATTTATTTTCTGCACTGATTACATTTGACATAAACAATTGCTCAGCAGACCTGCAAGTAAAAGGCAATATTTAAAAATAAAGCGGCAATAACCTTGAACGATTTCCCCAAACAACTTAATGTTGTGATGCATATTTTTAACGATAGAAAGTCGTTCTTGACAAAGCAAATGAGAGTAAAACGTGTACAAACCTGCTCTGTGTAGCACAACACGAGGCTGGTTGCAAACTTCGTCCAGCAGTTGAAGATGTTGCTCGTTCTCTTCTTTTTTTCCACAAAGTTCCTCTTTGTACTTGGGTGTCGTTTTTTCACACATTTTCAAATGATAATTGCAAAAAAATCCGCACTTGATCTCTGCTTGGCGATGAGTCATGTGCCTCTTTTCGTTAGCGGCTAGCTAGCTAACAAGGTAAGCTAACTACGCCGAAAAGCATCAACGCGCGAAAATGAGGTTATCGGGACACAAAGACTTAATGAATTATGTCGACGTCCTTTAGAGTAGCACTGGACATCCTGTGAAAAAATTACAGTCAGTATCACACTAAATCAGAAGAATTTAGCGGTGGTTGTTTTTGTTTCGGTGTGGACAGGTCGGTGGATGTGGTCGAGGCCCTTCGCAAGCTGCGCGCTTGCTTATGACGTCATGCTTTAAGCGCGTATTTTTCAAATATATTTCTTTGCCTCTGTCTTTCTTTTTACCCCTGGCTGTTCTATTTTAATATATATTTTATATAATATTTAAATTCGGTTGATAAAAAAAACAAAACAAAATAACTAAATTAACGCCACATTGGCGAGTCAACTCCTACGTCACTTCCGCCTTTGCCCGGAGAAGCCGCTGCTGCAACAGCAGTGGGACGTTTACGTTTCTCCGACCGAACTTGCAACAATGCTGTGGTTCACTCGGGCTGCAAGATTGTATGAATATAATGTCTGCATATACTAGCAGTGCTTCTCAATTATTTCACGCCCGCCCCTACCAAGAAGAAAAAGATTCGCGCCCCCCCACCACCACCAATTTGTTTTCTGTCTTTGTAGATTGATATTAGATTGTCAATAAAATATCCCTTAACTAATATAAATTGATAAGAAATATAATGTTGAGAACTATTATAGTCAGGATCTCGAAACTCAGTACTCTGTTTTGCAAATATTGATGAGAGGACAAATATTTGTCATGTCATTGATGGAGTTGGGTCACCGTGGAAATGAGAAGTAGTTAGTAAATCAACCTTTAAAAGCCAAACTTACTCCAACGCGTGTTCGTTTTTTGTACTCAAGAAGAAAGGGGTCAAATAAAGACTCAACAACTGATTAGAGTTCCGATATTTACTTTTTCAATTTCTGGAGTTCAGGAAATCGTACAAAGACAGATATCTGAGCGGCTTTTTCTTCATCTCACGAGAAAACTGCACTTGGGCGAGCACAGTCGACAAATGCGCACCATCTTTCAGCCCAGCTTCAGTTTTTAGAGTTTTTTATGTCAAGGGTCATGTAGGTTGAATCGGTTGAATCGGTCGTCCTCGCTCCCTCCCACGGCACGGGTCCACGTCCAAGGGAAGGTCCTTCCCAGGTTAGTCATCGTCTGGATAAGTTGATTCCCGTCTGGTCCCCAAGACTGGCACGCCAAGGCTGGCCTTCTCCGGCGGGCAGTCTCTCCGTCTCTCTCCCCGCTGGATCATCACGTTGTCGTCGTGCGGTGGCAGAGTACCCATACGGGGAAACCAAGAATGATCCAAAAACCCGGCGTCCGAACCGAAACTCTGTTTCGCTCCCGGACCCACACCTCTATGAATAGAGGTGTCGCCATACGAAACTTACTTACTTCTTTCTCCCCGCTGGCATTCCTCTGTAATCTTGTTGGTGTGTGCGTGTCCGTGGGTATGTGCAAGTGTGTATGTGCGTGTGCTCCGATCTCCAATTGTTCTGTCTTTCGGAATGTGTTTTTCTTTTGATAGCGTCTGTGTGAGTCCTCCAGTGCCCAATTTGGTATGTTTGCATCTTCTACAGCCAATGTAGAGAATGTGCTTCATCGTATTTGTCCATGAAGTGCTGTGAATGTGAGGGCAGCTCATGGAAATGCTATGTGCGCAAATCGATTCTCACGATTGAGAATTTCAATAAAGTTCACACATTTAAACTAATTACTCTAAATTTAGCATATGAGAATAATATAATAAATCAGTAAACATCATGACTATAATCCCAGTCATTCTTGTGACCCGTGCTTCTAGTTTCTTTTGATAAATGCTTTTTGTTTAATCAATGTTTAACATTGTAACAATATTATTGTTAGTTATGTTATATTGCTTAGGGGCCGATTACAGTGACGGACGAGAGAAAGAGGAAGTGACGTTTTCCCTATGTCAACAGACTGAAGTAACGTACTGTACTGCAAAAGTTAAGAAGTTAATAAAAGTGAAGTAAGCAAGTCAATGCTTCAATCGTCCACTCTGTATGAGAAACAGAACAGAGTGAAACAAACACTGTCTTGCTAAGAAAAACGGAACTTATGAGAGATACGTGTTTCCTTCAAGACTCCAACAGCCCGGTGAGTCCTTTGACAATTTCCTCACCGACTCAAAATTAAAGCTAAGTCTTGTAACTTTGGTGATCTGAAAAACTCAATGATAAGGGATCAGACTGTGTTCGGGACTAACGAAAAGAAACTCAGAGAGACGCTGTTGAGGGAAGCCGACCCAACATTGGAAAGTGCAATAAAGACTTGCCAAGCTAACGAGCTAGCAAAGCAGCACGTGCTAACTTTCCAAGCAGCGCCATCTTATGAAAAAACAGAGTCCGTGAAGGCAGTGACGAGGAAAGGTAAACTGCAATTCAAGAAAAAGACCAAAACCAATGAAAATGATCAAGCTCCATTCAACTGTAAAAAGTGTGGAGAAAGGCACGGGCCAAAACGGTGTCCTGCATTTGGGAGAACCTGTGCTCAGTGTAAAAAGCAAAATCACTATGCTAAGATGTGCTACACCAAGAAGAAAGTGCACACCGTGCAGGAAGACACAGATGATAGTGATGACCTAAGTGACACTTTTTTCATCAAAATAGTGTCACATGGTGAAAGCGAAGCGCAGCAACAAAATAGAGGTGACACAGAGCAAGCTGTTTATGCAGTAAAAGAAGACAGATGGATTGCACCACTGCTTGTCAATGGGACACTAGTTACTTTTAAAATTGACACAGGAGCAAAAGCAAACATAATAAACGAAAAAGACTTGAAATCACTTGAAGAGAAACCGGAAAGAGTCACAGAAAAGGCAGTGAAATTGTAAACCTACAACAATCAGCCAATAAAAACAAAGGGATGTTGTAGGCTAAAAGTGACAGCAAAGGGAAGACAAGACAAGTTAACGTTCAAAATTGTGCCAAGTGGACTGGAGTCAATCCTTGGAGACAAGACATCTGAAGATCTTGGATTGATAAAAAGAATCAACCAAATCAACAGCAAGGATGTCAATAGGAACAACAAAGTGTTGAAGAGTGAAGGTAGTAAGAGTATAGTGAACAAATACTTTTCTGTCTTCAAAGGACAAGGGACGCTAACTTACACTTACAAAATACAGCTCAAGGAAGATGCTAAACCTGTAGTACATGCCCCGAGAAGAGTTCCAGCCCCTCTCAAAGATAGATTAAAAAAGGAACTGAATTACGTGTTTGCCTCGACCCCAAAGATCTGAATGAAAACATTAAAAAAGAAGTGACATGGCAGGTGCTAAGTATTTTAGCAAATTAGATGCATCGCATGGATTTTGGTATTAATAACTGTGTTTGGTTTGCTTTTGTGAATAAAGATTTTACAAAAAACGTATGAGTAAATATTTGTCATCTTATAAATATTTGCACAACAGAGTACTGAGTTTCGAGATCCTCACTATTATATTTCTCAAAATTATATTTCTTAGCAATTTAGCTTAGTTAAGGGATATTTTATTGACAATCTAACATCAATATACAAAGACAGAAAAAAATTTGGTGGTGGGGGGGCGAATCTTTTTCTTCTGGGTAGGGGCGGGTGTGAAATAATTGAGAGGCACTGCTAGTATATGCAGACATTATATTCATACAATCTTGCAGCCCGAGTGAACCGCAGCATCGGTCAGAGAATCGTAAACGTCCCACTGCTGGAGCAGCAGAGGCTTCTCGGGGCATAGGCGGAAGTGACGCGGGAGTTGACGCAGCAATGTGGCGTGAATTTAGTTATTTAGTTAATATTTTTAATCAACCGAAATAAAATATTATATAAAATATATATATATATATATATTAAAATAGAACAGCCAGGTGTAAAAACAAACACAAAGGCAAAGAAATATATTTGAAAAATACGTGCTTAAAGCATGACGTCATTAGCAAGCGCGCAGCTTCTGAAGGACCTCGACCACATCCACCGACCCGTCCGCACCGGAACAAAAACACCCACCGCTAAATTCTTCTGATTTAGCGTGGAACTGACTGTAATTTTCTCAAAGGATGTCCAGTGCTACTCTAAAGGACTACGACATAATTCATTAAGTCTTTGTGTCCCGATAATCTCATTTTCGCGCGTTGATGCTTTTCGGCGTAGTTAGCTTAGCTTGCTAGCTAGCTAGCCGCTAACGAAAAGAGGCACATGACTCATCGCCAAGCAGAGCTCAAATGCGGATTTTTTGGAATTATCATTTGAAAATGTGTGAAAGAACGACACCCAAGTACAAAGAGGAACTTTGTGGAATAAAAGAAGAGAACGAGCAACATCTTCAACTGCTTGACGAAGGTTGCAACCAACCTCGTGTTGTGCCACACAAAGCAGGTTTGTACACGTCTAACTCTCATTTGCTTTGTATAGAACGACTTTCGATCGTTAGAAATATGCATCACACGTTCAAGGATATTGTCGTTTTATTTTTAAATATTGCCTTTTACTTGTCGGTTTGCTGAACATTTGTTGATGCCAAATGAAATCAGTGCAGAAAATAAATGCCAAAGAATAACCAATAGTGGGGGGTGAACTCCATGTTTTCCCAGTATAAAATTTGAACTGATTATTTAACATTTTACATTTTCTGTTTTTTATATCTTGTTCAAGCAATTCCTTACGGAAGGAATTCTGCTTGAATCTAAAATATGTGCACACTGCGGCGAAAACATTAATGGCGGTTGATCAATTTTAGTGGATAAAACACAAAATATTACGTTTTTTTTTTTTAAAAATCAAGTACGTATTGGTTTTATTTGTTTATTTATTAACTTTGTACTGGCTTCGTCGGGTGAGAGTCAAAGAACCTCGTGTGGCCCTGCACTGTTTTGTGCACAGGTGCATTGTTTCACCTCATCCAAACATTTAAAATACATTGAATGCATCCATCCAGGGTTGCACGGATCTCATCAGTGAACAAGCACATGCTGCAAGGAATGCATCTGCATCTTTGGCTTACTATGGGCTTAAAAAGGGAGAACGTCACAACCCCCTTTTCTACCAACAAGTCCAGGAACATTTAGTTCCTGGTAATAAAGTTCCTGTGGCCCAGGTGGTTTGCATCTCCCCCGCAACTCATAGTTCTTGATAATTTATGCAAAAGACAACGATGACGGAACAGTGGGAGGTGTTGTGTTACTTTGTTACTCATTACTGACACCCTCTGGCTGTTATACATCATTGCGGTTACAAAATAATTCAGTGAACTCATATTATGGTGTATCTTAGTCTAATTTTAATACATATTGGATAACTTTAAAATATACGGTCATTATTCAAATATGTCAACATGAAAGTCAGAGTGAAAGTGTTGTTGCTTAATGCTTATGTGTAGGGATTTTTACTCTTCAAACGTAATTTTGTTTTAAAATTTATTTCAAAACAGAAATTTTATAAAAATAAAAAGGGTAACGTCGGAACTTACTCGCAGGATAAATATAATTTTGGGTAAAAAAAAAACAAACGTAAATCATACAATAAATAGCGACTCTGATTCCAGGGCCCCTTTAATTCTTTTAGGGATCCGGATTATAATGGAAGCAAAAAGTACCCACAATGAAACTATCTCTCAATGCAAAATGAAAAACTTGTAAACATATTTCACTTGAAGGATTCCTATTTTATCAATGACATGATGTTGCGATGACCCCCAGTGGTCTGCATCAATATGTTCGGGTCCCACAACAGGTGTTCCATCAGACGCACACAATAGCCTGTGTGTGCTAACCTCAGCTCGCTTCTAGAAACGTCTGTGACTAATTCAGGAATGAAATCGGGCATCAGCCGCAAGGTGCTTCCTTTTTAAATGCTCGTTTATCACTGTTGTGCTGCTAAAAGGAGGTTTACATCGTCGGACGTAATTTTGTGAAATGTCCCCATGGTCCGGTCCAAGTCGGGGTCGCATGCATTGCTCCGTGTGCGGCAGGCACAATTCAAGGTAGCACGGTAGAAAATAAGACAGTCGCCGCATGAGCTTTGACTTGACCAAACCAAATTTGTCTTTTTGTGTCCTGCAGACGTCAATGAAAACGATCTCCGTTCTGTGAAAGAGGAGCCAGACTGGACTCACATCAAAAAGGAGGAGGAGGAGATCAACAAGTCACCACTGAACGCTGTCCCTATAAAGACTGAAGATGAAAACAAGGGTGAGGGTGAGGACAACAGAGGGGCGGAGCCTACAAGCAGCAGCTCAAGGCATCACGTGACAACAGAAGGTGATGAAGACCACTGGGGGCCATCACAAGCACAAAATGAGGGCACATCAGACGCTCATGACGATGATGATGATACTGATGATGATGATGATGATGATGGTGGGCAAGCCAAAGGTGAAAGGGCAAAGCTGTCTTAAAAGGGCACAGAAAAACACGCAGTGGTGAAAAACCTTTTTCCTGCTCGGTTTGTGGCAAAAGATTCTCTCAAAAGTCTCATTTAGTAAGGCACACAAGAACGCACAGTGGAGAAAAACATTTTTCCTGCTCAGTTTGCGGAAAAGGTTTCTCTCAAAAGGCAAATTTAACAGAACATGCAAGAACACACAGTGGAGGAAAACCTTTTTCTTGCTCAGTTTGTGGCAAAAGCTTCTTTCAAAAGTCAAGTTTAAAAAGGCACACAAGAACACACAGTGGAGAAAAACCTTTTTCTTTCTCAGTTTGTGGTAAAAGCTTCTCTCAAAAGTTTGATTTAACAATCCACACAAGAACACACAGTGGAGAAAAACCTTTTTCATGCTCAGTTTGTGGAAAATGCTTCTCTCAAAAGGCACATTTAACAGAACACGCAAGAACACAGTGGAGAAAAACCTTTTTCGTGCTCAGTTTGTGGCAAGAGTTTCTCTCGAAAGTCACATTTACGAATCCACACAAGAAAGCATAGTGGAGACAAGCCATTCAGTTGCAGCGTTTGTGCTAAAAAATTCTCCACGAAACATTATGCTGAGAGACACAATTGTGCTGGTGAGAATTGCAGCGATACTTGAAGATTAAAAAAAAAATTAAAAAAATGAAAGAACCGACTCTTTGTGGTAAGATGTAAATGTGATTTTGAATAAAATATGATGACATTGAATTTTGCAAAGCTCTTTTATTGACACAAAGCCAATGTGATTAGTGCCAGAAGAAGCAATGTGTCTGAGTGATGATTTGTTTTGGTGTTTACATCAAACATGTAAATAAAATTTATTGCCTTTGCCTGGAATAACATTTTTTAACGTTATGCTTTTCAGTTGTCGTCTTAATCATACCTAATGGAAAAAGTGTGAGAAGAAACTGTGCTTATGAAATCGGTGCCTTCCACAATCATAAATAAAATCACTTGTTCCACTTGCTCAACTGGCTTTCATTACGCAGTGTGAAAAGGTGAAAAACTGAACTAGAAGTTGAACTCTAAAAAGAACCAAAAAGAGAAACGCGAATAGTCTCGGTTTCTCTTTCTAGGTTGAGCTCTATCAAGTGTTTGGGGTTTGTTGCGAAGCAGAATCTCACTTCGGAAAAACTATAATTTTGTCAAATATACCAAATATTTTTGTTCATGCTATATTATATTTTTTATACTTTGGATTGCTTATATAATGAAATCGGGAAATATTAAAATGTAAAATTAGCAACGACATACAGACTTAATGCAATTAATAAGAAATATAGAAACATTTTATAAATATTGAACTAATTCAAAAGAGTCCTAATCGTGAAATAAATATTGAAATATAAAAAATACTTATGTATTAAATTAATTCAATAACCCGACCCTGGATGAGCGGCAGAAAATGGCTGGATGGATGGAATAATTTAAATTGCATACATATTCAAATGAACAAATATGTTAGGAAATATTCAAGTGTGAAATAAAAAGGTTTAAATTAATATTGATATAATTTTGCATATTAAAATAATTGAATAAATATTGTATTATTACATAAGCAAGCTTAAATATAAATTGAAATAAATGAAAAAAAAAAGTCGTGTATTTTTAAATGGCCTAATATAGATATGGGAAGTAATTCTCTTCGCATACCAGCCTGGCATCAGTGTGGATGATGCCATGATCTACCTGCTCCACACTTCACTCTCCCACCTGGAGAAGGCTGGGGGCACGGTGAGGATCATGTTCTTATTGGGAGACAAGCTGGAGCAGGCGGGAGTGGCCCACCACCTCATCACATGGATCCACGACTACCTCACAAACCGGCCACAGTACGTGAGGACACAGGACTGTGTGTCTGACGTGCTCCTCTGCAGCACGGGAGCGCCGCAGGGAACTGTGCTGGCTCCCTTCCTGTTCACCCTCTACACCTCTGACTACAAATTCAATTCCTCTACCTGTCACCTGCAGAAGTTCTCTGATGACTCCGCGATTGTCGGCCTCATCACTGACAATGACGATCTGGAGTACAGAGGGGTTACACGCAGGGGTTCGTGGACTGGTGTCAGCAGAACCGCCTCCAAATCAACGCTGTGAAATCCAAAGAGCTGGTGGTGGATTTCCGCAAGCGTCGGCACTCTCCACCTGCACCAGTGAATATCCAGGGAACAGACGTTGAGAGGGTCTCAACTTACAAGTACCTGGGTGTTCATCTGAACAATAAACTGGACTGGAGCGACAACACAGACGCTCTCTATAGGAAGGGTCAGAGCAGACTCTTCCTACTCAGGCGGTTGAGGTCCTTTGGCGTTGGGGGAACACTCCTCAGGAACTTCTATGACTTGGTGGTTTCATCAGTCATCTTCTATGGAGTGGTCTCCTGGGCAGGAGGCATCTCGGGCCGAGACAAAAAGAGACTGGACAAACTGGTGAGGAGGGCCAGCTCTGTCCTGGGCTGCTCCCTGGACTCTGTGGAGTCAGTGGGGGGCAGGAGGATGACGGTGAAACTGGCATCAATGCTGGACAACCCAGCCCACCCACTCAATGACACTCTGAGAACACTCCACAGCTCCTTCAGTGATAGACTTTTACACCCTCGCTGTACCAAAGAGAGATTTCGCCGCCCCTTCCTGCCGACTGCTGTCAGACTTTTTAACAAGAACATTCGGTCAGGCCTACAAACGGGAGGGCATTAGTGCAATTGTGCAGTCCTAGGATGCAATATATACTACGACTGTACTTTCAGCCAAGGGTGTACTTAAATATTGACCAATGATGTATTTTGTTTCCCATTACAGTATTCTTATAACAGTACTTCTATCACTGCAGCATTTCTACCATTGCAGGACGTTCACTATTACAGTACTTTTATCATTGCAGTATTTTTCTATTGTTGCAGTACTTTTCCTATTACAGTACTTTTTCCATTGCAGTATATTTTATCATTGCAGTACTTTTTAACATTACAGTACTTTTATCATTGCAGTATTTTCTATCATGCAGTACTTTTCTATCATGTCAGTACTCTTACCATTACAGTACTTTTATCAGTGTAATATCTTTATCATTGCAGTATTTTCAATCATTCAGTAGTTTTTATCATTACAGTGTTTCCCCCTCTGTATAATGGACAGGCATTAGGAGTGTTTCCTTACACTTAGATACGTTTATACTGTGTATATTTGCATGCGTTTTTATGAATGTCTGCTGCTAATGTTATACATTAACGGCTACATTACGCCGCCGACTCTGTGTGATCTATATCTTTGCTGCTGTAACACTTCAGATTTCCCCATTGTGGGACTAATAAAGGACATCTTATCTTATCTTATAAAGAGAATTACTTCCCATATCTACATTAGGCCATTTAAAAATACACAACTTTTTTTTTCATTTATTTCAATTTATATTTAAGCTTGCTTATGTAATAATACAACATTTATTCAATTATTTTAATATGCAAAATTAGATCAATATTAATTTAAACCTTTTTATTTCACTCTTGATTATTTCTTAACATATTTGTTCATTTGAATATGTGTACAATTTAAATTATTCCATCCATCCAGCCATTTTCTGCCGCTCATCCAGGGTCGGGTTATTGAATTAATTTAATACATAAGTATTTTTTATATTTCAATATTTATTTCAAGATTAGGACTCTTCTCAATGTGTTCAATATTTATAAAATGTTTCTATATTTCTTATTAATTGCATTAAGTCTGTATGTCGTTGCTAATTTTACATTTTAATATTTCCCGATTTCATTATATAAGCAATCCAAAGTAAAAAAAATATAATATAGCATGAACAAAAATATTTGGTATATTTGACAAAATGATAGTTTTTTCCGAAGTGAGATTCTGCTGAGCAACAAACCCCAAACACTTGTTAGAGCTCAACCTAGAAAGTGTATTTAGCCAGTCATAAATTTATTCAGAAAGCGAAATATTAAATGTATGTGAGGGGATATTCGAAGAGTTTGAGTTTTGTTCAATGAACCATACATATACGAGCCAGCCAAACACAGCGAGAAAACCAGCGCTGACTCCAGTCGCCATCAAGTTGCCAACTCCTGACATTCCAAAACCTTTGAGAGAAATTGAGACTATTTGCGTTTCTCTTTCTGGTTCTTTTTATAGTTCAACTTCGAGATCAGTTTTTCACCTTTTCACACAGCGTAATGAAGGCCAGTTGAGCAAGTGGAACAAGTGATTTAATTGATGATTGTGGAAGGCAACGATTTCATAAGCACCGTTTCTTCTCACACCGTTTCCATTAGGTACGATTAAACAGACAACTGAAAAGCATAATGTTAAAAAATGTTATTCCAGGCAAAGGCAATAAATTTTATTTACATGTTTGATGTTAACACACAAAAAAACTCATCATCACTCAGACACATTGCTTCTTCTGGCACTGATCACATTGGCCTTGTGTCAATAAAAGAGCTTTGCAAAATTCAATTTCATCATATTTTATTGAAAATCACATTTACATCTTACCACAAAGAGTCGGTTCTTTCATTTTTTTTTTCTTTTTTTAATCTTCAAGTATCGCTGCAATTCTCACCAGCACAATTGTGTCTCTCAGCATGCTGTTTAGTGAAGAATGTTTTAGCACAAACGCTGCAACTGAATGGCTTGTCTCCATTGTGTGTTCTTGTGTGGCTTTGTAAACTTGACCTTTGAGAGAAACTCTTGGCACAAACTGAGCAGGAAAAAGGTTTTTCTCCAGTGTGTGTTCTTGTGTGGCTTGTGAAATGCGACTTTTGAGAGAAACTCTTGGCACAAACTGGGCAGGAAAAAGGTTTTTCTCCAGTGTGTGTTCTTGTGTGGCTTGTGAAATGCGACTTTTGAGAGAAACTCTTGGCACAAACTGAACAGGAAAAAGGTTTTTCTCCAGTGTGTGTTCTTGTGTGATTTGTTAAAAATGACTTTACATTAAAGCTTTTGCCACAAACTGAGCAGGAAAAAGGTTTTTCACCACTGTGCTTTCTTATGTGGTTTGTTAAATGCAACTTTTGAGAGAAACTCTTGCCACAAACTGAGCAGGAAAAAGGTTTTTCTCCACTGTGTGTTCTTGCGTGCCTTGTGAAATTAGAATTATGGGAGAAGCTTCTCCCACAATCTGAGCACGAAAAGGGTTTTTCACCACTGTGTGTTCTTGTGTGGATTGTTAAATGAGAATTTTGAGAGAAACTCTTGCCACAAATTGAGCAAGAAAAAGGTTTTTCTCCACTGTGTGTTCTTGTGTGCCTTACTAAATGAGTCTTTCGAGAGAAGCTTTTACCACAAACTGAGCACGAAAAGGGTTTTTCACCACTGTGTGTTCTTGTGTGGTATGTTAAATTTGATTTTAGAGAAAAGCTTTTACCACAAACCAAGCAGGAAAAAGGTTTTTCTCCACTGTGTGTTCTCGTGTGCGGTTTTAACGACAGCTTTGAAGTTAATGAGTCAGTGTGACATGCCCTTTCACCTTTGGCTTGCCCATCATCATCATCATCATCATCATTAGTATCATCATCATCGTCATGAGCGTCTGATGTGCCCTCATTTTGTGCTTGTGATGGCCCCCAGTGGTCTTCATCACCTTCTGTTGTCAAGTGATGACTTGAGCTGCTGCTTGTCGGCTCCGCCCCTCTTTTGTCCTCACTCTCATCCTTGTTTTCATCTTCAGTCTTTATAGGGAAAACGTTCAGTGGTGACTTGTTGATCTCCTCCTCGTCCTCCTCCTTTTTGATGTGAGTCAAGTCTGGCTCCTCTTTCACAGAACGGAGATCGTATACACTGACGTCTGCGGGACACAAAAAGACAAATTTGGTTTGGTCAAGTCAAAGTTCAGGCGGCGACTGTCTTATATTATTTCTCCCGTGCTACCTTAACTTGTGCCTGCCGCACACGGAGCAATGCATGCGACCCCGATTTGGACCAGACCATGGGGGCATTTCACAAAATTACGTCCTACGATGTAAACCTCCTTTTAGCAGCACAACAGTGATAAACGAGCATTTAAAAAGGAAGCACGTTGCGGCTGATGCCCGATTTCATTCCTGACATAGTCACAGACGTTTCTGGAAGCGAGCTGAAGTTAGCACACACAGGCTATTGTGTGCGTCTGATGGAACACCTGTTGTGGGACCCTAAGATATTAATGGGGGGCCACTGGGGGCCATCGCAACATAATGTCATTGATAAAATAGGAATCCTTCAAGCGAAATATGTTTTCAAGTATTTCATTTTGCATTTATGGATAGTTTCATCGTGGGTACTTTTTGCTTCCATTATAATCTGGATCCCTAAAAGAATTCAAGGAGCCCTGGCATCAGAGTCGCTATTTATTGTATGATTTACGTTACTTTTTTTTAACCCAAAATGACATTTATCCTGCGAGTAAGTTCCGACATTACCCTTTTTATTTTTATAAAATTTCTGTTTTGAAATAAATTTTAAAACAAAATTACGTTTGAAGAGTAAAAGTTCTTCCACATAAGCATTAAGCAACAACACTTTCACTCTGACTTTCATGTTGACATATTTGAATAATGACCGTATATTTTAAAGTTATCCAATATGTATTAAAATTAGACTAAGATACACCATAATAATATTAGAGTTCACTTAATTATTTTGTACCTGCAATGATGCATAACAGCCATAGGGTGTCAGTAATGAGTAACAAAGTAACACAAGACCTCCCACTAATACGTCATCATTGCCATTTGGATAAATTACCAGGAACTATGAGTTGCAGTGGAGATGCAAACCACCTGGGCCACAGGAACTTTATTACCAGGAACTAAATGTTCCTGGACTTGTTGGTAGAAAAGGGGGTTGTGACGTTCTCCCTTTTTAAGCCCATAGTAAGCCAAAGATGCAGATGCATTCCTTGCAGCATGTGCTTGTTCACTGATGAGATCCGTGCAACCCTGGATGGATGCATTCAATGTATTTTAAATGTTTGGATGGGGTGAAACTACGCACATGTGCACAAAACTTGAATTACACCCGACGAAGCCAGTACAAAGTTAATAAATAAATAAATAAGACCAATACGTACTTGATTTTTTTTTTTTTAACTTAATATTTTGTGTTTTATCCACTAAAATTGATCAACCGCCATTAATGTTTTCGCCGCAGTGTGCACATATTTTAGATTCAAGCAGAATTCCTTCCGTAAGGAATTGCTTGAACAAGATATAAAAAACAGAAAATGTAAAATGTTAAATAATCAGTTCAAATTTGATACTGGGAAAAACATGGAGTTCACCCCCCCACTATTGGTTATTCTTTGGCAATTATTTTGTGCACTGATTTAATTTGGCATAAACAAATGCTCAGCAGACCTGCAAGTAAAAGTCAATATTTAAAAATAAAACGGCAATAACCTTGAACGCATTTCCCCAAACAACTTAATGTTGTGATGCATATTTTTAACGATAGAAAGTCGTTCTTTACAAAGCAAATGAGAGTCGGACGGGTACAAACCTGCTTTGTGTAGCACAACACGAGGCTGGTTGCAAACTTTGCCCAGCGATTGAAGATGTTGCTCGTTCTCTTCTTTTATTCCACAAAGTTCCTCTTTGTACTTGGGTGTCGTTCTTGCACACATTTTCAAATGATAATTCCCAAAAATCCGCACTTGATCTCTGCTTGGCGATGAGTCATGTGCCTCTTTTTGTTAGCGGCTAGCTAGCTAACAAGGTAAGCTAACTACGCCGAAAAGCATCAACGCGCGAAAATGAGATTATCGGGACACAAAGACTTAATGAATTATATCGACGTCCTTGAGAGTAGCACTGGACATCCTGTGAAAAAATTACAGTCAGTTCCACACTAAATCAGAAGAATTTAGCGGTGGGTGTTTTTGTTCCGGTGTTGACGGGTCGGTGGATGTGGTCGAGGCCCTTCGCAAGCTGCGCGCTTGCTAATGACGTCATGCTTTAAGCACGTATTTTTCAAATATATTTCTTTGCCTCTGTGTTTGTTCTGTTTTGATATATATTTTATATAACATTTTAATTCGGTTGATGAAAAAAATAACAAAATAACTAAATTAACGCCGCATTCGCGAGTCAGCTCCTACGTCACTTCCGCCTATTTCCCGAGAAGCCGCTGCTGGAACAGCAGTGGGACGTTTACGTTTCTCCGACCGAACTTGCAACAATGCTGTGGTTCACTCGGGCTGCAAGATTGTATGAATATAATGTCTGCATATACTAGCAGTGCTTCTCAATTATTTCACACCCGCCCCTACCAAGAAGAAAAAGATTCGCGCCCCCCCACCACCACCAATTTGTTTTCTGTCTTTGTAGATTGATATTAGATTGTCAATAAAATATCCCTTAACTAAGCTAAATTGACAAGAAATATAATTTTGAGAACTATTATAGTGAGGATCTCGAAGCTCAGTACTCTGTTGTGCAAATATTGATGAGATGACACATATTTGTCATGTTATTGTTGGAGTTGGGTCACCGTGGAAATAAGAAGTAGTTAGTAAATCAACCTTTAAAAGCCAAACTTCCTCCAACGCGTCTTCGTTTTTTTGTACTCAAGAAGAAAAGGGTCAAATAAAGACTCAACAACTGATTAGAGGTCCGATATTTAGTTTCTTCCATTTCTGGAGTTCAGGAAGTACAAAGATAGATATCTGGGTGGCTTTTTCTTCATCTCACGAGAAACTGCACTCGGGCGAGCACAGTCGAAAAATGCGGGCCATCTTTCAGCCCGCTTCAGTCTTTATAGGAGTTTTTTATGTCAAGGGTAATGTAGGTTGAATCGGTCGTCCTCGCTACCTCCCACGGCACGGGTCCACGTTCAAGGGAAGGTCCTCCCCAGGTTAATCATCGTCTGGATAGTTGATTCCCGTCTGGTCCCCAAGACTGGCACGCCAAGGCTGGCCTTCTCCGGCGGGCAGTCCCTCCGTCTCTCTCTCCGCTGGCATTCTTTTGTAATCTTGTCGGTGTGTGCGCGTGTATGTGCAAGTGTATGTGCAGGTGTATGTATATGTCTGTGTGTGTGTATGCGTATGTGCATGTGCTCCGATCTCCAATTGTTATGTCTTTCGGAATGTGTTTTTCTTTTGATAGCGTCTGTGTGAGTCCTCCAGTGCCCAATTTGGTATATTTCCCTCTACAGCCCATGTGGAGAATGTGCTTCGTCGTATTTGTCCATGAAGTGCTGTGAATGTGAGGGCAGCTCATGGAAATGCTATGTGTAGAGGTTATTTTAGATTCCATTAGTTTCTTCTTATTTTCGTTGTTCAACCTCTTCGTTTGGTGGCGAATAAAAACAACTTTTTACGCGTGAACAAACACTGATGGTCGAAGCACGGCAAAAAGACCGTGTTGCTCCTTCGCCATCATCTTTATTTCTTCTTCAACCAAAAAACACTTTCTTCTTCGTGCATTACAGTAAATAAAGAATTGCGCCCTCTAACGTTGACACATTTCACTCCACAAATCAAAATAATTACAAAAGACAAAGAAATGTATAATTTCTTCTCACAAACATACAAATGGCAAAAAACAAATATTTGCAATCATTATCCATAAAAATATAAACATTTGTGAAATGGCGCTAACAACTCATATTCACAGACACAAAAGACAAGGGCCTGGAAACCCTCAGTGTTGAGAGAACACTATATCTGCAAAGGTAGGCCCCGCATTGTCTCCCTATACATTGATGACGGCGCTGAAGAAAGCGGACACAGAGACTGTGACTGAATAAGTCATCAGAGCTGAACAGAATATCATTATATTATATGGCGAGCGAAGGGTTGATGATGGCAATGATTATGAGAGGGCTACGGGAAAAATATAAGCCTTTCACGTTAATGGTGACGCACGACTCAATGGACGTTTCGCTGGGGGAGTTCAAGGCCAAATTATGGAACTCCGAGGCAGCGGAAGACAAAGGATCGCTCGCCGAGGAGGCCGGAGGGACAGTGATGAAAGCACGGGCGGCGCAAAAGAAGAAAAGCAGACCGCCGACGGAGCTGGCGTGTTGGCGATGCGGCGAAAAGGGTCACCGTAAAGATGACTGCTCAAAGACTAGTTGGTGTAGTTTCTGTTAACATACAGGACCAGCGGACAAAGCATGCCGGAAGAAGCGCGGACAGAGCGCCCGGTACGCGTGCGTCCAAAAAGGCGGAGACGATGACGCCGGTGGCAGCCATGAAATGCAACATGATGACGCCAGGAGCGCAACCGGAGGTGAGGATTACTCCTTCAAGACGGAGACTGAGAATACCAACTGGACAGCACAGCAATTTCAACAAAAGGTACTGATTGTGGACACAGGTGCATCGTCCCACTTTATGAACGACAAAAGATGGTTTAAGAACTTTGTGAGCAATTTCAGGCCGGAGAAACACAGCATGGGGCTCGCAGATGGGAAACGTGTTTTTGGGCTGGCACAAGGCAAGGGAAACGCACAGGTGTGTCCAATAGTCAGTAAGGGGCGTCGGTGTAAAGTTACGTTCAAGAACGCCCTCTACATCCCATCCTTGCCTCAAGAACTGTTTTCCGTGAAGCGAGCTACAGCTAAGAGTGCCAAAGTGTTCTTCAGGGAAGGCGAAGACGTTCTTACGGCGCCTGATGGTCCAACATTTGTTATTTATTATGTGTATAAAAGAATGTACTACTTGAAAACAGAGTGTGATAAAAATGGTGTGTGTAAAGTCAGCCATGATATTCAGACATGGCACGAGATAATGGGGCACTGCAACTATGAGGATATATTGAAATTGCAAAATGTAACAGTTGGCATGCACATTAGTGGTGCGAAACACAAGCCTGATAAAGAATGTGATGTATGCATAAAAGGGAAGTTCACCCAAACGAGAAACCGAAATCCAACTGACAAGGTAAAGACATTGCTAAAACTGGTGAACACAGATTTAGCTGGTCCTATTAGCAACGAATCCATTGATGGTTTTAAGTATGTGCAATCTTTTACAGATGTGTATACAGGTGCGGTGTTTGTTTATTTTTTGAAAGCAAGGATGATGGCGATGCTCTTCAAGCTACCAAGAAGTTCTTATCTGATGTAGCACCATATGGCACTGCGAAATACATACGGTCAGACAATGGAACCCAGTTTACAAACAGAGACTTTAAGACACTGCTACGATAGAACAATATGAGACATGAAACCTCCTGTCCTTATTCCCCACACCAGAATGGGGTAGCTGAGAGGGAATGGCCGACTCTTTTTGATATGGCTAGGTGTAAGCTTATTGACTGCAACTTACCAAAGAGCCTGTGGCACAATGCTGTTCAGGAGGCGGCATATATAAGAAATCTGTGTTTTAATAAGCATACAGGCACCACTGACAGGAAAAATGTGTCATTTATCAAGGATGCACAAGTTCGGGTCAATATGCTATGCCTATCAACAAGACAGGATTAAACTAGACTTTAAGTGCGAAAAAGGACACTTTGTAGGGCACGACAAAGGCAGTCCAGCCTTTCTAGTTTATTATCCAGTGAGGGAAAGGTGCAAAAGCACAGACTGGTAAAGTTTGTCAGCAAGACAACATGTGAAAATGAAACGCTGACTTATGAGTTAGATCTGCAACCTAGAGTGAGTTGTGAAGTCAAAGACACCCCACAACCTCGTGCGAGCACAGACATACAAACTGGTGGTTCAAAACAACCAAAAGATGATGATGACAAGCACCCTAAAGGGACACCACAGGTCCCAAGTAGTGGGAGATATCCTACTCAAGAACGAAGACCACCGGGTTATCTAAAAGATTACACTCAAGACAGCAGTGAGGAGGATGACAGTACACTCGTTAGCACAGACTACTGCAACAGAGTAATGTGCAATATTCCCCTAAACTTTAAAGAGACCTGAACATCAACTGAGTCAAAAAAATGAAAGAAAGCAATGGAGAGATGAAGTCCTTAGAGGAAATCCACACTTTCACTTTGACTAAATTGCCAGATGGCAGAGAGACAGTGGGAGGAAAGTGGGTCTATTCAATCAAGGAAGGCAGTGATGGACGTGAGATGTACAAGGCCAGGTTTGTAGTGAAAGGTTATAGCTAGAGAGCAGGAATAGACTATGGTGAAATATTCTCACCAACAGCAAATCTGACTCGTGTACGGGTGGCGATGCAAAAGGCTGACGTAAAAACAGCTTATTTGCACGCACCCATTGATAGAGAAATCTACATGGAACAACCTGAGGGTTATGAGAAAGGAAGAGATGGGCTAGTGAATAAGCTGGAGAAGTCCATTTACGGCCGAAAACAATTTGGACGTAATTGGAATTTATTACTTCACAAATACCTAATCGGGAACAAATTTATCCAGAACCCAGCAGACCACTGTGTATACACGAAAGAGTCTAAAGTAGAAGGGAAAGTGATAATTGTTATCTGGGCTGATGACCTCATCATTGCCGCCAATAACACAAAAGTGGCTTCGAGGAAGTGAAGAGCATGCGATCCACCAAGTTTAAAATGAAGGACCTAGGCAGGTTAAAACATTTCCTTGGCATGGTCTTCAGCCACTCGGAAGGCCGTGTAAATGTGACACAAAACAAGTATGTAGAAAAGATCCTAAACCATTTTGACATGTAAATGTGTCGAACAAGGGAAACACCCTGCGAACAAAAACTAGACTACACTGAAGATGCGCCGAGAATGACTGATGTAAAAATGTACAGAGAAGCGGTTGGCAGTCTCATATATTTGGCCACCGGCACACGCCCTGATCTATGTTTTGTGGTGAGCCGACTATCGCAACATTTTTTCTGAACCCACAGATGAGCACTGGATCACGGTCAAACATGTCTCGCGTTATTTCAGAGGTACAACCGACGGACAGCTCTGTTTCAGAAAGAGCAGTGAGGGTCTAGGCCTTCGAGCTTACAGTGATGCAGATTGGGCGTCAGACGCTACTGACGGATGCAGTACCACGGGGTATTGTGTGAGTATGTGTGATGACAGTGCACTGGTCTCATGAAGGACCAAGAAACAACAAACAGTAGCACTATCTACCTGTGAGGCAGAATACATGGCTTTAGCCCTAACAATACAGGAGTGTATTTATTTGGAACAACTGTTAAAAGGTATTGATGACTATGTGTACACGAAAACTATCATTCATGAGGACAATCAAGGGGCTATCGCACTTGCGAGGAACCCTGTATACAGGCAGAGGTGTAAACATGTGGACATCAAATATCATTTTATTAGATCCATTATAAAAGACGAGAAGATGATACTTGTTTACTGTCCCACAAATGACATGGCAGCAGATGTTATGACCAAGCCTGTTACCAAATCTAAATTGAAGAAATTTACAGGGGTCCTGTTTGGCATGTAAATATTTGACATTCAAATGTCATGTTATTTTTTTATGTCTTTGTGAAAGTTGTACAGTATACAAGCCATTCATAAGTGGGAGTGTTGAGTGTTATTGTATGACTGCTTGTTACTGTAATGTGCTTATTTGCCACAAGGGGTGCTGTCGCTAACAGACGATGCCATGTTAGGCAGGTGTTCAAGCCTTATTTCTCTCTCTCTGCTTTTGGCTCTGGAGAAGAGCAGTTCGTGTGTGTTGCTGAAATAAACTACGCCAGTTGGCTAACGAGAGAAGTTGTCTACATATCAGAATTATTCTTCTGCTGCGACTGGGCATCAAGGTATAATCCTATGATGCCACATGACCATGGATTTTATCAGATGTTATTCTACATTTGCCATGACGCAACTTTATTTCAATACATAGTGCACATATCATGTTGCAGTGGAGTGAACTGTGCTGAGTGTTTGCAGTGTGGGGGGTGATACAGGGGGGCCTCTCTACTGCAGAGAGGGGCTTCTAGGAATTGGCAGGGCGGTGGCACTTCTTCAGAAGTGAGGATGAAGTAACCAACGTCGTGATGAGCCCTGATAAGAAGAAGTTGGCCCCAAAGTCTGACGCAAACAACAACATGCGGGGTCCTGATAGAAGATGTTGACGTCAAAGTCAGCTGCAGTCAGCTGCGACCCACGGCGACACGCCAATGATGAACCGGACTAAACCATCTTTTGAGAAGAGGAACTGTACCACCCTTTAGTGTAATCTGATTTCTTGAAGTGTAATCTGATTCCCCGATGTTATAAGAGGGAATGTGTGAAAAGCATTGACGAACAGGGGGGAGATAAAGTTGTCAAATAAACTTTGTTAACCTCTCAGTATCCACTTGGGCTGTGCGTCTTTCTCCTTCCAGCTATGAACCCGATATGTCAAATTGGCGAACCTGACATATAATTGGTCCTTCGAGAGCCGTGAACCCAACATACTGGAAGCGTCCGGGGGCGAAGCCGACGACCGGGGACAATCGTGGCCACGACGAGGATTTCTTTTTTTTTTCCAGGATTTATTTTTCTTTTCCCCTTTTTCTTTTTGTTTTTTTGTGTTTCTTTTTTTGGACCTGGTCCTCGACTTTGCTGCTGGAAGGCTGAAAGTTGAAGGGAGGCTGCGGAGAGAGACGTTCAGCTCATCTTGGGTGAGTGTGTCATTTCCGAATGGGATAAATGTGGGCATTTGAAGGGGTACGTAGTTAAATTCCGTGGGGATATTGGAGGGCGGACTCCACTACGAATAGACAGAGTAAGTCTTTAAAACTGTGTAAAACCGTAAGAATACTAGTCAATGTTACGTGAAGAGACAGAGATAGTCTATAAAACTGATAGAGGATAACAGGGGTGTATCCTCCACGCGCGTTTGAAGGGGGAAAAATAAGGGGAAGAGAAATAAGGGAAAAGAGAGAGATAAGGGGAAAAAGAAAAAAGGGGAAAAATAAAAGTCAAGAGGGAAAATCAAGGAAAAATAGGGGGAAAAATAGTGTGAATGAATAAGTGTGTGTGGCGCTATGCGATAAATGGATACATAGAAATGGTTGCCCCCCCCCGAAATTTTATTGTCGTTGGGCTGAATGTCATTTTCCAATGAGAACATGAGGGTTTAGTGTCTGTATGTTTATCAGGGTGCAATATTAGCTTCGCCAGCAGAGGGTGCCTAGGACCTTGCTCATCAGAGCCGACGCTGACTACCGTAGCAGAAGAACAGTCAATTTGTGATGACGCAAGAGAAGCTACGCTTCAAGAACATTTCTGAATGTTACTATTGTGCCCTGACAGGGAGAAGTGCTGCTGATTGGAGAAAAATAAATACGTTGCACGGCAGATGAGTTGGCCCATCATTTCAAGCTGTGTAACATGTGCATGGAGGCTTGCAACCTCATTTTGGAACGGGAAATTTAACTAACAACTGTCTGGGAAGCAGAAGCTTGGGAATTACCTAAAACAGAGTAATTGTCAACCTGTTCAGGGATTGGAGAACAGTTAAGGGAAACATGGGGAAATCAAACAGTAAAAAGCTAGAAAAAAAGGATCCGAAACAACAATTGACGTGTAAGGACTAGAAATTTATAGAAAGCCAATGTCCGGAAAAAGTAAAACATTTAAACTTATGCTTGCGTAATGAAAGCCAGTTGAGCAAGTGGAACAAGTGATTTTATTGATGACTGTGGAAGGCACCGATTTCATAAGCACAGTTTCTTCTCACACCTTTTCCATTAAATACGATTAAAAAGACAACTGAAAAGCATAATGTTAAAAAATATGTATTAAGCTGACCAGCGAATTCATGTTATAACAAAAAAACAAATATTAAAACTTATTATTTTTTTATTCCCCAGCCATTATTTTTGTATTTATTCAATTACTTCGACTTTTACCTGCTGGTACGCCATCCGGTGTGCCCTGTGAATGTTATGATCCTCCAGCAGAACTGGAGGGTTGAAGAGGACTCTCCAAACGCAGACACGGAAAAAAGGTGGTGATACAAAGATAGTGTAGCGACTTTGTAAATAGTTCAAGGGTTCTGTGTTTTCCTCTTTTCTGTGGAGGCTGTGAAGGCAGCAGGGGAGTGAACTTTATGTTGTTGTTGTGTTGCTCTCTCTCTGATCGGCGTGGTTGCGGCCAACAGCAGCCGTTTTTGGCTTAATAATAAAAGCGTTCGCTGATGGACAAATTGGCCTGATATTATACAACGTTACAATATTTATTATAATCACAATATAGTCAGTGTAATCAGCGCGTCTCGCAGCAGCTGATGGCATGGCGCGAGACTATCGCTGGAGGAACGCCCACACAGCTGAAAAAACAAAAACACACGCGGCATGACAGGCACGGATCATGACAGTGAAATGAAAGGTGGCATTCTTCATTTATTTATTTATTCATTTATTCATTCATAACTGACAGCCTCGCTCTCCGCCGTTGCCCGGGCGGAAGGTGCTCCTATTCGGCTTAACTACCACGCACGCCGGCCGGTCTCCTTCGGAGCTCACGCACGGTCCCGAACGAAGCCAAATGTCGCCGCGCGAGTGCCCGGGCGAAAGTTGTTTATCTTCGGCTTGACAGCCACACACGCCGGCCGGTCTCCTTCGGAGCTCACGCACGGTGTCCGATCGTGTACGTCGCCACCAATCGTGTCCGGGGGAACCTGCTCTTCTTCGGCCACTCTCTTCTTCGTCCACTCTCCTCTTCGGCGCACGCCGGCCGTCTAACCGCTTCAGCGCCCCCTTGTGCCGCTCGGCGAAACTACAATGTTCCCGAATATTTTTTAGACCCGCGAAGCACTGAACCCGCAAAAGGTGAACCGCGAAGTAGCGGGGGTTCACTGTATTAAATGTATGTGAGGGAATATTTGAAGAGTTTGAGTTTTGTTCAATGGACCATACATATACGAGCCAGCCAAACACACCGAGAAAACCAGCGCTGACTCCAGTCGCCATCAAATTGCCAACTCCTGACATGCCAAAACCTTGAAGAGAAACTGAGACGATTTGCGTTTCTCTTTCTTGTTCTTTTTATAGTTCAACTTCTAGATCTGTTTTTCACCTTTTCACAACGTAATGAAGGCCAGTTGAGCAAGTGGAACAAGTGATTTTATTGATGATTGTGGAAGGCACCGATTTCATAAGCACAGTTTCTTCTCACACCTTTTCCATTAGGTACGATTAAAAAGACAGCTGAAAAGTATAATATTAACAAATGTTGTTACAGGCAAAGTTTCCTTTACATGTTTGATGTAAACACACAAAACAAATCATGATCACTCAGACACATTGCTTCTTCTGGCACAGATCACATTGGCTTAATGTCAATAAAAAAGCTTTGCAAAATTGAATTTATCATATTTTATTCAAAATCAAAATTTACATCTTACCACAAAGAGTCAGTTCCTTCAGTTATTTGTTTTCTTTTTTTTAAGCTTCAAGGATTGCTGCTTTTCTCACCAGCACAATTGTGACTCTCCGCATATTGTTTAGTGGAGAATTTTTTAGCACAAACGCTGCAACTGAATGGCTTTTCTCCAGTGTGTGTTCTTGTGTGGTTTCGTAAATACGACTTTTGAGAGAACCTCTTGGCACAAACTGAGCAGGAAAAATGTTTTTCTCCACTATGTGTTCTTGTGTGTTTTGTGAAATTTGACTTATCAGAGAAACTTTTGCCACAAACTAAGCAGGAAAAAGGTTTTTCTCCACTGTGTGTTCTTGTGTGGATTGTTAAATCAAACTTTTGAGAGAAGCTTTTACCACAAACCAAGCAGGAAAATGTTTTTTCTCCAGTGTGTGTTCTTGTGTGGATTGTTAAATTTGCCTTATGAGAGAAGCATTTTCCACAAACTGAGCAGGAAAGAGGTTTTTCTCCAGTGTGCGTTCTTGTGTGGATTGTTAAACTTGAATTTTGAGAGAAGCTTTTACCACAAACTGAGCAGGAAAAAGGTTTTTCTCCAGTGTGCGTTCTTGTGTGGATTGTTAAACTTGAATTTTGAGAGAAGCATTTTCCACAAACTGAGCAGGAAAAAGGTTTTTCTCCACTGTGCGTTCTTGTGTGGATTGTTAAACTTGAATTTTGAGAGAAGCTTTTACCACAAACCAAGCAGGAAAATGTTTTTTCTCCAGTGTGTGTTCTTGTGTGAATTATTAAATATGACTTTCGAGAGTAACTTTTGCCACAAACTGAGCAGGAAAAAGGTTTTTCTCCAGTGTGCGTTCTTGTGTGGATTGTTAAACTTGAATTTTGAGAGAAGCATTTTCCACAAACTGAGCAGGAAAAAGGTTTTTCTCCAGTGTGCGTTCTTGTGTGGATTGTTAAACTTGAATTTTGAGGGAAGCTTTTACCACAAACTGAGCAGGAAAAAGGTTTTTCTCCACTGTGCGTTTTTACGTGCCCTTTTAAAGACAGCTTTGAAGTGAATGAGTCAGTGTGACATGCCCTTTCACCTTTGGCTTGCCCATCATCATCATCATCATAATCATCGTCATGATCGTCTGATAATGTGTCCTCATTATGTGCTTGTGATGGCCCCCAGTGGTCTTCATCACCTTCTGTTGTCACATGATGACTTGAGCTGATGCTTGTAGGCTCCGCCCCTCTCTTGTCCTCACTCTCATCCTTGTTTTCATCTTCAGTCTTTATAGAGACAATGTTCACTGGTGACTTGTTGATCTCCTCCTCCTCCTCCTCCTTTTTAATGTGAGTCAAGTCTGGCTCCTCTTTCACAGAACGGAGATCGTTTTCACTGACGTCTGTAGGACACAAAAAGACAAATTTGGTTTGGTCAAATCAAAGGTCAGGCGGCGACTTTGTATTATATTGTTTCTACCGTGCTACCTTGCCTTGTGCCTGCCGCACACGGAGCAATGCGTGCGACCCCAACTTGGACCGGACCATGGGGACACTTCACAAAATTCCGTCCTACGATGTAAACCTCCTTTTAGCAGCACAACAGTGATAAACGAGCATTTAAAAAGGAAGCACGTTGCGGCCGATGCCCGATTTCATTCCTGACATAGTCACAGACGTTTCTGGAAGCGAGCTGAAGTTAGCACACACAGGCTATTGTGTGCGTCTGATGGAACACCTGTTGTGGGACCCTAACTTATTGATGGGGACCACTGGGGGCCATCGCAACATTATGTCATTGATAGAGTAGAAATCCTTCAAGCAAAATATGTTTACAAGTATTTCTTTTTGCATTAAGAGACAGAACTAAATATTCCTGGGCTTGTTGGTAGAAAAGGGGGTTGTGACGTTCTCCCTTTTTAAGCCCATCCTAAGCCAAAGAGATATATATACAGTGGAACCTCGGTTGTCGACCATAATCTGTTCCAGAACCCTGTTCGAGAACCGATTTGTTCGAACACCGAATCAAATGCAATAGTTGTACGCACTACTTTTCTTTTTTCGCTAGTAGCAGCTTTGTTGCTTGCACTGACCTTCTTAGGAGGCATGATTAGGGGCTAAAACACTTCCCAGCACGTAGCACGCGACAACAATTGGTCAATTGGCTGCTCAGCATCCCACCCTCGCGTGCTCACTCACGCGTTATACCGGCGTTCGAACTCCGATGTTTGTTCGAACTGCGAAGCAAGAATTTCTCTATTTTTTTTGTTCGAACTCCAATTAGTTCGACCTCAGAGTCGTTCGAGAACCGAGGTTCCACTGTATATATATACACAGTGGAACCTCGGTTCTCGACCATAATCCGTTCCTGAACCCTGTTCGAAAAGCAAATTGTTCAAACACCGAAACATTCCTTTGCTGCTTGCACTGACTTTCTTTGGAGGCATGATTAGGGGCTAAAACACTTCGTACACCTATATAAAACGCGAGAGCAAAACGCAGCACGTCCGCACGCGACAACAGTTGGTCACGAAGAGAGCAAGAGAGCGATCTACACCCGTACGCCGCTCAGCATCCCACCCTCGCATACGCACTCACGCGTCATACCGGCGTTCGAACTCCGAGGTTTGTTCGAACTGCGAAGCAAGAATTTCTCCATTTTTTTGTTCGAACTCCGATTAGTTCGACCTCAGAGTCGTTCGAGAACCGAGGTTCCACTGTATATATATTTTTTTTTAAGCATTTTTGAAGGTGTGCCGCTACTTCGCGGATTTTCAGTTTTTGCGGGTGGTCTCGGTCCCCATTAACCGCGATAACCGGGTTTTTACTGTCCTTCCAACTGACTCCTTCCGCGACTCGCACACTCCCCTTCTCTTCTGGTCAAGTGCGCAATCTCCCTTCTTCAAGTGCACACTCTCTCACGTCATCAATCGGGATTGCGCGAGACATCCCGCGACCGACAAAATAAGCACATTGTCCATTACATGCGCCACACCAATCAAAGGTAAGCAGTATTAACAATACAGCAGAATGTCAAACGATGCACAATTATTAACCATATAACTGTGTATATCATAAAGCCATCACAATTAACATTAGTTCGGAAAATATCCCCTTCTTAATCACAACTCAAAGGGATGATTCTATAAACATGCGAACCTTCAGAACACCCATGAACACGTCAACTATAATTTAGCTATTCTTTTTTAACTAACTAATACAGTGATTCTCAAATAGTGGGGCGCGGTGCGATGCTAAGGGGGGCGCATGAATTGATGACAGTGCTCCACACAGCCAGCAGCTAATCATATCACAGCGGGGCGGGTCCTATTTTTCCACTTTTGTGCTGAACAGACTGCAGTTTTCACCCAGGAAATCCATTCAGCACGACATTAAAAAACGACAACGCCGTTCATTCTTCTCGTCTAACAAAAAGAAGCACACGAGTTATCGCTAAGCAGAGATCAAGTGCGGATTTGTTGAGATTGGCGTTTGAAAATGTGTGAAAGAACGACACCCAAGTACAAAGATAAGATAAGATAAGTTGTCCTTTATTAGTCCCACAATGGGGAAATTTGAGGTGTTACAGGAGTAAAGATATAGATCACACAGAGTCGGCGGCGTAATGTAGCCGTTAATGTATAACATTAGCAGCAGACATTCATAAAAAGCATGCAAATATACACAGTATAAACTTATCTAGTGTAAGGAAACACTCCTAATGTCTGTCCATTATACAGAGGGGGAAAACACTGTAATGATAAAAACTACTGAATGATTGGAAATACTGCAATGATAAAAATATTGCAATGATAAAATTACTGTAATGGTAAAAGTACTGCAATGGTAAAAGTACTGTAATAGTAAAAGTACTGTAATAGTAAAAGTACTGCAATGATAGAAAAATACTGCAATGATAAAAGTACTGTAATGGTAAAAGTACTGCAATTATAAAAGTACTGCAAGGATAAAAGTACCGTAATAGTGAACATCCTGCAATGGTAGAAATACTGCAGAGATAGAAGTACAGTAATAAGAATAATGTAATATAAACAAAATACATCATTGGTCAATATTAAAGTACCCCTTGGGTGAAAGTGCAGTAGCGGTTTATATTGCATCCTAGGACTGCACAATTGCACTAATGCCCGCCCGTTTGTAGGCCTGACCCAATGTTCTTGTTAAAAAGTCTGACAGCAGTCGGCAGGAAGGAGCGGCGAAATCTCTCTTTGGTACAGCGAGCGTGTAAAAGTCTATCACTGAAGGAGCTGTAAAGTGTTCTCAGAGTGTCATTGAGTGGGTGGGCTAGGTTGTCCAGCATTGATGACAGTTTTGCCGGCCCCCCACTGACTCCACAGAGTCCAGGGAGCAGCCCAGGACAGAGCTGGCCCTCCTCACCAGTTTGTCCAGTCTCTTTTTGTCTCGGCCCGAGATGCCTCCTGCCCAGGAGACCACTCCATAGAAGATGACTGATGAAACCACCGAGTCATAGAAGTTCCTGAGGAGTGTTCCCCGAACGCCAAAGGACCTCAGCCGCCTGAGTAGGAAGAGTCTGCTCTGACCCTTCCTATAGAGAGCGTCTGTGTTGTCGCTCCAGTCCAGTTTATTGTTCAGATGAACACCCAGGTACTTGTAAGTTGAGACCCTCTCAACGTCTGTTCCCTGGATATTCACTGGTGCAGGTGGAGAGTGCAGACGCTTGCGGAAATCCACCACCAGCTCTTTGGATTTCCCAGCGTTGATTTGGAGGCGGTTCTGCTGACACCAGTCCACGAACCCCTGCGTAACCCCTCTGTACTCCCGATCGTCATCGTCAGTGATGAGGCCGACAATCGCAGAGTCATCAGAGAACTTCTGCAGGTGACAGGTTGTGGAATTGTATTTGTAGTCCGAGGTGTAGAGGGTGAACAGGAAGGGAGCCAGCACAGTTCCCTGCGGCGCTCCCGTGCTGCAGAGGAGCACGTCAGACACACAGTCCTGTGTTCTCACGTACTGTGGCCGGTTTGTGAGGTAGTTGTGAATCCATGTGATGAGGTGGTGGGCCACTCCCGCCTGCTCCAGCTTGTCTCCCAATAAGGCGGGCTGGATGGTGTTGAAAGCACTTGAGAAATCAAAGAACATGATCCTCACCGTGCCCCCCGCCTTCTCCAGGTGGAAGAGTGAAGTGTGGAGCAGGTAGATGATGGCATCATCCACACTGATGCCAGGCTGGTATGCAAACTGGAGTGGGTCCATTGAGGAGCTGACCAGGGGGCGCAGATGGACGAGGACCAGTCTCTCCAGGGTCTTCATCAGATGAGACGTCAGCGCCACTGGTCTGAAGTTGTTGAGCTCCTTCGGATGGGGTGTCTTTGGAACCGGAACCAGGCAGGATGTTTTCCACAGCTGGGGGACTCTGCCCAGCTTCAAGCTCAGGTTGAACATGTGCTGGACGATTCCACACAGCTGGTCTGCGCAGGATTTGAGGAGCTGGGAGCTGATCCCATCTGGGCCTGCCGCCTTCCTCGCCTTCATCTTCCTCAGCTGGTTCTTCACCTGAGATGTTGTGAGGAACAAGGCTGAGCAGGAGGAAGTGGTGGTTGTCTGATGAGGCTGGGAACTGGAGCCTGTGGAGAGAGAGAGGGGCGAGAGAGGGGGAGAGAGGGTCTTGTTCGCAGTGGCAGGAGGGGTGGGTGGGGGCTGCATCAGGGAAGCCTGAGCGGGGTCAGACATTTGATCAAACCTATTGAAAAATAGGTTCAACTCATTTGCCCACTGAAGCCCCCCCCCCCTTCTGGGTCTTACCTGCTTGTCCGTGGCCTGAGATGGTCTTCAGGCCCCTCCAGACATCCCTGGCATTGTTCCGCTGCAGTTGTTCTTCCATCCGCATCCTGTAGGACTTTTTCCCCTCTCGGATCCTCCTTCTCAGCTGACGCTGCACTCTCTTCAGCTCGTCCTTGTCGCCTGAAACAAAAGCCCTCTTTTTCTCCTTCAGGAGAGCTTTAATGTCCGGTGTGATCCAGGGTTTGTTGTTGGAGAAACATCTTACAGTCCTGGTGGGAATGGTGTTCTCCATGCAGAAGTTAATATAGTCTGTAACTGTGTCTGTTAGACCATTAATGTCCTCACCGTGAGCTTCGCTGAATACCTCCCACACAGTTGTGTTGAAACAGTCCTTCAAGGCCTCCTCGGCTTCTCCGGACCATCGCTGAACTGTGCGTGTCACAGCTGGCTGCCTGCGGACGAGAGGTTTGTACACAGGCAGGAGAGCAACCAAGTTGTGGTCAGCTTTGCCCAGCGGGGGGAGGGGCAGTGACGTGTACGCCTCCTTGGTGTTGGCATAGAAGAGGTCCAATATTTTATTGTCTCTGGTTTGGCATGTTACATATTGTGTGAATGAAGGCAGAGAGGAGGAAGGAGAAGCATGATTGAAGTCACCAGAGATAAGGAACAAGGCATTTGGGTGCTGTGTTTGTAGCCTGCTCACAGCTGCATTCAGTACATCACAGGCTGTCTCACCGTTAGCAGAAGGAGGCACGTACGCCGCCACCGCGATCACATGACTGAACTCTCGCGGTAAATAGACCGGACGCATGCTAACAGCTATCATCTCAATGTCCCGACTGCAAAGTTGATCCTTAACAGTTATATGCCCAGGGTTACACCATCTATCATTAACAAACACAGCCAGCCCTCCCCCTTTTCTCTTACCGCTCTCCAGTGTCCTGTCCGCGCTTAGTATTTGGAAGCCGTCCAATTCCACGACGGCGTCCGGCGTTAGCTCTGTTAGCCACGACTCCGTGAACACCAGCAAGCTAGCCTCCCGGAAAATCCTCTCGTGCCGGGTTAGCGCTGTTAGCTCGTCCATTTTGTTGGAGAGGGATCGAACATTCCCCATAATAACGGACGGGAGGACGGGGTGATATCGTCTCCTCCTTGCCTGGCGTTTAGCCCCCGCACGACATCCCCGTCTCTTCCTCCTCAGCTCGCGGGGGATATCGGGTCTCGCTCCGGGAGCCCACGCGGGGTTAGCACGGAGTGCTAACAGCTGATCTCTTGTGTACACGATCGATCCGTAGCTCCGAGTTTCGTCTCCGGACACGATCGCGCAAAAAACAGCCCCCAACAGTAGTAAAACCACCGCAAGTTGGATGTCCATTGCTGAGGTGAGGTAAAAATAAAATAAAAAAGGGTAAAGGGAAAAAACACACGAAAAAGGCTCAATAGTGAGCCACGCTGCTGTAAACAGGCAGCCACTCGCGCGGCGCCGGAACCGGAAAAAGTACTTTAATATTTCATTATTCGTTTTAGTATTCATTAAACTACAATAATTCACTATTAATTACAAGAGTTATTGAACTGTTTTAGGAATAATTTAGTATTCAATGTTTAATTGCTACAAAATTTACTTTTTAAATTTTTGTTTAACCATTTTGTTCAATCTTAATCTTATGGAAAATTATTTAAGAAGCACCAACACAATGTTTTTAAAGATAAAGATAAAGATGTCCTTCAATAGTCCCACAATGGGGAAATTTGCAGTGTTACAGCAGCAAAGAAATAGATCACACAGAGGCGGTGGTGCAATGTAGCCGTTAATGTATGACATTAGCAGCAGACATTCAGAAAAAAGCAAACCTATGCAAATATACACAGTATATACGTAAATACACAAATCCCCATGTGTATATACACACTTACATCCCACAACATATACAAGTGTAAGGAAACACTCCGAATGTCTGTCTATGGTACAGAGGGAAAATTAATAAAAATGCTGCAATGATAAAAAAATACTGCAATGATAGAAAATACTGCAATGATAAATGAAGGATTGTATTATGATTGCTGGCATTATTTTAAACACTTACAGGACAGAAGGTCAATTATTTAAATTAGCAGGTTCATATTTAGGGAATATGATAAACATTGATGAAACAAAAAGCATTTATCAAATGGAACTAGAAGCACGGGTCACAAGAATGACTGGGATGGTAGGCCTGATGTTTACTGATTTATTATATTATTCTCATATGCTAAATTTATAGTACTTAGTTTAAATGTATGAACTTGAGTGAAATTCTCAGTAGTGAGAATAGATTTGCACACATAGCATTTCCATGAGCTGTCCTCACATTCACAGCACTTCATGGACAGATACGATGAAGCACATTCTCCACATGGGCTGTAGAGGGAAATATACCAAATTGGGCACTGGAGGACTCACACAGACGCTATCAAAAAAACACATTCCGAAAGACAGAACAATTGGAGATCGGAGCACATGCACATACGCATACACACACACAGACAAATACATACACCTGCACATACACCTGCACATACACGTGCACATACACGCGCATACACTTGCACATACACGCGCACACACCGACAAGATTACAAAAGAATGCCAGCGGAGAGAGAGACGGAGGGACTGCCCGCCGGAGAAGGCCAGCCTTGGCGTGCCAGTCTTGGGGACCAGACGGGAATCAACTATCCAGACGATGACTAACCTGGGGAGGACCTTCCCTCTGACGTGGACCCGTACCGTGGGAGGGAGCGAGGACAACCGATTCAACCTACATTACCTTTGACATAAAAAAACTCCTATAAAAACTGAAGCTGGGCTGAAAGATGGCGCACATTTGTCGACTGTGCTCGCCCGAGTGCAGTTTCTCGTGAGATTAAGAAAAAGCCGCCCAGATAGCTGTCTTTGTACTATTTCCTGAACTCCAGAAATTGAAGAAACTAAATATCGGACCTCTAATCAGTTGTTGAGTCTTTATTTGACCCTTTTCTTCTTGAGCACAAAAAACGAACACGCATTGGAGGAAGTTTGGCTTTTAAAGGTTGATTTACTAACTACTTCTCATTTCCACCGTGATCCAACTCCAACAATAACATGACAAATATTTGTCATCTCATCAATATTTGCACAACAGAGTACTGAGTTTCGAGATCCTTACGATAATAGTTCTCAAAATTATATTTCTTGTCAATGTAGCTTAGTTAAGGGATATTTTATTGACAATCTAACATCAATCTACAAAGACAGAAAACAAATTGGTGGTGGGGAGGCGCGAATCTTTTTCTTCTTGGTAGGGGCGGGTGTGAAATAATTGAGAAGCACTGCTAGTATATGCAGACATTATATTCATACAATCTTGCAGCCCGAGTGAACCACAGCATTGTTGCTTCGTTCGTTAGGAGAAACGTAAACGTCCCACTGCAGTTCCAGCAGCGGCTTCTCCGGGCATAGGCGGAAGTGACGCGCGAGATTACTCGCCAATGTGGCGTCAATTTAATTATTTTGTTACATTTTTTTTATCAACCGAATTAAAATATTATATAAATAATATATTAAAATAGAACAGCCAGGGGTAAAAACAAACACAGAGGCAAAGAAATATATTTGAAAAATACGTGCTTAAAGCATGACGTCATAAGCAAGCGCGCAGCTTCCGAAGGACCTCGACCACATCCACACCGAAATAAAAACACCCACCGCTAAATTCTTCTGATTCAGTGTGGAACTGACTGTAATTTTTTCACAGGATGTCCAGTGCTACTCTAAAGGACGTCGACATAATTCATTAAGTCTTTGTGTCCCGATAACCTCATCTTCGCTCGTTGATCCTTTTCGGCGTAATTAGCTTAGCTTGTTAGCTAGCTAGCCGCTAACGAAAAGAGGCACATGACTCATCGCCGAGCAGAGATCAAGGGAGGATTTTTTGGGATTGGCGTTTGAAAATGTGTGAAAGAACGACACCCAAGTACAAAGAGGAACTTTGTGGAATAAAAGAAGAGAACGAGCAACATCAACTGCTGGGCGAAGTTTGCAACAAGCCTCGTGTTGTGCCACACAAAGCAGGTTTGTACCCGTTTTACTCTCATTTGCTTTGTAAAGAACGACTTTCTATCGTTAGAAATATGCATCACAACATTAAGTTGTTTGGGGAAATGCGTTCAAGGTTATTGCCCTTTTTATCTTTAAATATTGCCTTTTACTTGTCGGTTTGCTAAACATTTGTTTATGCCTAATGAAATCAGTGCAGAAAATAAATGCCACAGAATAACCAATAGTGGGGGGGTAAACTCCATGTTTTTTCCCAGTATCAAATTTGAACTGATTATTTAAAATTTTCCACTTTCTGGTTTTTATATCTTGTTCAAGCAATTCCTTGCGGAAGCAATTCTGCCTGACTCTAAAAAATGTGCACACTGCGCCGAAAACGTCAATGGCGGTTGATCAATTTTAGTGGATAAAACACAAAATATTATTATTTTTTTTTTAAATCAAGTACGTATTCAGTGCAGAAAATATATGCCAAAGAATAACCAATAGTGGGGGGTGAACTCCATGTTTTTCCCAGTATAAAATTTACATTTAAAATAACAAAATAACATTTTCTGGTTTTTATATTTTGTTCAAGCAATTCCTTACGGAAGGAATTCCGCCTGACTCTAAAAATGTGCACACTGCCGCGAAAACGTCAATGGCGGTTGATCAATTTTAGTGAATAAAACACAAAATATTAAGTTTAAAAAAAAAAAAAAAATCAAGTCCGTAATGGTCTTATTTATGAACCTCGGGTGGCCCTGTCGAGTTTTGTGCACATGTGCGTAGTTTCACCCCATCCAAACATTTAAAATACATTGAATGCATCCATCCAAGGTTGCACGGATCTCCTCGGTGAACAAGCGCATGCTGCAAGGAATGCATCTGCATCTTTGGCTTACTATAGGCTTAAAAAGGGAGAACGTCACAACCCCCTTTTCTACCAACAAGCCCAGGAACATTTAGTTCTATCTCTAAATGCAATAAGAAATACTTGTAAACATATTTCGCTTGAAGGATTTATTTTCTATCAATGACATTATGTTGCGATGGCCCCCAGTGGTCTGCATCAATATGTTCGGGTCCCACAACAGGTGTTCCATCAGACGCACACAATAGCCTGCGTGTGCTAACTTCAGCTCGCTTCCAGAAACGTCTGTGACGATGTCAGAAATGAAATTGGGGATCAAAAGGGAGGTTTACATTGTAGGATGTAATTTTGTGAAATGCCCTCATGGTCCGGTCCAATTCGGGGTCGCACGCGTTGCTCCGTGTGCAGCAGGCTCAAGTCAAGGTAGCACTGTAGAAAATAGGACAAAGTCGCCGCACGAGCTTTGACTTGACCAAACCAAATGTGTGTTTGTCTTTTTGTGACCTACAGACGTCTGTGAAAACGATCTCCGTTCTGTGAAAGATGAGCCAGACTTGACTCACATCAAAAAGGAGGAGGAGGAGGAGGAGGAGGAGATCAACAAGTCACCAGTGAATGTTCTCCCTATAAAGACTGAAGATGCGAACAAGGATGAGAGTGAGGACAACAGAGGGGCGGAGCCTCCAAGCAGCAGCTCAAGTCATCACGTGACAACAGAAGGTGACGAAGACCACGGGGGGCCATCACAAGTACATAATGAGGACACATTATCACGCTCTCCTGATGATAATGATGATGGGCAAGCCAAATGTGAAAGGGCATGTCACACTGACAGTTGGGTATGTTCTCACTGTGGGAAATCATTAACTTCAAAATTCTCTTTAAAACGGCACATAAGAACACATAGTGGAGAAAAACATTTTTCCTGCTCAGTTTGTGGAAAATGCTTCTCTCAAAAGACGAGTTTAACAGAACACACAAGAACACACACTGGAGAAAAACCTTTTTCCTGCTCAGTTTGTGCCAAGAGTTTCTCTCAAAAGTCAAATTTACGAAGCCACACAAGAACACACAGTGGAGAAACCCCTTTTTCCTGCTCAGTTTGTGGCAAGAGTTGCTCTCAAAAGTCGCATTTAACAAGCCACATAAGAACACACACTGGAGAAAAACCTTTTTCTTGCTCATTTTGTGGCAAGTGTTTCACTCAAAAGTCAAGTTTAACACAACACACAAGAACACACAGTGGAGAAAAGCCTTTTTCCTGCTCAGTTTGTGGCAAGAGTCTCTCTCATAAGGCGCGTTTAACAGAACACACAAGAACACACAGCGGAGAAAAGCCTTTTTCCTGCTCAGTTTGTGGCAAGAGTCTCTCTCATAAGGCGCGTTTAACAGAACACACAAGAACACACACTGGAGAAAAACCCTTTTCCTGCTCAGTTTGCGGAAAAAGTTTCTCTCGAAAGTCTACTTTAGTAAAGCACTCCAGAACACACAGTGGTGAAAAACCTTTTGCTTGCTCGGTTTGTGGCAAAAGCTTTACTGTAAAGTCAACTTTAACATATCACACAAGAACGCACAGTCGAGAGCAGCCTTTTTCCTGCTCAGTTTGTGGCAAGAGTTTCTCTCTAAAGGCAAATTTAACAAGCCACACAATAACACATAGTGGTGAAAAACCTTTTCCTGCTCGATTTGCGGAAAAAGTTTCTCTCGAAAGTCACAATTAACAGCGCACTCAAGAGCACACACTGGTGAAAAACCTTTTTCCTGCTCAGTTTGTGGAAAATGCTTCTCTGTAAAGTCAACATTAACAAGCCACACAAGAAAGCACGCTGTAGAAAAACCTTTTTCCTGCTCAGTTTGTGCCAAGAGTTTCTCTCAAAAGTCGCATTTACGAAGCCACACAAGAACACACAGTGGAGAAAAGCCATTCAGTTGCAGCGTTTGTGCTAAAGAATTCTTTTCTAAAAACGGTGCTGAGAGACACGATTGTGATGGCGAGAATAGCAGCGATCCTTGAAGCTTAAAAAAAAGACGAAAAAAACTCAAGGAACTGACTGTTTGTGGTAAGATGTAAATGTGATTTTGAATAAAATATGATAAATTGAATTTTGCAAAGCTCTTTTATTGACACTAAGCCAATGTGATCAGTGCCAGAAGAACCATTGTGTCTGAGTGATGATGAGATTTTTGTGTTTACATCAAACATTTCAGTTGTCTTTTTGTCATGTTTAAATGCCCTGACGCCTTTTGGGAGAGCTTACTGAAATAACTTACTAAAGGTAACGGCCGAAATAAAAATATGGCTGAGAGGCCAGGAGGAACCAGACATGGCGTTCATTTTCACCAGCCGGCGGGGTAAAGAGTGGGACAAAGCAGAAGCGAGCAGGCAGCTCAGCGTGACTCCTTCCTCTCTCCTCCTCCCTGCTCTGCTCTGCTTTTATTAGCTTGACTCAAGAATCACCAGGAGACAAGAAATTAAAATACAAAGAAAGTCTTTTTAGTCTGAACTAATCACTAGAAGACAGGAGAGTAACTGACAATGGTGGTCTGTTTTAGACTAAACTAATCACCAGAAGATTCCAACAGGCAGGAAATCACAACTCACGGTGTTAAGGTTACTTTAACTAAACACATCTTCAGGATACTGTGTGTGTGTGTGTTAAAATAACAAGTAAGTGTCTATGTGTGTGTATTAAACATTAATGAGTGTATAAAAACATGATTATGAATACACAAACTGATTACCTATCCTCAGCGCATCTTACATTTCCCCCCGTTTGTGGGTTTAAATCATGGCCTTACGGCTTTAAGACAGATCATCATAATGAAATCATACAACAGTGTGATTATCAGTGGAGGGGTGAAAACCCTCAGTAGGGACAAAATTCCCCTCCTCCCTTCCGACGTGGAACTAGATCCTCATAATTTGATGACCGTCAGGGAATAAAACATATATATATATATATATATATATATATATTAAAAAAACATTTCAATATGCCTAGTGAAAAAAAAAAAAAACTGTCTCCACGCAGAGCTTGTCCCTGAGGTGACTTGGTGGAGGCCCTTGCCTCGTGGTAGGATGGGACAGCCGTCCTCGCTTCCCGGATCTTCGTGTGTGTTGTATGTGTGCACTTGTTGGGTCAGGGGCAAAAAGGGTCCATGTGTTTTTTAGGTTTCAGTGTCCAGTTCGAGTTCGTCATTGTCCAGTTCGAGTTCATCATTCTCAACATCAATCAGGTTGGAATGGTACATTTGGGCAACAAACATACGATTAACCATAGTCTTTGTCATAGGAACAATGCAACATGAACAAACTACACATAACAAAATGAAAACTGATGATTATCCCGATAAATTGTGTCTTTCAAATTTTTCATAGTGGTCATAACATCAATAATTGTTTCATTTTACTAAAAATTTAAATGCAGTTATGTTCTCCAATCAAGGCTGAAATTTCTTTATGTACGTCATTAATGTCCAAACAATATCTGATCTTTTTGTTCTGTGGCTTCAACATTCGTATTTGTGGCTGGTTGTGTGGTTCTGATGTGCGTGTGGTCCGAGATTGTGACTCAGGTGAGCTCCTGTTCGAGGGATTCGCGTTGCTAGGCCTTTAGCTGGAAACCGGTGAAGTTTGTACTGCAACTGGTGGATCCAGCTGCCACGCCCCGCGACCTTTGCGGCATCGGGGTCACTGCCATCATCTGGCGAGGGCCATCTCAGCATTCACTTGTCCCAACGAAGTTGTTTCAACGCCTTGAAGAAGAGTTGGTCTCCCACACGGACGTGGTTTCTCTGTGGATCAGAACACACTGACCAGTAATTGTGTCTTTTGCATCTTTTTCGGTCAAACATGTTTTTCATGTGGACTGCGACCGATGTGCCAGTCGCTGGTGGTTCTGATGAGTCAAGATCTGGGAATCTATTGGGGTGGCCATATAGGATTTGTTTGCACCTTTGTTATCCCAATGTGTGCATTCAATTAGTGGTGTATTTTTCCTGGCGTGATATCAAATTGTCAAGTTGATTTGCTGTGAGTGTGTGTGTGTGTGTTCATTTTCCTTTATAGTAATGCAGTGCCGACTTTGAGGTCATGCCTTGGGCTGCAGCCTTCGCTGCATTGTCAGCGAGGCAGTTTCCAATTGTAATTGGATCATTTTATTAAGTAAGTTTTGCTTTTCAAATAACCATTTAGGCATGTTTTATGCACAACATTTCGTTTCCTGTTGTGGTTTTAAAAGCCCTTGTCTGCCCAATGTCGACAGAACACATGAACATTTATCTTGACTATCAGTTCACATTGTAACCATACAACCCATCAAAGATGGGAAACCCCAAATTTTGACTTGCTCACACCCGCCTAGGCTCTTCCTGCTCATTCTAACAATTTCTCTCTTACAAATGATCTGTTTTGTGACCTTAGTTCTCAAACGCTTCTACTCCTCATCAGTTCGGAATGTGCACCTCATTTCTTTCTTATCAGTCTGGAATGTGCACCTGGTTTTTGTGTCTTACACGCCTGAATCGGTGCAAAACATCATGCTGCTTGTCTTGAACATACAGAATTTAGCATCCCTTGAAACAAAATTTCCATTTGCAATCCCCAAAACAAAAAATGTTCCTCCAGTCGGGAGAAAAATGTCCTTAAAAAAAAAAAAAGAAAAAATGTCCACAAGGTCAAGTCGCGGTTTGGTGATAATTTGGAGCGGCTTCCACAGTCGTGTGGCGCCTTCTACTGGTGCGGGAAAAGTGACGCTGGGCTGAAACGCACCGCACCTTATCAGTGTAATGTGTCCCTGTGACAATGAGGTCGCCGTGCAATGTGAATGTGGTGGACAAGAATGTAATTTTTTAATTCCTGAAGCAGCAGTGAAGACTGCTTGAACACACTCTGACGTGGCTCTCACCACGGGATCAAATTATTGTGACTAATGTGCAAATGGATTCACTTTCCTGTGTTTCTGCAGCAACACAAGTCCATGAAGCCATTTTTGCAGTCACTGTTTGCTCAATGCTCATAGTAATTTGGTCGTGCGTTAAGATGCTTTGTCCATACAATCTCCTTTTTGGTCTCATATTCACTTGAAAATTATGTTTACTACACACTAAACATGATCTACAAAAATTTTAAAAAGGTTTGTTGTCCTAGCTGTAGTATGGATATCAATCCCTCCTGTTGAGACATGGGAATTTCCATGACTCAATTTAGCAGTTAAATATCAAGTTGGTAGTGCTAATACATCGTAATCAATGAGTTCATGCTTGACAAGTTCAAAAGCTTTGTCAGCCTTAAGTGTTCAAACAATTTTTCTCTTCAGCAAATGTCATTGCCTGGTCATAAATGATGTCCAGCAATGCTTGTGTGATTTCTGAGTAATTTGCAATTCATGCTACAAAAAGAATTACACACGTCTATAAAAACATTTACTCGTCTGTTATTGGCTTTAAGGCTCTGGCAATGTTTTGCTTATCACTGACAATGCGCCCTTTTAAAGTTTTGACATTTGTGTAAATTCGCCCTTGCTTTTTGATTCTGTATTAAAGTCCAATTGTGTCAGTGTATCGCGGACTAATAAGTAAAACGCATGTTGATGTAGAACTCCTTCTACACACACTTTTTATGTTTGTTTTTTACGTCACGTGATCCTCCGTTGCTACCACAACTCGTCCTGAAAAAGTAATGTTTGTAACAAGACTTACTGCTTTCTCCCTTTTTGTCATGATCCGCGTCGGACATGACCGGGGTTTTGTTATTGTTTTCATGTTCATGCGGTTTTGTTATTGTTTTCTTCACCTCCCGGCCATGTGCACTTGTTATTGTGTTGATCTGCTGAGTAGGGGCGTTTCACCTCAGCACCTCGCCCTCACCAGCCACGCACCTGTTCCCCGTCAGCTCACACACCTGATGCCCATCCGCACTCCTAATGACTGGACTATATAAACACCTCATCCCAACAACTCAGTGTCGGAACATTGCCCCTGCTACACCTGCCCTATGCAATTGCTGCCGCACTTTCCGGACTTCCACGACCACGGTTGTTCCTGTCAAGTTCATGCTCTTGTTCACGTCCTCGTTCCCGTCACGCCCCTCAGCGTTTTGCCCCCGGCTTATGTTCCTCGTCTTCCTTTTCTGTTAGTCACGTTTTGGTTGCGTCCTTGTTATTTTTCATCCTGCCACGTTTGTTTGTCCACGCCCCGTTGTTTGTCCTCGTTAGATTTATTTAATAAACTCCCTTAGTTTACCCTTCTCCTGCTTCCTCGCTCTTTGGGTCCACCCACCTCTTCGCCGAACGGCGAAACCTGACACTTTTTTTTCTTCCTTCTGCTCAACACGTTCATGCTTTTTGTGCATAATTTTCTTTTCCATTTTACAAGTTGGACAACTAAAATGACCGTATTTTCGCAGTCATAAGGCGCACTTTAAAGTCGCAATTTTTTTCCGAAACAAACAAAGCGCCTTGTCAGGCGATACGCTCATTAAATGGACAAAGTATCACTCACGACCATCAGCTCTTGTCATCAACGGGCTGTTGCGAGTGCATGTTAGCACATCCTGCTGGGCAAAGAGTGAGTTGTCCATGCTTACAATTGACCGTGACTAATACACTATATTCTTGATTTTTTTAAACCACAATGGCCGAAGGAGGGAAAAGTGTGGATTTAATTTCAGATCCACTTGCAAGGACATTTTCAAGTCGGACCTTTCAAGAGAAGCTATATCGTCCAACACTCACTCAGTGGTGCGGGAGTGTGTTTCTGGATATTATTTGTCCAGCCGTGGTGTCATAAATGATGATATTTTGATGTGGATTCATTCAAGTAGGACGAAGTAGGAATTCCCCGAAGGCTCAGGTGTGAAATGCACTGAAGTAACTTAAAAAGTAAAAGTAAAAAAATTATGATTGTTTAAGAATGTGCAAGAAAGAACTCAATCTGATCGAAATTTTGTGCTTTGACAAATGTTGAAAATAACGATATTTTCCAGGAGGTATTTATTTCTTTGTTGTTTATTCTTTCAATTCTATACTTATTTCAATATTTGAGTATTATTTTTCTTTCAATATGTAGTATATTTTGTCTTTGAAGTGTGGGTCCTTGCTGCCTTCCGGAGAGGCAGCCGAGCAAGGCTGGATTGGTGATGGAAAAGAACTGGTTTGAAAAAGATTTTATTCTCGTCACATGCTGATGTCAAAAGAAGTCTCCCCAAAAACGTGCGAGCCCCCTCTCAGACATTCCCTTCTTATAGGGAAGGCCCAAATAGGACATGAATATCTAATTTCCCTTGTTTCATATGCAATTCCCATCCCGCTAGTCTTCAGGATTTCCCTCCAAAAGTCCCCCAGAGGGAGAGCAGATGCGTCTCCCCTTTGATACGACCAGTCTACTCGTGACCACCTTAAATTACTCTCATATGCTGGAAGGTCACTGACCTGGCGAGAGAATTGCCCCCACCATAAACAATGCTCAGGCCTATTTTCTCTCAGGGCAGTATCTGGTTACATCGGAACTTCAGAACCAAGACTGGTCACTTCTGTGAGCTCCAGTCCCTTCATAGTTTTATAAAGAGAATTACTTCCCATATCTAGATTAGGCCATTTAAAAATACACGACTTTTTTTTTATTTATTTCAATTTATATTTAAGCTTGCTTATGTAATACTACAATATTTATTCAATTATTTTAATATGTTAAATTATATAAATATTAATTTAAACCTTTTTATTTCACACTTGAATATTTCTTAACATATTTGTTCATTTGAATATGTATGCAATTTAAATTATTCCATCCATCCAGCCATTTTGTGCTGCTCATCCAGGGTCGGGTTATTGAATTAATTTTTTAGTATTTTTTATAATTCAATATTTATTTCAAGATCAGGACTCTTCTCAATTAGTTCAATATTTATAAAATGTTTCTATATTTATTAATTGCATTAAGTCTGTATGCCGTTGCCAATTTTACATTTTAATATTTCCCGATTTCATTATATAAGCAATCCAAAGTATAAAAAATATAATAGAGCATGAACAAAAATATTTGGTATATTTTACAAAATTATATTTTTTCCGAAGTGAGATTCTGCTTAGCAATTCACCCCAAACACTTGATAGAGCTCAACCTAGAAAGAGGTTTTAGCAAGTCAGATATTTATTCAGAAAGAGAAATATTAAATTTATGTGAGGGGATATTTGAAGAGTTTGAGTTTTGTTCAATGGACCATACATATACGAGCCAGCCAAACACAACGAGAAAACCAGCGCTGACTCCAGTTGCCATCAGATTGCCAACTCCTGACATACCAAAACCTTGAAGAGAAACTGAGACTATTTGCGTTTCTCTTTCTGGTTCTTTTTTTAGTTCCAACTTCGAGATCTGTTTTTCACCTTTTCACACAACGTAATGAAGGCCAGTTGAGCAAGTGGAACACGTGATTTTATTGATGATTGTGGAAGGCAATGATTTCATAAGCACAGTTTCTTCTCACACCTTTTCCATTAAGTACGATTAAAAAGACAACTGAAAAGCATAATGTTAACAAATGTTGTTCTAGGCAAAGGAAATTAATTTCATTTATAATGTTTGATATGAAAACAAAAAAAACGATCATCATCACTCAGACACAATGGTTCTTCTGGCACTGATCACATTGGCTTTAAGTCAATAAAAGAGCTTTGAAAAATTAAATTTTTCATATTTTATTCAAAATCAAAATTTACATCTTACCACAAAGAGTCAGTTCCTTCAGTTTTTTTTGTCTTTTTTTAAGCTTCACGGATCGCATCAATTCTCGCCAGCACAATCGTGTCTCTCAGCTTCCGGTTTCGTGGCAAATTTTTTAGAACAAACGCTGCCACTGAATGGCTTGTCTCCATTGTGTGTTCTTGTGTGGCTTCGTAAACTTGACCTTACAGAGAAGCCTTTGCCACAAACTGAGCAAGAAAAAGGTTTTTCTCCAGTGTGTGTTCTTGTGTGACAAGTTAAATTTGACTTTACAGAGAAGCGTCTTCCACAAACTGAGCAGGAAAAAGGTTTTTCTCCACTGTGCGTTCTTGTGTGGATTGTTAAACTTGAATTTTTAGAGAAGCTTTTACCACAAACTGAGCAAGAAAAAGGGTTTTCTCCACTGTGTGTTCTTGTGTGACAAGTTAAATTTAACTTTTCAGAGAAGCGTCTACCACAAACTGAGCAGGAAAAAGGTTTTTCTCCACTGTGCGTTCTTGTGTGGATTGTTAAACTTGAATTTTGAGAGAAGATTTTACCACAAACTGAGCAAGTAAAAGGTTTTTCTCCAGTGTGTGTTCTTGCGTGTTCTGTTAAATTTGACTTTTGAGAGAAGCATTTTCCACAAACTGAGCAAGAAAAAGGGTTTTCTCCACTATGTATTCTTGTGTGACTTGTTAAAGTTGACTTAAAAGAGAAGATTTTGCCACAAACTGAGCAAGAAAAAGGTTTTTCTTCACTATGTGTTGCTGTGTGTTTTCTTAAATTAGACTTTCCAGAGAAGCTTTTGCCACAAACTGAGCAGGAAAAAGGGTTTTCTCCAGTGTGTGTTGTTGTGTGGATTGTTAAATGATAATTTTGGGAGAAACTCTTGCCACAAACTGAGCAAGAAAAAGGTTTTTCTCCAGTGTGTGTTCTTGTGTGACAAGTTAAATTTGACTTTACAGAGAAGCGTCCACAAACTGAGCAGGTAAAAGGTTTTTCTCCACTGTGCGTTCTTGTGTGTCTTCTTAAACTTGAATTTTTAGAGAAGCTTTGACCACAAACTGAGCAAGAAAAAGGGTTTTCTCCAGTGTGTGTTCTTGTGTGACAAGTTAAATTTGACTTTTCAGAGAAGCGTCTACCACAAACTGAGCAGGAAAAAGGTTTTTCTCCACTGTGCGTTCTTGTGTGGATTGTTAAACTTGAATTTTGAGAGAAGCTTTTACCACAAACTGAGCAAGTAAAAGGTTTTTCTCCAGTGTGTGTTCTTGCGTGTTCTGTTAAATTTGCCTTTTGAGAGAAGCATTTTCCACAAACTGAGCAAGTAAAAGGTTTTTCTCCAGTGTGTGTTCTTGCGTGTTCTGTTAAATTTGCCTTTTGAGAGAAGCATTTTCCACAAACTGAGCAAGAAAAAGGTTTTTCTCCACTATGTATTCTTGTGTGACTTGTTAAATTTGACTTAAAAGAGAAGCTTTTGCCACAAACTGAGCAGGAAAAAGGGTTTTCTCCAGTGTGTGTTGTTGTGTGGATTGTTAAATGGGAATTTTGTGAGAAACTCTTGCCACAAACCGAGCAAGAAAAAGGTTTTTCTCCAGTGTGTGTTCTTGTGTGACAAGTTAAATTTGACTTTACAGAGAAGCGTCTTCCACAAACTGAGCAGGAAAAAGGTTTTTCTCCACTGTGCATTCTTGTGTGGATTGTTAAACTTGAATTTTGAGAGAAGCTTTTACCACAAACTGAGCAAGAAAAAGGGTTTTCTCCAGTGTGTGTTCTTGTGTGACAAGTTAAATTTGACTTTTCAGAGAAGCGTCTACCACAAACTGAGCAGGAAAAAGGTTTTTCTCCACTGTGCTTTCTTGTGTGGATTTTTAAACTTGAATTTTGAGAGAAGCTTTTACCACAAACTGAGCAAGTAAAAGGTTTTTCTCCAGTGTGTGTTCTTGCGTGCTCTATTAAATTTGCCTTTTGAGAGAAGCATTTTCCACAAACTGAGCAGGAAAAAGGGTTTTTCGCCACTATGTATTCTTGTGTGACTTGTTAAATTTGACTTAAAAGAGAAGCTTTTGCCACAAACTGAGCAAGAAAAAGGTTTTTCTCCACTGTGCGTTCTTGTGTGGATTGTTAAATAAAACTTTCGAGAGAAGCTTTTGCCACAAACTGAGCAGGAAAAAGGTTTTTCACCACTGTGTGTTTTTCTGTGCCCTTTTAAAGACAGCTTTGAAGTGAATGAGTCAGTGTGACATGCCCTTTCACCTTTGGCTTGCCCATCATCATCATCATCATCATTAGTATCATCATGGTCATGAGCGTCTGATAATGTGTCCTCATTATGTGCTTGTGATGGCCCCCAGTGGTCTTCATCACCTTCTGTTGTCACGTGATGACTTGATCTGCTGCTTGTAGGCTCCGCCCCTCTCTTGTCCTCACTCTCATCCTTGTTTTCATCGTCAGTCTTTATAGGGAGAACGTTCACTGGTGACTTGTTGATCTGCTCCCCCTCCTCCTCCTTTTTGATGTGAGTCAAGTCTGGCTCCTCTTTCACAGAACGGAGACCGTTTTCACTGACGTCTGGAGAAAGACAAATTTGGTTTGGTCAAGTCAAACCTCAGGCGGCGACTTTGTCTTATTTTCTACCGTGCTACCTTGACTTGTGCCTGCCGCATACGGAGCAATGCGTGCGACCTCAACTTGGACTCGACCATGGGGGCATTTCACAAAATTACGTCCTACGATGTAAACCTCCTTTTAGCAGCACAACAGTGATAAACGAGCATTTAAAAAGGAAGCACGCTGCGGCTGATGCCCGATTTCATTCCTGACATAGTCACAGACGTTTCTGGAATATGTATTCTAATTCAACTAAGATACACCAAAATATTTTTTTAGAGTTCACTGAATTATTTTGGAACTGCAATGATGCTTAACAGCCATAGGGTGTCAGTAATGAGTAACAAAGTAACACAAGACCTCCCACTGATACATCATCATTGTCATTTGCATAAATTATCAAGAACTTTGAGTTGCGGGGAGATGCAAACCACCTGGGCCACAGGAACTTTATTACCAGGAACTAAATGTTCCTGGACTTGTTTGTAGAAAAGGGGGTTGTGACGGTCTCCCTTTTTAAGCCCATAGTAAGCCAAAGATGCAGATGCATTCCAATGTGCATTCTTGTGTGGATTGTAAAACTTGAATTTTGAGACAAGCTTTTACCACAAACTGAGCAAGAAAAAGGGTTTTCTTGCCCATTATCATCATCATTGTCATGAGCGTCTGATAATGTGTCCTCACTGTGTGCTTGTGATGGCCCCCAGTGGTCTTCATCACCTTTTGTTTTCACGTGATGACTTGAACTGCTGCTTGGAGGCTCCGCCCCTCTCTTGTCCTCACTCTCATCCTTGTTTTCATCTTCAGTCTTTATCGGGAGAACGTTCACTGATGACTTGTTGATCTCCTCCTCCTCCTCCTCCTTTTTGATGTGAGTCAAGTCTGGCTCCTCTTTCACAGAACGGAGATCGTTTTCACAGACGTCTGCATGACACAAAAAGACAAATTTGGTTTGGTCAAGTCAAACGTCGTGCGTCGACTTTGTCTTATATTGTTTCTACCGTGCTACCTTGACTTGTGCCTGCCGCACACGGAGCAATGCGTGCGACCCCGATTTGGACCGGACCATGGGGGCATTTCACAAAGTTACGTCCTACGATGTAAACCTCCCTATCGCAGCACAACTGTGATAAACGAGCATTTAAAAAGGAAGCACGTGTCGGCTGATGCCCGATTTCATTCCGGACATAGTCACAGACGTTACTGGAAGCGAGCTGAAGTAAGCACACACAGGCTATTGTGTGCGTCTGATGGAACACCTGTTGTGGGACCCCAACATATTGATGCAGACCACTGGGGGCCATCGCAACATAATGTCATTGATAGAATAGGAATCCTTCAAGTGAAATATGTTTACAAGTTTTTCATTTTGCAAGTGAAATATGTTTACAAGTTTTTCATTTTGCATTTAGAGATAGTTTCATCGTCGGTACTTTTTGCTTCCATTATAATCTGTATACCTAAAAGAATTAAAGGGGCCCTGGTAGGGCTGGACGATATGACCTAAAATCAATATCGCGATTAATTGAGCAATTTTACCTCGATAACGATAAATTCCCCGTGGACTAAAATCAAAATAAATGCAGGAAATGCGTACTGACTGTTTTTTTTATTGACCAACTGGTACACATTACTTTCAATGAAAAATAAATGTCCAAAAATCCTTTGTATAAACATTCGAAATAGCTTGCTTTGCATGACTTGAACAATGTCACAAAGAAAAAGGGTACCTCTTGCAAAATATTTTTCTGCAATTAGCTTGCGCCAAGATGCTGTCATGGTGCAAATAATGTCAAACAAAAAAATGGTAAATAAAATGAAAGAAAATGTCAATGCAAGACAAATAAACAAGTGTGCATCATCGGGGAAAATGTGCCGTCTCGAGTACTCTGGTGCGCAGTCGCCACTTGTCATCTATGTAATGCACAGTTAGGCTCAATCAGGGATCCATGTTGCGACCCGACCACAAGTCGGATGTAGATGCAAAATGCTTGACATGTCTAAGCTTCCGGCCCGATGTTGTCCATATCGGGAAATATGGCTTCCATGGAGCGTTTAAATCCTGTGCGCGCCACTGGAACGAGAGGAGCTTTATCTTTAGCTATGTGCTAGGCTATTGCGTCCTCCTCTGAGACGTTCTCTTGTATGGTGTCGCCTCCGTTAATGGGCTGTTGTCACTTGTCGAACCTTGCTTCTCACTTTGAACTTTCAGCACAGCATGGTTGTGTTGTGGGTGGTGAAAAAGCTTCTGGATGTGAATCGCCAGCTACGACAGCGACGTCTGTTTTCTTTCGGGATCAGGCGGGTGGAGTCACGTGACTAGAGGCGCTGTAGCGGTTTTAAAGGGGCATGAACATTGCCGCAGACAGAAAAGGCTTTTCTTTTTTTTAAACACCGAATTTACCGACATGGGCAAAATGATTTCGGTCATAGTAATAAATTTCGGTAACGGTAAATTTTTGGTTTATCGCCCAGCCCTAGGCCCTGGCATCATAGTCGCTATTTATTGCATGATTTATGTTTGTGTTTTGTTTGTTTTTTTCCCAAACTGACATTTAGCCTGCTAGTACGTTCCAACATTCCCCTTTTTTTGAAATAAAATTTTTGTTTCTAAATAAATTTTAAAACAAAATTACGTGTGAAGAATCAAAATCCCTACACATAAATTAAGCAACAACACTTTCACTCTGACTTTCATGTTGACATATTTGAATAATGACTGTATATTTTAAAGTTATCCAATATGTATTAAAATTAGACTAAGATACGCCATAATATTATTAGAGTTCACTGAATTATTTTGGAACTGCAATGATGCTTAACAGCCAAAGGGTGTCAGTAATGAGTAACAAAGTAACACAAGACCTCGCACTGATACATCATCATTGTGATTTGGATAAATTACCAGGAACTACGAGTTGTGGGGGAGATGCAAACCACCTGGGCCACAGGAACTTTATTACCAGGAACTAAATGTTCCTGGACTTGTGGGTGGAAAAGGGGGTTGTGACGGTCTCCCTTTTTAAGCCCATAGTAAGCCAAAGATGCAGATGCATTCCTTGCAGCATGCGCTTGTTCAATGATGAGATCCGACCAACCCTGGATGGATGCATTCACTGTATTTTAAATGTTTGGATGAGGTGAAAGTATGCACACGTGCACAAAACAGTGCAGGGCCACCCGAGGTTCATTGACTCTCATACGACCAAGCCAAGTTCATAAATTAAAAAAGCCCGATACGTACTTGACTTTTAAAAAAAAAAAAAAAAACGTAATATTTTGTGTTGTATCCACTAAAATTGATCAACCGCCATTGATGTTTTCGCCGCAGTGTGCACATTTTGTAGAGTCAGGCAGAATTCCTTCCGGAAGGAATTGCTTGAACAAGATATAAAAACCAGAAATTTGAAAATGTAAAATAATCAGTTCAAATTTTATACTGGGAAAACATGGAGTTCACCCCCCACTATTGGTTATTCTTTGGCATTTATTTTCTGCACTGATTTTATTTGGCATGAACAAATGTTTAGCAAACCGACAAGTAAAAGGCAATATTTAAAAATAAAACGGCAATAACCTTGAACGCATTTCCCCAAACAACTTAATGTTGTGATGCATATTTTTGACGATAGAAACACAGTTATTAATGCCAAAATCCATGCGATGCATCTAATTTGCTAAAGTACTTAGCACCTGCCATGTCACTCAGGATTTCTTCACGCTTGGGAATCTGATAATGTTCTCTTATCATGTTTTCATTCAGATCTTTGGGGTCGAGGCAAACACGTAACTCTGGGAAGTTCCTCTTTTTAACACACGTGATGGAATTTACCCAGTCGGTGGGTTCTTCCACTTTCTCTATGACTCTGATCGGTGTTATTCTGCTCAGTTCCTTTTTTAATCTCTCTTTGAGAGGGGCTGGAACTCTTCTCGGGGCATGTACTACAGGTTTAGCATCTTCCTTGAGATGTATTTTATAAGTGTAAGGTAGCGTCCCTTGTCCTTTGAAGACAGAAAAGTATTTGTTCACTATACTCTTACTACCTTCACTCTGCAACACTTTGTTGTTCTTATTGACATCCTTGCTGGTGATTTGGTAAATTCTTTTTACCAATCCAAGCTCTTCAGACGCCTTGTCTCCAAGGATTGACTCCAGTCCACTTGGCACAATTTTGAACGTTAACTTGTCTTGTCTTCCCTTTGCTGTCACTTTTAGCCTACAACATCCCTTTGTTTTTATTGACTGATTGTTGTAAGTTTTCAATTTCACGGCCTTGTCTGTGACTCTTTCCGGTTTCTCTTCAAGTGATTTCAAGTCTTTTTCGTTAATTATGTTTGCTTTTGCTCCTGTGTCAATTTTAAAAGTAACTAGAGTCCCATTGACAAGCAGTGGTGCAATCCATTTATCTTCTTTTACTGCATTAACAGCATGCTCTGGGTCTCCTATAGTTTGTTGTTGCACATCGCTTTCGTCATGTGACACGATTTTGATGAAAAAAGTGTCACTTAGGTCATCACTATCATCTGTGTCTTCCTGCACGGTGTGCACTTTCTTCTTGGTGTAGCACATCTTAGCATCGTGATTTTGCTTTTTACACTTAGCACATGTTCTCCCAAATGCAGGACACCGTTTTGGCTCGTGCATTTCTCCACACTTTTTTCCAGCTGAATGGAGCTTGATCATTTTCATTGTTTTTGGTCTTTTTCTTGAATCGCAGTTTACCTTTCCTCATCACTGCCTTCACGGACTCTGTTTTTTCATAAGATGGCGCTGCTTGGAAAGTTAGCACGTGCTGCTTTGCTAGCTCGTTAGCTTGGCAAGTCTTTATTGCACTTTCCAATGTTGGGTCGGCTTCCCTCAACAGCCTCTCTCTTAGTTTCTTTTCGTTCGTCCCGAACACAGTCTGATCCCTTATCATTGAGTTTTTCAGATCACCAAAGTTACAAGACTTAGCTTTAATTTTGAGATCAGTGGGGAAATTGTCAAAGGACTCACCGGGCTGTTGGAGTCTTGAACGAAACACGTATCTCTCATAAGTTCCGTTTTTCTTAGCTAGACAGTGTTCATCTAATTATTGTAGGACCTTTTCAAACTTGTCTTTATCTTCGGGTTCATTGAATACCTCGATGGCCTCGGCTCCGGCATTGGTTCTCAAAAGGGCTATTTTTCTTTCGTCCGTTCTGTTTCCGACTCCCACGGCAGCAAGGGAGAGCTGGAATTGTTGCTTGAAAGCCGTACATAATTTCAACAGGAGGTGCTACTGTCAGACCCAAAGCGTATCCTCAACCTGAGCTTCATTCTGTCTTAACTGGGGCCGGTCTGTCATCACTACCAGCAGGTGTATAACGTGAAACTATTCCAACAATACAGAGTGACCAAGCTTCACCAACAACCGATAGTACATCTGATCGTTTGCTTACAGCACTGGAGAAGCAAAATGAAATAACATCTTCACTTTTCAAACAATCACTTTTGCTGTTACCCTAACGAGATTTGCAAATATTTGATGGAGATCCATTACAATTCCTAAGTTTCATAAGAGCCTTTGAACACAACATCGAAGAAAGAACTCCTAATCACAAGGACTGTTTGTACTACCTCGAGCAATATACCAGAGGCCAGTCCCTGGATCTGGTCCGAAGCTGTCAACATCTGCCACCTTCTCGTGGATTAATTAAAGCGAAGGCTTTGCTACAAGAACATTTTGGAGATCCGTTTAAAGTAGCTTCTGCATACATGGACAAGGTACTTTCATGGCCTTTGATAAAGGGAGAAAATCTCAAGGCGATGCAGGCCTACAGTTTATTGCTTCGTGAATGCTGTAATTCAACGGGAGATTCTGTAGGTGACCTAAACGTGCCCACCAATATGCAAATTATGGTTAAAAAACTGCCTTACGAGCTTAGAGATAAGTGGAGAAGTGTGGTCTGCCATCTGCAAGAAATGTACCATCGCAGAGCCACATTTCATGACATTGTGGAGTTTGTGGAGAAGCAAGTTAAGATTGCAAGTGATCCTCTCTTTGGAGATATACAAGATTTGCCTGCAACAGGAAAAAGAGTTTAGAGCTGGGACATTTCGGACTGGTACGAAAGCTAAAGGGAGTAGCTTTGCCACTACAATAGCACCTGTGGAAAAGAAAATGGAGCCTGTAAATAAAATGGAGAAGAACTTACCTGTAAAGGCATGCTTGTTTTGTGGAGCTGGACATTCTTAGGATGTTTGCCTTCTATTGGATAAAAAGACGCAAGTTGAAAAGATGTCTTTTTTGAAGGAAAAAGGAATGTGCTTTGGTTGTTTGTGCTTTGGGCACAGAAGCAGAGAATGCAAAGGACGTTTGGTGTGTCGAGTATGCAATAAGAAGCACCCTACCTTTTTGCAGATTTATTCCCAAACGAAGCAAATAAGTTCAACACAGGCCGATGTTGATTTAGAAAGTGTCAGAGACGGACGGTGCTGTGGTGTCAATTCAATCCACAGTGGCTTGACTGGGACCAGTAAACAGGACTATGTGTTATCAATACTACCCGTCCAGGTGAAATCCAAAAGAGGTAACAAAACTTTGTCTTCTGTTGGGTACAGAGGCGCGCAGAACTGTGTTGAGAGGGCTTTTGTACTAGATCTCCTGTGAGGAATAAATCGGCTCCTGTGTGAAGTTGCCGGCTTCCTGGTCATCTTTCTCTCAAAACGAGCGCGCATAATTGTTGGATGAATGTCGGTCATGTTTGGTTAATCATTAATGGAATCAGATAATTAATTCGAATAATTTGGTAAAAGTTATGCTACAGTCTTAGAGTTAAATTCCAACGGCACCAAGAGAACAAAAATAATATACTTGCTTAGGAGGAAAGGTGAACAAATTCAAAATCTTTGACTTAAACTTGTGAAACATTGTCTATTCAAGACATGAGAGAGGCAATTAACCTTAAACGCATTTCCCCAAACTACTTACTGTTGTGATGCATATTTTTGACGATAGAAAGTCGTTCTTTACAAAGCAAATGAGAGTAAGACGTGTACAAACCTGCTTTGAGTGGCACAACACGAGGCTGCTTGCAAACTTCATCCAGCAGTTGAAGATGTTGCTCGTTCTCTTCTTTTATTCCACAAAGTTCCTCTTTGTACTTGGGTGTCGTTCTTGCACACATTTTTAAACGCCAATCTCAACAAATCCGCACTTGATCTCTGCTTGGCGATAACTCGTGAGCTTCTCTTTGTTCGACGAGACGAATTAAAGATGGCGTCGATTTTTAAAGTAGCGCTGAATGGATTTCCTGCGTGAAAACTGCAGTCTGTTCCGCACGAAATCCGAAGAACAGGACACACCCCGCTGTGATATGATTGGCTGCTGGCCATGTGGAGCACTGTCACCGCTCACCGACAGATGTCGCCATTTGCGATGCAAATCATTGTTATCTTTTTCTAAACATTGGAAAAACGTACGATTTGAAAAAAGAAAAAACGAAAGATTTAAACCGTATGCATTTGACCAAACATTTTAGTTCCCAAATATGAACTTGAGAGATGTATTGAATTTTACTTTTGTTGCTGGCTTTGTTAAAACATGCCACCATGTCGTCGGTTGGATAGTATTCCAAATGTATTTCCCTATTATTAACAGTTGACATGATTAAGTGATACTTTATGTCAACATGTTTGCACCTTTGCCTCTTTACAGGGTTTTTCGCCAGCGACGTTGTTGCGAATTTTAAATTAAAATACGTCACTGTTTCATTATCTAAATATCTAAATATTAGAGTGTTAAAAATGATTTCAGTGTTGATATAAGCACTGAAATATTTCATTATTCGTCTCAGTATTCATTAAACTACGCCTATTCACTATTATTTCAAGATTCATTCAACTGTTTGAGTAATAATTTAGTATTCAATGTTTAATCGTTTCTTTTTAAATATTCGTGTCAATATTTTGTTCAATCTTAATGTTATGGAAAACTATATAGCAAGTAAGGTTTTTGTTATTTATTGTGGCCACCTGCTTTTGAGAAAGTGCCTTTCGCTTCTTGTACAACACGACTTTGACTGATAAGTATGCTCAATGCAGAAAAAATATCTCTGTTTTAAGATTCCACTGTCAAATAAATCTTCATCTTCCTGTGTGCATCAGTATCTTCCCACGCACTTCTCCCACTGAGATTACTCTGCAGACTGACTCAAAAGAACATTTATTTTCCAGACTATCTCATTGATCTTCCCTTACTGCTGAAAATTCCACAACAATTTGGGGTCAGACGTGGGATAGCTGAAGATCCGCCGGTGAAATTCAGGACGCTGGCGGGTGACCTCCGGGGTTCAATTCAGACAGCAGCAGCAACGAACAGCGTGATGCGAATCATCTCGTCCGTGGTGACAAATAAACGCTGACTCCAGTCGCCATCAAGTTGCCAACTCCTGACATTCCAAAACTTTTGAGAGAAACTGAGACTATTTGCGTTTCTCTTTCTGGTTCTTTTTATAGTTCAACTTCTTGTTCAGTTTTTCACCTTTTCACACAGCGTAATGAAGGCCAGTTGAGCAAGTGGAACAAGTGATTTTATTGATGACCGTGGAAGAAACCGATTTCATAAGCACCGTTTCTTCTCACACCTTTTCCATTAGGTACAATTAAAAAGACAACTGAAAAGCATAATGTTAAAAAATGTTGTTCCAGGAAAAGGTAATTAATTTCATTGATAATGTTTGATATAAAAACAAAACAACTCATCATCACTCAGACACATTGCTTCTTCTGGCACTGATCACATTGGCTTAATGTCAATAAAAAAAGCTTTTCAAAATTAAATTTATCATATTTTATTCAAAATCACATTTACATCTTACCACAAAGAGTCAATTCCTTCCGTTTTTTTTTTAAGCTTCAAGGATTGCTGCAATTCTCACCAGCACAATTGTGACTCTCAGCACCCTGTTTAGTGAAGAATTTTTTAGCACAAACGCTGCAACTGAATGGCTTTTCTCCACTGTGTGTTCTTGTGTGGTTCGTTAAAAGCGACTTACGATAGAAACTCTTTCCACAAACTGAGCAGGAAAAGGGTTTTTCGCCACCGTGTGTTCTTCTATGATTTGTTAAAGTTGATTTTTGAGTGAAACCTTTCCTACAAACTGAGCAGGAAAAAGGTTTTTCACCACTGTGTATTCTTTTATGTTTAGTTAAAGTTGACTTTCCAGAGAAGCTTTTGCCACAAACTGAGCATGAAAAGGGTTTTTCTCCACTGTGTGTTGTTGTGTGTTCTATTAAATTAAACTTTCCAGAGAAGCTTTTGCCACAAACTGAGCAGGAAAAAGGCTTTTCTCCACTGTGTCTTCTTAAGTGGCTTGTTAAATTATACTTTTGAGAGAAACATTTTCCACAAACTGAGCATGAAAAAGGCTTTTCTCCACTGTGTTTTCTTGTGTGGATTGTTAAATTAGACTTTTGAGAGAAGCTTTTGCCACAAACTGAGCAAGAAAAAGGTTTTTCTCCACTATGTATTGTTGTGTGTTTTATTAAATGCGACTTACGATAGAAATTATTTCCACAAATTGAGCAGGAAAAAGGTTTTTCACCACTGTGTGTTCTTGTATGTTCTGTTAATCGTGACTTTTGAGAGAAACTTTTCCTACAAATTGAGCAGAAAAAAGGTTTTTCTCCACTGTGTGTTCTTGTGTGTTCTGTTAAACTTGAGTTCCTGGAGAAGTGTTTTCCACAAACTGAGCAGGAAAAAGGTTTTTCTCCACTGTGTATTGTTGTGTGTTTTCTTAAATATGACTTTAAAGAAAAGCTTTTGCCACAAACTGAGCAGGAAAAAGGCTTCTCTCCACTGTGTGTTCTTGTGTGTTCTGTTAAATGTGACTTTTGAGAGAAACTTTTTCCGCAAACTGAGCAGGAAAAATGTTTTTCTCCACTGTGCATTGTTGTGTGTTTTATTAAATATGACTTTAAAGAAAAGCTTTTGCCACAAACTGAGCAGGAAAAAGGCTTCTCTCCACTGTGTATTCTTGTGTGTTCTGTTAAATGTGCCTTTTGAGAGAATCCTTTGCCACAAACCGAGCATGAAAAAGGCTTCTCTCCACTGTGTGTTCTTGTGTGCCTTGTAAATTGTGCCTTTTGTGAGAAGCTTTTGCGACAAAATGAGCATGAAAATGTTTTTCCTCCACTGTGTGTTCTTGTGTGCGGTTTTAAAGACAACTTTGAAGTTAATGAGTCAGTGTGACGTGCCCTTTCACCTATGGCTTGCCCATCATCGTCATCATCATCATCATCGTCATGAGCGTCTGATAATGTGTCCTCATTATGTGCTTGTGATGGCCCCCAGTGGTCTTCGTCAACTTCTGTTGTCATGTGATGACTTGAACTGCTGCTTGCAGGCTCCGCCCCTCTGTTGTCCTCACTCTCATCCTTGTTTTCATCTTCAGTCTTTATAGGGACAACGTTCACTGGTGACTTGTTGATCTCCTCCTCCTCCTCCTCCTCCTCCTTTTTGATGCGAGTCAAGTCTGGCTCCTCTTTCACAGAACGGAGATCGTTTTCACTGACGTCTGTAGGACACAAATAGACAAATTTGGTTTGGTCAAGTCAAACCTCAAGCGGTGACTTTGTCTAATATTGTTTCTACCGTACTACCTTGCCTTGTGCCTGCCGCACACGGAGCAATGCGTGCAACCCCAACTTGGACCCGACCATGGGGACACTTCACAAAATTCCGTCCTACGATGTAAACCTCCCTTTCGCAGCACAACGGTGATAAACGAGCATTTAAAAAGGAAGCACGTTGCGGCTGATGCCCAATTTCATTCCGGACATGGTCACAGACGTTTCTGGAAGCGAGCTGAAGTTAGCACACACAGGCTATTGTGTGCGTCTGATGGAACACCTGTTGTGGGACCCCAACATATTGATGGGGGCCACTGGGGGCCATCGCAACATAATGTCATTGATAGAATAGGAATCCTTCAAGTGAAATATCTTTACAAGTTTTTCATTTTGCATTCAGAGATACAGTGGAACCTCGGTTCTCGGACGACTCTGAGGTCGAACAAATCGGAGTTCGAACAAAAAAAAAGAGAAATTCTTGCTTCGCAGTTCGAACAAACCTCGGAGTTCAAACGCCGGTACGACGCGTGAGTGCGCACGCGAGGGTGGGATGCTGAACGGCGTACGGGTGTAGATCGCTCTCTCTCTCTCTTCGTGACCAACTGTTGTCGCGTGCGGACGTGCTGCGTTTTGCTCTCGCGTTTTATATAGGTGTACGAAGTGTTTTAGCCCCTAATCATGCCTCCAAAGAAAGTCAGTGCAAGCAGCAAAGGAATGGTTTCGGTGTTCGAACAATTCGCTTTTCGAACAGGGTTCTGGAACGGATTATGGTCGAGAACCGAGGTTCCACTGTAGTTTCATCGTGGGTACTTTTTGGTTCCATTATAATCTGGATACCTGAAAGAATTAAAGGGGCCCTGGTAGAACAGGGTGTTGTGACATTCTCCCTTTTTAAACCCATAGTAAGCCAAAGATGCAGATGCATTCCTGACAGCATGCGCTTGTTCACTGATGAGATCCGTGCAACCCTGGATGGATGCATTAAATGTATTTTAAATGTTTGGATGAGGTGAAACTATGCACACGTGCACAAAACGGTGCAGGCCCAACCGAGGTTCATTGACCGAGCCAGTAAAATTTTCATAAATAAGACCAACACGTACTTGATTTTTTAAAAATCGTAATCCTTTGTGTTATATCCACGAAAATTCATCAACCGCCATTGATCATTTTGCCCCAGTGTGTACAGTTTTTAGAGTCAGATTGAATCATTCCAGAAGGAACAAGATTTGTCAAAGAAGTTTTCAAAAACGAGACACGCCTGCACAAATAAATCACCCAACCAAGATTGTCTTTGTCACTTGCGAGGAGCAGTCCGGCAAAGAGAAAAGCTTTCCCGCTCCTGTGCGGCGTTTTATTGAAGCACAGCAAAGCAAATTTGTATATGACAACCCATAAAGAATGGAAAAACATGAACACTGACTTTATCACACCCGTCCACACGCTTCCTGTTGTTCGAACGGTTTCAGCTTACAACACAATGTTTGGGTCACACTTCTGTTAAATGCGAGCTAAACGGTTTCCTGTCAAACACGGTTCATCTGTTTTCGTGACTTCCTGCTAAACTGCCAGCATAGACACAACCCTGTTACCACTGAACTCACGTTTTCCTGTTTAAGAAGTCCATGTTTTTGTGACCTTCTATTAACCTGTGTGGTTGATGTGTGGGTCTGGCTCAGCTTCCCTCCGCACAGGTCGCTGGGCATGACAGAATTGGTGATGGTAAGAACCTCTCTGACACAGCCATTTTGGTTCGAAAGAGATTTTATTCTCGTCACATGCTGATGTCAAAAGAAGTCTCCCCAAAAAAGAGAAAAGGGAAAGGGTGTCCCCTCACTTTCCTTCTTATCGGGAATGGCCAAACTGGACATGAATGTCTAACTTTACCTTGTTGCATATGCATTCTCATTGTACTAGTCTTCGATTTTTCCCCCAAAGCTCCCTACGGCGAGAGCAGATGTGGTTGCTCTTTGAAGTGGCCTTCCGGTGCCATCTTGACTGCTTCTATCACCTTGAGTGCTCCACACCTAGAGCTGGTCAAGCCTTTTGTCCTCCTGGACACTATCTCATTCACATTGGAATTTCAAAACCAAAACTGGTCACTTCTTTAGTCTCCAATCCCCTCATAGTTAAAGAGAATTACTAAAATGTTCATAAGAGTGAATAAAAAAATACACTACATATTTCCCCCCCCTCGAGGCAATCTTGTCCTGATAAAGCAAAAACGACACCAGCATGTCACCAAAAATCCCATTCCAACCTTTTATATGAATCCATTGCCTAAAATTTGGGAAACCTAATTGACTAAAACCTAAATCATGTTCAAGGCATGCTACATAAGGGTAGTTTAACTAGGAAAACTAAGTGTATGGCCAAATTGCTCCCTGGTGTCACTAACACCTCCTGCAGGACCACACATAAATCCAGCAATAATTCCAAAAAATCCCAAATCAACCACCTCGGTCACGAAGGAGTTCCCCCCGCAATGTTAGATCTTTAAGCAAACCGGCAGTAACACTTTCCAGTTTAGTCCATATGGAGGAATCAAAGCTTCGCTGAACTTTTCTCGTGAACCTGCTTCCACAAGGCAAGTAGGATGATGGAACACCGTTACAGAACAGAATAAATCCACAGCGTGATAAAGGCATGATAGGACAAGAAACAAACACACAAAATACAAATACGAGTCAAATGATATGCAAAAACATAGTTGAGGCCACGCTCCAGCAAGAGAATCCGATGACATCGTGTCACTCGAGAGCTGCCAAGCCCTCGTCACCGACGAGCTCTTGCTAACAGTATTGTTTCAGATGATCACGTCCACATCTTATGACCCTCATAGGAGTCCTCCTCGTCGCTTGCTCCAAGTGAGATTCCAGTCTGCATCCAACTCCATCTACACTTCACCTGAAATACAACAAGCAGACACACTCCACACAAATATTGAGCACCAGAGATGCCAATGAAATCCATTTTCCACAGGAAAGAGTCCATTCCAGGATGTGGAGGGCACCAAGACTGGTGCAGTCCTCATCCCAGCCATCATCGCCAGAATGCCCTCCTTCGCCCCCAAGCTGTGCCGGCATTAACTCTGTCAAATGGGGAAGGCGCAGATATAGCAAAAACAAATTGGAGACGCGGTGGAGCAGAGCACAACGTCAGTGAGACCCCGGGTCCACGACCCCTCTGGCAGAGACGGAAACAGAGCTTTCGCTTCAGAGTGGCCCATTCATTGTCTACCACAGTGCCGAGAAATTCTGAAAATGTTCCATAACAGAGGAATTCGTAATGGGTGCTGAAGCACCACCCTGGTCTCAGAGCTGCCCAGTCGACTGGAACGGAGGACAACATATGCTTCCCCCGGCGGATGTGCACAGTCAAATTCAGTCCAACTAGAAATTCAGTCCCACTCGAATTCCAGTGTTTGTTTCACAGGTGCGGGTTCGGTCCATTGCAGTGACTCAGCCAATCTCAAGAGTCCCACAAGCGTGACAGTGTTGTTGCTCACTGGGATATGCAGAAGAAGCTTGCAAAGCGTGGAATATCTTGTTCCACCATCAAAAACTGTTGTCCATCAGTCGTCAACGGAATGCCAAGACCTGCGAGTCCTTGAATGCGGAGGCTCCGCGGGCACCCCTATCGTGGAATGGGTTCCCAATCGGGTTGAGGCGTCAAGTGTGCATTTGGAAGCCATAGAAGCGTTGTCGGAGGAGGGGGTAGCGATGGCGCCCCGTGCTAGAGGAGCTCTTTGTGACAGGCATGGCGCTGGACCACAGAATGGCACATTTCAGGAAGTGGCTCGGTTTGGACCGCTCATCACCCAGTGACCCCACAGCAAGAGCACGTCCCACTCACAACCCATGTCTATAACCACCCCTACTTCTGTTACGTGACCTTGTTGACCGGCAGGTGCGGACAACAAGCCTGCTGTGGGCACTGCGTCACCAGAACCTGGCCTAGGAGCAGCGGAAATGGAAAGAGCAGACGCAATGGGAGCTGCATGCGTCGGCTGCTGGATTAACTGCTTCCCCCAGTTGTCGTGACCCGTGCCGGTCACGCCTGTTTTGTTGTTGTTTTCGTCACCTCCCTGCCATGTGCACTTTTGTTTATGTTTCTCAGCTGAGCAGAGGCGTCTCCTCCGACAACCGACTCCGCCCGCGTCATCACGAGTGGGAGACCAGCCCACCGGCGCCGCACCTGACATCCATCCACTGACTAATTACACACACTATTTAAGCCACCTACACTGACTGCCCGGCGTCGGATAATTTTCCTGCACTGCTCACGTTCATGACCCTGGTATCGATTGTTCTCATGTTCATGCATTTTTGCTCTTGCGATCTCTGTGTTCCACGTTTTGCCAGCTATTGCTCGGTCTCTTTTTGTTCCTCGTTTTCTCCAATTGGTTTTCCCTCTTGCCCTTTTGGCAAGCTATTTATGTTGATCGTTTTTCCTTTTCCTTGCCGGTGCAAGCGCTTTTCGTTCCGTCGTTTATCTCCTTCCTGGTGTTAGCTTTTCTCCGCCAGCGCTTTGTGTTTTCTCCTGATTTATCGACGGATGTAATGCTAAGATAGATATATTTGCCTTAATTGATGATTGGACTTCCACTATTGTGAATCAATAAACACTCTTTGTTAAACTGATTTTCCTGTGTCCGCGTTTGGAGAGTCCTGCCACCTTCTTCCCAGCGTTTCGCTGGCAAGACCCTGACAGAATTATCCGACCAGAACACGAGTAATCATAGGGTACGTATCTGAACAGCGTATCTCTTGCTACGTACCAGCGAAACTGTCGGCTCAGCCCCAGGCCCTCCACACAACGGTACGCCTCGATCCTTACTGTGTTCCATGCCACAAAGTGCCCAATACGATACGTGGAAGTGTGCTTCTCTTCATTATTTCTATTATCAGCTCATAATTTTCCTGCTAAAATTTACACCGTGGCCAGGTTCTGTTCTCAAACTGAGCTTATTCACAACTATGTTGTTTATAGCTATAATTTTACACTTCTTATTTCTCATCTCTTTAACCACTAGACCTTTCTTTTCTTTATCCTCTGCACATTTCTCCCGCGCTAGTCCCCATTTACATAGTTCCTATCATTATTTTTTTTCATTTATTTATTTATTTTTTAATACATTTTCGTATGTTCTTTCACAGTGCGGTTACTTTGACATCTTTTAATGTCTTAATCATTATAGAGGCCTCTTGTTTAAACAATAATTGAAACTAACACAGGGACATTTTCCATGACCAATCAGCCAGCAGACCCACACGCACAAGCTTTCTTTAACGACCCCAAAAGCCCCGACCGCTTGGACACAGGCGCACAACACCCATTGTGAGTAAAAGCATCTCACCTAAAGTTCAGCCGGCCGGCTGTTGAACGCCTGCGCCCCAGCACCCTTGAGACCATCAATGGAGCAAGAATCCTGTTTGTGACGCCAAAAATGTGGTATATTTTGTTGTTGATGTGTGGGTCTGGCTCAGCTTCCCTCCGGACAGGTCGCTGAGCATGGCAGAATTGGTGATGGAAAAAAATTCTCTGACACAGCCATTTTGGTTATTTTTGTCACATGCTGATGTCAAAAGAAGTCTCCCCAAAAAGGGAAAGGTGATACGTAGGAAATGTATATGTTAGTTTAATACCTGAAGTGAACTTGTGATACTGTTGTACTGTCTATTCAAAATGTTCAATAAAGTTTGTTCAAAAAAAAAAAAAGGGCCTCGACCACATCCACCGACCCGTCCACACCGAAACCAAAACACCCACCGCTAAACTCTTCTGATTTAGTGTATAACTGAATGTAAATTTATCACAGAATGTCCAGTGCTACTCTAAAGGACTACGATATAATTCATCAAGTCTTTGTGTCCCGATAACCTCATCTTCGCGCGTTGATGCTTTTCGGCGTAGTTAGCTTATCTTGTTAGCTAGCTAGCCGCTAACGAAAAGAGGCACATGACTCATCGCCAAGCAGAGATCAAGTGCGGATTTTTTGGAATTATTATTTGAAAATGTGCGAAAGAACGACACCCAAGGACAAAGAGGAACTTTGTGGAATAAAAGAAGAAAACGAAGCAGGTTTGTACACGTTTTACTCTCATTTGCTTTGTAAAGAACGACTTTCTATCGTTAAAAATATGCATCACAACATTAAGTTGTTTGGGGAAATCGTTCAAGGTTATTGCCGTTTTTTTTTTTTAAATATTGCCTTTTACTTGCCGGGTTGCTGAACATTTGTTGATGCCAAATGAAATCAGTGCGGAAAACGTTTGCCAAAGAATAACCAATAGTGGGGGGTGAACTCCATGTTTTTCCCAGTATAAAATTTGAACTGATTATTGAACAGTTTACATTTTATGGTTTTTATATTTTGTTCAAGCAATTTCTTACTAAAAATGTGCACACTGCCGCGAAAAGGTAAATGGCGGTTGATCAATTTTAGTGAATAAAACACAAAATATTAAGTTTTTTTTAAAAAAATCAAGTACGTATTGGTATTATTTATTTATTAACTTTTTACTGGCTCGGTCAATGAACCTCGGGTGGCCCTGCACTGTTCTGTGCACGTGTGCATAGTTTCACCTCATCCAAACAATTAAAATACATTGAATGCATCCACCCAAGGTTGCACGGATCTTATCAGTGAACAAGCGCATGCTGCAAGGAATCCATCTGCATCTTTGTCTTACTATGGGCTTAAAAAGGGAGTATGCCACAACCCCCTTTTCTACCAACAAGGCCAGGAACATTTATTTCCTGGTAATAAAGTTCCTGTGGCCCAGGTGGTTTGCATCTCCCCCACAAGTCAAAGTTCTTGATAATTTATGCAAATGTCAATGATGATGTATCAGTGGGAGGTCTTGTGTTCCTTTATTACTCATTACTGACACCCTATGGCTGTTAAGCATCATTGCAGTTCCAAAATAATTCAGTGAACTCTTAAAATATTATGGTGTATCTTAGTTGAATTATAATACATATTCCAGAAACGTCTGTGACTATGTCAGGAATGAAATCGGGCATCAGCTGCAACGTGCTTCCTTTTTAAATGCTCGTTGAGCACAGTTGTGCTGCGAAAGGGAGGTTTACATCGTAGGACGTAATTTTGTGAAATGCCCCCATGGTCCGGTCCAAGTTGGGGACCACGCATTGCTCCGTATGCGGCAGGCACAAGTCAAGGTAGCACGGTAGAAAATAAGACAAAGCCGTTGCCTGAGCTTTGACTTGACCAAACCAAATTTGTCTTATTGTGTCCTGCAGACGTCAGTGAAAACGATTTCCTTTCTGTGAAAGAGGAGCCAGACTTGACTCACATCAAAAAGAAGGAGGAGGAGGAGATCAACAAGTCACCAGTGAACGTTCTCCCTATCAAGACTGAAGATGAAAACAAGGATGAGAGTGACGACAACAAAGGGGCGGAGCCTACAAGCAGCAGCTCAAGTCATCACGTGATAACAGAAGGTGATGAAGACCACTGGGGGCCATCACAAGTACATAATAAGGACACATTATCAGACGCTCATGACGATGATGATGATGATGATGATGATGGGCAAGCCAAAGGTGAAAGGGCATGTCACACTGACTCATTCACTTCAAAGCTGTCTTTAAAAGGGCACGGAAAAACTCACAGTGGTGAAAAACCTTTTTCTTGCTCGGTTTGTGGCAAAAGCTTCTCTCGAAAGTTTCATTTAACAATCCACACAAGAACACACAGTGGAGAAACATCTTTTACCTGCTCAGTATGTGGCAAAAGCTTCTATCAAAAGTTTGATTTAACAATCCACACAAGAATGCACAGTGGAGAAAAACCTTTTTCTTGCTCAGTTTGCGGCAAAAGCTTCTCTCGGAAGTCTCATTTAGTAAGGCACACAGGAACGCACAGTGGAGAAAAACCTTTTTCTTGCTCAGTTTGTGGCAAAAGCTTCTCTCGGAAGTCTCATTTAGTAAGGCACACAAGAACGCACAGTGGAGAAAAACCTTTTTCTTGCTCAGTTTGTGGAAAATGCTTCTCTCAAAAGTCAAGTTTAACAGAACACACAAGAACACACAGTGGAGAAAAACCTTTTTCTTGCTCAGTTTGTGGAAAATGCTTCTCACAAAAGTCAAGTTTAACAAGCCACACAAGAAAGCACACTGGAGAAAACCCTTTTCCCTGCTCAGTTTGTGGTAGACGCTTCTCTGTAAAGTCAAATTTAACTTGTCACACAAGAACACACACTGGAGAAAACCCTTTTTCTTGCTCAGTATGTGGCAAAAGCTTCTCTCATAAGGCAAGTTTCACAAAACACACAAGAACACACACTGGTGAAAAACCTTTTTTCTGCTCAATTTGTGGCAAGAGTTTCTCTCAAAAGTCGCATTTACGACGCCACACAAGAGCACACAGTGGAGACAAGCCATTCAGTTGCAGCGTTTGTGCAAAAAAATTCTTCACTCAACGTAGTGCTGAGAGACACGATTGTGCTGGTGAGAATTGCAGCAATCCTTGAAGCTTAAAAAAAGACAACAAAAAAATGAAGGAACTGACTCTTTGTGGTAAGATGTAAATTTAGATTTTGAATAAAATCTGAAAAATTTTATTTTGCAAAGCTCTTTTATTGGCACTAAGCCAATGGGGTCAGAGCCAGAATTATCAATGTGTTTGTGTGATGATTTTTTTGTGTGTTTACATCAAACATGTAAATAAAATTAATTGCCTTTGCATGGAACAACATTTGTGAACATTATGCTTTTCAGTTTTCTTTTTAAACATTCTTAATGGGAAAGGTGTGAGAAGAAACGGTGCTTATGAAATCGGTGCCTTCCACAATCATCAATAAAATCACTTGTTCCACTTGCTCAACTAGCCTTCATTACGCTGTGTGAAAAGGTGAAAAACAGATCTCGAAGTTGAACTATAAAAAGAACCAGAAAGAGAAACGCAAGCAGTCTCAGTTTCTCTCAAAGGTTTTGGAATGTCAGGAGTTGGCAACTTGATGGCGACTGGAGTCAGCGCTGGTTTTCTCGCTGTGTTTGGCTGGCTCGTATATGTATGGTCCATTGAACAAAACTCAAACTCTTCAAATATCCCCTCACATACATTTAATATTTCCCTTTCTGAATAAATTTCTGACGAGCTAAAATCACTTTCTAGGTTGAGCTCTATTAAGTGTGTGGGGTTTGTTGCTAAACAGAATCTCACTTCGGAAAAACTATAATTTTGTCAAATATACTAAATACTTTTTTCATGCTATATTATATTTTTTATACTTTGGATTAGTTATATAATTAAATAGGGAAATATTAAAATTGGAAACCACATACAGACTTAATTCAATTAAGAAGAAATATCGAAACATTTTATAAATATTGAACTCATTGAGAAGAGTCCCAGTATTGAAATAAATATTGAAATATAAAAAATACTTATGTATTAAATTAATTCAATAACCCGACCCCGGATGAGCGGCAGAAAATGGCTGGATGGATGGAATAATTTAAATTGCATACATATTCAAATGAACAAATATGTTAAGAAATATTCAAGAGTGAAATGAAAAAGTTTAAATTAATATTGATATAATGTTGCATATTATAATAATTGAATAAATATTGTAGTATTACATCAGCAAGCTTAAATATACATTGAAATACATTTTTAAAAAATTCATGTTTTTTTTAAATGGCCTAATATAGATATGGGAAGTAACTCTCTTTATGAAACTATGAAGGGACTGGAGCTCACAGAAGTGACCAGTCTTGGTTCTGAAGTTCCGATGTAACCAGATACTGCCCTGAGAGAAAATAGGCCTGAGCATTGTTTATGGTGGGGGCAATTCTCTCGCCAGGTCAGTGACCTTCCAGGGTATGGAAGTAATTTAAGGTGCCTTCAGTGAAGTCCTACTTTGTTCTACTAGAATGAATCCCCATCAAAATACCATCATTTATGACACCACGGCTGGACAAATAATATCCAGAAACACACTTACGCACCACTGAGTGAGTGTTGGACGATATAGCTTCTCTTGAAAGGTCCGACTTGAAAATGTCCTTGCAAGTGTATCTGCAATTAAATCCACACTTTTCCCTCCTTCGGCCATTGTGGTTAAAAAAAAGCAAGAATATATTTTAGATTTTCGAACGGCCGCCAATTACGACTTTCGAGTGTGTTGATTCGGCATTGCGCTGCCCCCTCACGAGTGAGTATCCAATCACAAAACGCGTTCATCACCCTCAGCATAAGGCCAGCGAGAAGGCTCACTGTAACCAACTCGTGATCTGATTGGCTATCGCAACCGTCTAACAAGGCTGTGAAATTGAAAACCTACAACAATCAGCCAATCAAAACAAAGGGATGTTGTAGGCTAAAAGTGACAGCAAAGGGAAGACAACACAAATTAACGTTCAAAATTGTGCCAAGTGGACTGGAGTCAATCCTTGGAGACAAGACATCTGAAGATCTTGGACTGGTAAAAAGAATTTACCAAATCAACAGCAAGGATGTCAATAAGAACAACAAAGTGTTGAAGAGTGAAGGTAGTAAGAGTATCGTGAACAAATACTTTTCTGTCTTCAAAGGACAAGGTACGCTACCTTACACTTATAAAATACAGCTCAAGGAAGATGCTAAACCTGTAGTACATGCCCCAGAAGAGTTCCAGCCCCTCTCAAAAATAGATTAAAAAAGGAACTGAGCAGAATGACACCGATCGGAGTCATAGAGAAAGTGGAAGAACCCACCGACTGGGTAAATTCCATCACGTGTGTTAAAAAGAGGAACTCCCCAGAGTTACGTGTTTGCCTCGACCCCAAAGATCTGAATGAGAACATTAAAAACGAACATTATCAGATTCCCAAGCGTGAAGAAATCCTGAGTGACATGGCAGGTGCTAAGTACTTTAGCAAATTAGATGTATCGCATGGATTTTGGCAGCTGAAGCTGGACACCGAAAGCAGCAGGTACACCACCTTCAACACACCATTTGGGCGTTTCTGTTTTCTGAGACTGCCGTTTGGCATAAAGTCTGTGCCTGAGATCTTTCACAGAGCTACGGAGTCAATCATAGAAGGTCTGGAAGGAACCTGTGTGTTCATTGATGATTTGGTTGTGTGGGGGAACTCAGAACAAGAACACAATGAGAGACTTGAGGAACTGCTACAAAGAGTTCAAATGAATGGACTTAAACTAAAACGAGAGAAATGTCTGTTTGGAGTTACAGAATTGACCTTCTTGGGAGACAAGCTCACAGCAGATGGAGTGGTGCCAGACAGAACCAAAGTGCAAGCAATACTGGACATGCCAGTTCCAACTGAGAAAAAAGGACTTCTGCGAGCAATGGGGATGATAAACTTCCTGGGCAAGTTCATTCCAAAACTCTCTTCAAGTCAAAGTCCCTAAGTTTGCTGCTGCATCACAACGTAGTCTTTGAGTGGACAACAAAACATGACGAAGAATGGCAAGATCTAAAGAGAACTGTGACAGCTGAGCCAGTCCTTGCTGTTGTGTAAAGGTTAATATAACCAATCAGAGTTAATGTTGTTATCTCAGCCAATCAGGGGACTTGTTACAGGAATGTGGGGTTGTAAGGAAAAAACATGAGTCGTCATAGTAAATGTTAACAAGCAAGTTAACCGCTCTCTCTCTCTCGTTATTTAATCACACAATAACGTAACATGGTGTCAGAAGTGGGATCTTCGTGAATCGCGGGAGGATACGTTCCCATGAGAAGAATTGCCCGGACGAGACGATCGGGTGGCTACATTAGGCTCGAAGCTAACGGTGGCTCGCTAACGCCAGGCTAGAAGGCCGAGAGAGGAGCCGACTTCGCCGAAGGTGCGTCGGGGGAGACGTAAACAGGCGAGAAGGCGGCCGATAAAGCTAAAAAGAAGGACAACGAACCAAGGTGCCGTTTAAGCTATAATTAAAAAGAAAAAAAAAAAATGCTCAACAACCCTCCAGCACTGGCGAGCAGTGTCCAGCTAGCTCCACCCGGTAACTTTGACTTCAGCAATGCAAATGAATGGCCAAAGTGGATACGACGGTTTGAACGTTTCAGAATAGCATCAAGTTTGGATAAACAGTCGGAAGAGTACCAAGTCAACACCCTGATGTATACTCTAGGAGATGAAGCTGAAGATATATTGAGCGTGTTGCCCTTAAGCAGTGAGCAGAAGAAGGTATATACAGATGTGAAACAAGCCTTTGAGAACCACTGTGTGAGCAAGAAAAATGTAATTTTTGAGCGTGCACGTTTCAATCGAAGAAATCAAGAGCCGAAAGAAAGTGCAGAATCATTCATCACTGCTGTCCATAGTCTTGCAGAACACTGTGCATTTGGAGCACTAAGAGAGGAGCTTATCAGAGACAGGATTGTTGTTGGTCTAAGAGATGCAAAGTTGTCAGAGTCATTACAGATGGACCCGGATCTCACACTTGAAAAGACAATATGCCGAGTGCGCCACAGTGAAGAAATAAAGAGGCAGCAACCGGTACTGCGTGGCAGTAGGGATGAGAGCGAGTCGGGAAACATAGATGTGATGACTACAAAATGGAAAACCCAGAGGACCTCAAAAGGAGACAGGAGCAGCGCACGTCCCAAATCAGGAAATAGGCATAAAGAGGTGAACTGCGGGAGATGTGGAAATAAAACAAACCACGCGTGGAAAGACTGCCCCGCTAAAGATGCTGAATGCCACAAATGCAAAAAGAAAGGACATTTTGCCCGGAAATGTCGGTCAGCTGGCAGCGTCCATGACATCACAGATGACTCTACGGAGTGTAACTCTGACGTCACCTTTCTGGGAGAAATTATTATTGCAATGGACGATGTTGAAAATGAATGGACAGAACATCTTGAATTAAATGGAGAAATCAGAGAGTTTAAATTAGACACTGGAGCAGGAGTCACAGCTATTCCGTTTCACCACTACTCAACAGACAAACATGGGACTTTGAAACCCCCGAAAATTCCCTTGTACGGCCCGGGCAGGCAGCCCTTGGAGGTAAAAGGCTACTTCAGAGGAAAACTGAAGGTGAGAAATAGACACACTGAACAAGACATCTATGTGGTGAACAATTTGTCAAAATTACTGTTAGGACTTCCAGCCATTAAAGCTCTGGCTCTTGTGAAGCGTATGCACGCAGTTCAAGTGGGAGATGATTTTGTAAAGTGTTACCCCACAGTCTTCAAAGGACTGGGGAAACTGACAACGCCATACAAAATTGAGCTAAGACCAGGGGCCACACCATATGCTCTGTCCGCCCCACGTCGAGTTCCTCTCCCGTTACGTGATAAAGTGAGGACAGAACTGGATCGGATGGAGGCCATGGGGGTGATATCGAAGGTCACAAAACCCACTTCATGGTGCGCTGGCCTGATCGTGGTACCAAAACCAAGGTCAAAAGAAAGACTGAGACTGTGTGTGGACATGACACACTTGAATGAATGGGTGCAGCGGGAGAGGATCATTCTGCCAAACGTGGATCACTCACTGGCAATGCTGACGGGAGCAAAAATCTTCACGAAATTGGATGCCACATCAGGGTTTTGGCAGATTCCATTGACTGAAGATAGTGCTCTCCTGACTGCTTGTATCACTCCATTCGGTCGCTATTGTTTCAACCGGCTGCCGTTTGGAATATCCTCAGCCCCAGAACACTTCCAGCGGAGGATGACGCAAATGCTAGAGGGCTGTGAAGGTGTAGTGTGCCATGCAGACGACATATTAGTGTATGGGAACGACCAAATTGAACATGACTCTAGACTACACCAGGTGCTGAGGAGACTTCGTGAGGCGGGTCTAACTTTGAACAGGGACAAGTGTGAATTTTCCAGAAGCAAGATAATGTTTCTTGGACACAGCCTCTCAACAGAAGGTATTAAGCCTGACCCAGGGAAAGTCAAAGCCATTCTGGAGATGCCAGAGCCCACCTGCGTTGCTGATGTGAGGCGAGTGATGGGCATGGCTAACTACCTGGGCAAGTTCCTGCCTCATCTGTCCTCATATGCCCAGCCCCTAACGGTCCTTCAGTCAGAGAAGACAGAATGGTGCTGGGGGACACCACAAAGAGAAGCTTTCCAGAAGCTAAAATCAGAACTGAGCTCACCCAGAGTCCTGGCTGTATACTCACCTTATGCTGAGACGCGTGTGTCAGCTGATGCATCATCATTTGGGATTGGAGCAGTCCTGATCCAGAAACAGCCTGAGAGTGGAGACTAGAAACCAGTCGTGTTCATCTCCAGACAGCTATCGGATGCTGAGAAACGATATGCTCAGATTGAGAAGGAAGCGCTAGCAGTAACCTGGGCATGTGAACGCCTGCAGGCGTACCTGCTAGGGATGAACTTCACAATTGAGACGGATCACAAGCCATTGGTCCCTTTGCTGAGTTGCAAAGCGCTGGATGAGCTTCCTCCCCGTGTCTTGAGATTTCGACTACGACTGTTAAGGTTCACCGATGACATTGTGCATGTGCCAGGGAAGCAACTCATCACGGCAGACACTTTGTCGAGAGCTCCAGTGAGTCACTTAGCCACACAGGAGGAGAAAGAGATGGAGGCGGATGTTCAAATCTTCGTGGACTCCATCAGACAGTGTCTTCCAGCAACGGAAGTAAGATTGCAACAGCTCGCAGAAAAGCAGAAAGAGGATCCAGTTTGCAGTACTTTGAGACAGTACTGTCAAACCAAGTGGCCTGACAAAACTCACCTTCCAGCTGATATCGGACCTTACTGGTATGCGAGAAAATATCTTTCTATGTCCGGTGACCTGCTCCTGAAAGGACAAAGGATCGTTATTCCCAGCTCCTTAAGAGATGACATGCTCAACATCCTCCATCAGGGTCATCAAGGGATAGGAAAGTGCCGAGCAAGAGCCCGTCAGTCAGTCTGGTGGCCAGGACTCTCAAATGAAATTAAAAACAAAGTGGGAAATTGTCAGACATGTGTGAAACACCGGCACACGCAGCGGGAGCCCCTGTTACCAACCCCTGTGCCAGAGAGACCGTGGCAACGCGTTGGAACTGACCTGTTCATCTGGAAAGAGAAAATCTACATGGTAGTGATAGATTATTTCTCTCGCTACATCGAAGTGGCACACCTCCATGCAGCATCAGCTGAAACAGTCACAGCAGCGCTAAAGAACATCTTTGCTCGACATGGAGTTCCGGTGGTGCTCGTGTCAGACAATGGGCCACAGTTTGCTGCTTCACTCTTTAAGGACTTTGCCAGTGGGTACGGCTTTACTCACATAACCAGCAGTCCGCGATACCCACAAGCCAATGGTGAGGCTGAGCGGGCAGTGGCCATCGTCAAGGGATTATGGAAAGAGGGAGGAGACTATGCAAGAGCGTTGCTTAGTTATCGAGCTACCCCTCTGGAAAATGGATACTCTCCAGCCCAACTTCTTATGGGAAGACAGCTCAGGACCACACTCCCACAAGTGCCCGAATACTGCGTCCACGCTGGCCCAACATTAAACAGTTCCGGACCACAGACACACAAGGTAAACGGAAACAAGTGGAATATTATAACAGACGCCACAGAACACAAAATCAACCGGAGTTACATCCTGGCCAGAACGTATGGATCACTACAGAAAGCACTCACGGGACAGTTGTGCAGCAGACAGACGCCCCCAGATCATACCTAGTCAGAACAGAGGATGGACTGTTGAGGAGAAACCGCGCACACCTGCGAGCTACCCAGCAGTCAGCATCCATTCCAACCAACAGGCAGGAAACTGACTTGCCTAGGATGAATCAACCTGCAGCAGAGCCAAATGCTGCTTAAGTTACAAGCTCAGGCAGACATTCACGTCCACCCAAACGACTGGACTTGTGATTGTGTGAAAAGAGTTCCTGACTGTTATGATCAATGTTCCTATGTGGAAGTGAAGTCATGTTGATGTTGTTTCTTACTTAAAAGGGGGAGATGTTGTGAAAAGGTTAATATAACCAATCAGAGTTAATGTTGTTATCTCAGCCAATCAGGAGACTTGTTACAGGAATGTGGGGTTGTAAGGAAAAACATGAGTCGTCATAGTAAATGTTAACAAGCAAGTTAACCGCTCTCTCTCTCTCTCGTTATTTAATCACACAATAACGTAACAGTGACTTTCTCAAAGCAGTACGCGCACCGACACGGGGTTTGCCCTGGAAGCTCGGCGCGCGCATCGACGCCTCGGTGTCGTTGGACCCATCACTACTCCTCACTCTTGTGATCCAGTTAGCCACGTTAAGTTCGCCTTTCTTATTTTGCACCCTGCCCCGTTGTCTGTCATTATTTTGGTCCCCTAATAAATTGCTTAAGTTACACCTTCTCCAGCTTCCTCGCATTCTGGGTCCACCTCCTCCTCGCCGACCGGCGACCCTGACAACTGCAATGATAAGACGACTGCAATGGTAAATGAAGGATTGTATTATGATTGCTGGCATTATTTTAAACACTTACAGGACAGAAGGTCAATTATTTAATTGAGCAGGTTCATATTTACGCAATATGTTAAACATTGATGAAACAAAAAGCATTTATCAGATGAAAGTAGAAGCACGGCTCACAAGAATAACTGGGATTGTAGTCCTGATGTTTTCTGATTTATTATATTTTTCTCATATGCTAAATTTATAGTACTTAGTTTAAATGTGTGAACTTTATTGAAATTCTCAGTAGTGAGAACAAATTTGCACACATAGCATTTCCATGACTTGCATTCACAGCACTTCATGGACAAATACGACGAAGCACATTCTCCACATTGGCTGTAGAGATGCAAACATACCAAATTGGGCACTGGAGGACTCACACAGACACTATCGCAAAAAATACATTCCGAAAGACATAACAATTGGAGATCGGAGCACATGAACACGCATGCATACACACAGGCACGTACTTACACCTGCACATACACGTGCACATACACACGTACACATGCACACCGACAAGATTACAGAGGAATGCCAGCGAGGAGAGCGACGGAGAGACTGCCCGCCGGAGAAGGCCAGCCTTGGCGTTCCAGTCTTGGGGACCAGACGGGAATCAACTATCCAGACGATGACTAACCTGGGGAGGACCTTCCCTTGGACGTGGACCCGTGCCGTGGGAGGGAGCGAGGACGACCGATTCAACCTACATTACCCTTGACATAAAAAACTCCTATAAAAACTGAAGCTGGGCTGAAAGATGGCGCGCATTTTTCGACTGTGCTCGCCCGAGTGCAGTTTTCTCGTGAGATTAAGAAAAAGCCGCCCAGATATCTGTCTTTGTACTATTTCCTGAACTCCAGAAATGGAAGAAACTAAATATCGGAACTCTAATCAGTTGTTGAGTCTTCATTTGACCCTTTTTTTTCTTGAGTACAAAAAACGAACATGCATTGGCGTAAGTTTGGCTTTTAAAGGTTGATTTACTAACTACTTCTCATTTCCACGGTGACCCAACCCAACAGTAACTGTAATGATAGCAGTTATATCATTAGTCACTAGTTGGCAGTTTTGCCTGATGTGTGTTTAGTTACCAGACGAACTCGTGTGTCTGCACATAGACGAGAATGCAAGTCAGTAAATAAAGATGAACAAGCTTGCAGCATCACGTTACCTGCGTGACTTCTTAAGATAGAAGCCAGAACGTTACATGGTACCAGGTCGCGGGTCAAGAAAAGGACTGACGCGAGATGGACTCCGTAAGGCCACCAGAAGCGCTGAAAATGACGGGAAATGTGGACCTTGCCGCCGTGGGAGTCGGAAACAGAGCGGACGAAAGAAAAATAGCCCTTTTGCGAACCAATGCCGGAGCCGAGGCCATCGAGGTATTCAACACCTTTGTTTATGATGAACCCGAAGATAAAGACAAGTTTGAAACGGTCCTGTGGATTTAATTGCAGATACACTTGCAAAGACATTTTCAAGTCGGACCTTTCAAGAGAAGCTATATCGTCCAACACTCACTCAGTGGTGCGTAAGTGTGTTTCTGGATATTATTTGTCCAGCCGTGGTGTCATAAATGATGGTATTTTGATGGGGATTTATTCAAGTAGGACGAAGTAGGACTTCACTGAAGGCCAGGTATGAAATGCACTGAAGTAACTTCAAAAGTAAAAGTAAAAAAAATTATGATTGTTTAAGAATTTGCAAGAAAGAACTCAATCTGATCGAAATGTTGTGCTTTGACAAATGTCGATAAGTAATGATATTTTCCAGGAGGTATTTATTTCTTTGTTGTTTATTAATTCAATTCTATAGTTATTTCAATATTTGAGTATTATTTTTCTTTCAATATGTCGTATATTTTGTCTTCCGGAGAGGTTGGATTGGTGATGGAAAAGAACGAAAGAAAGAAGAAAGATTTTATTCTCGTCACATGCTGATGTCAAAAGAAGTCTCCCCAAAATCATGTGCGTGTGTGCGCGTTGCGCACGTGCGAGCCCCCTCTCAGACATTCCCTTCTTATAGGGAATGCCCAAATAGGACATGAATATCTAATTTTCCCTTGTTGCATATGCATTCCCATCCCGCTAGTCTTCGGGATTTCCCTCCAAAAGTCCCCCAGAGGGAGAGCAGATGCGTCTCCCCGTTGATACGACCAGTCTACTCGTGACCACCTTAAATTACTCTCATATGCTGGAAGGTCACTGACCTGGCGAGAGAATTGCCCCCACCATAAACAATGCTCAGGCCTATTTTCTCTCAGGGCAGTATCTGGTTACATCGGAACTTCAGAACCAAGACTGGTCACTTCTGTGAGCTCAAATCCCTTCATAGTTTCATCAAGAGAATTACTTCCCATATCTAAATTAGGCCATTTAAAAATACACAACTTTTGTTTTTATTTATTTCAATGTATATTTAAGCTTGCTTATACAATACTACAATATTTATTCAATTATTTTAATGTAAAATTATATCAATATTAATTTAAACCTTTTTATTTCACTCTTGAATATTTCTTAACATATTTGTTCATTTGAATATGTATGCAATTTAAATTATTCCATCCATCCAGCCATTTTCTGCCGCTCATCTGGGGTCGGGTTATTGAAATTAAAACATTAGTCATTTTTATAATTCAATATTTATTTCAAGATCAGGACTCTTCTCTAATAGTTCAATATTTATAAAATGTTTCTATATTTGTTATTAATTGAATTAAGTCTGTATGTGATTTCCAATTTTACATTTTAATATTTTCCCATTTCACTATATAAATAATCCAATGTATAAAAAATATAATATAGCATGAAAAAAAATATTTGGTATATTTGACAAATGATTTAAGTTTTTCCGAAGTGAGATTCTGCTTAGCAACAAACCCCAAATGCTTGATAGAGCTCAACCTGGAAAGAGGATTTAGCTGGTCAGAAATTTATTCAGAAAGCGAAATATTAAATGTATGTGAGGGGATATTTGAAGAGTTTGAGTTTTGTTTAATGGACCATACATATACGAGCCAGCCAAACACAGCGAGAAAACCAGCGCTGACTCCAGTCGCCATAAAGTTGCCAACTCCTGACAAATCAAAACCTTTGAGAGAAACCGGGACTATTCGCGTTTCTCTTTCTGGTTCTTTTTCGAGTTCAATTTCGAGTTCAGTTTTTCACCTTTTCACAGCGTAATGAAGGCCAGTTGAGCAAGTGGAACAAGTGTTTTTATTGATGATTGTGCAAGGCAGCAATTTCATAAGCACAGTTTCTTCTCACACCTTTTCCATTAAGTACGATTAAAAAGACAACTGAAAAGCATAACGTTAACAAATGTTGTTCTAGGCAAAGGCAATTAATTTTATTTATAATGTTTGATGTGAACACACAAAAAAACTCATCCTCACTCAGACACAATGGTTCTTCTGGCACTGATCACATTGGCTTTGTGTCAATAAAAGATCTTTGCAAAATTCAATTTTATCATATTTTATTCAAAATCACATTTACATCTTACCACTAAGAGTCATTTCCTTCAGTTTTTTGTTTTCTTTTTTTTAAGCTTCAAGGATCGCTGCTTTTCTCACCAGCACAATTGTGTCTCTCAGCACTACGTTTAGTGAAGAATTCTTTAGCGCAAACGCTGCAACTGAATGGCTTGTCTCCACTGTGTGTTCTTGTGTGGCTTCGTAAATACGACTTTCGAGAGAACCTCTTGGCACAAACTAAGCAGGAAAAAGGTTTTTCTCCACTGTGCGTTCTTGTGTGGATTGTTAAACTTGAATTTTGAGAGAAGCTTTTACCACAAACTGAGCATGAAAAAGGTTTTTCTCCAGTGTGTAATCGTGTATGTGTTTTTAAATTTGTCTTAAAAGAAAAGCTTTTGCCACAAACTGAGCAGGAAAAAGGGTTTTCTCCAGTGTGTGTTCTTGTGTGAATTATTAAATGAGACTTTCGAGAGTAACTTTTGCCACAAACTGAGCAGGAAAAAGGGTTTTCTCCACTGTGTATTCTTGTGTGGTATTTTAAACTTGATTTTAGAGAAAAGCTTTTACCACAAACCAAGCAGGAAAATGTTTTTTCTCCACTGTGTATTCTTGTTTGGTATTTTAAACTTGATTTTAGAGAAAAGCTTTTACCACAAACCAAGCAGGAAAAAGGTTTTTCTCCAGTGTGCGTTCTTGTGTGACTTGTTAAACTTGAATTTTGAGAGAAGCTTTTACCACAAACTGAGCAGGAAAAAGGTTTTTCTCCAGTGTGCGTTCTTGTGTGACTTGTTAAACTTGAATTTTGAGAGAAGCTTTTACCACAAACTGAGCAGGAAAAAGGTTTTTCTCCAGTGTGTGTTCTTGTGTGGTTTGTTAAATGCGACTTTTGAGAGAAACTCTTGCCGCAAACTGAGCAGGAAAATTGTTTTTCTCCAGTGTGTGTTCTTGTGTGCGGTTTTAAAGACAACTTTGAAGTTAATGAGTCTGTGTGACATGCCCTTTCACCTTTGGCTTGCCCATCATCATCATCATCATCATCATTAGTATCATCATCATTGTCATGAGCGTCTGATAATGTGTCCTCATTATGTACTTGTGATGGCCCCCAGTGGTCTTCATCACCTTCTGTTGTCACGTGACAACTTGAACTGCTGCTTGGAGGCTCCGCCCCTCTCTTGTCCTCACTCTCATCCTTGTTTTCATCTTCAGTCTTTATAGGGACAACGTTCACTGGTGACTTGTTGATCTCCTCCTCCTCCTCCTCCTTTTTGATGTGAGTCAAGTCTGGCTCCTCTTTCACAGAACAGAGATCGTATTCACTGACGTCTGCAGGACACAAAAAGAAAAATTTGGTTTGGTCAAGTCCAAGCTCATGCGGCGACTTTGTCTTATATTGTTTCTACCGTGCTACCTTGACTTGTGCCTGCCGCATACGGAGCAATGCGTGCGACCCCAACTTGGACCGGACTATGGGGGCATTTCACAAAATTACGTCCGACGATGTAAACCTCCCTTTTGATGCCCGATTTCATTCCTGACATGGTCACAGACATCCTACGATGTAAACCTCCTTTTAGCAGCACAACAGTGATAAACGAGCATTTAAAAAGGAAGCACATTGCGGCTGATGCCCGATTTAATTCCTGACATGGTCACAGACATTTCTGGAAGCGAGCTGAAGTTAGCACACACAGGCTATTGTGTGCGTCTGATGGAACACCTGTTGTGGGACCCCAACATATTGATGCAGACCACTGGGGGCCATCGCAACATAATGTCATTGATAGAATAGAAATCCTTCAAGTGAAATATGTTTCCAAGTATTTCTTTTTGCATTTAGAGATAGAACTAAATTTTCCCGGGCTTGTTGATAGAAAAGGGGGTTGTGACGTTCTCCCTTTTTAAGCCCATTGTAAGCCAAAGAGATATAGATATAGATATATATATATATATATATATATACATACATATATATATATATATATATACATATATATACATATATATACATATACATATACATACATACACAGTGGAACCTCGGTTCTCGACCATAATCCGTTCCTGAACCCTGTTCGAAAAGCGAATTGTTCGAACACCGAAACCATTCCTTTGATGCTTGCACTGACTTTCTTTGGAGGCATGATTAGGGGCTAAAACACTTCGTACACCTATATAAAACGCGAGAGCAAAACGCAGCACGTCCGCACGCGACAACAGTTGGTCACGAAGAGAGCAAGAGTGCGATCTACACCCGTACGCCGCTCAGCATCCCACCCTCGCATACGCACTCATGCGTCATACCGGCGTTCGAACTCCGAGGTTTGTTCGAACTGCGAAGCAAGAATTTCTCAATTTTTTTGTTCGAACTCCGATTAGTTCGACCTCAGAGTCGTTCGAGAACCGAGGTTCCACTGTATATATATATTTTTTTAAGCATTTTTGAAGGTGTGCCGCAACTTCGCGGATTTTCAGTTTTCGCGGGTGGTCTCTGTCCCCATTCACCGCGATAACCGGGTTTTTACTGTCCTTCCAACTGACTCCTTCCGCGACTCGCACACTCCCCTTCTTCAAGTGCACACTCTCTCACGTCATCAATCGGGATTGCGCGAGACATCCCGCGACCGACAAAATAAGCACATTGTCCATTACATGCGCCACACCAATCAAAGGTAAGCAGTATTAACAATACAGCAGAATGTCAAACGATGCACAATTATTAACCATATAACTGTGTATATCATAAAGCCATCACAATTAACATTAGTTTGGAAAATATCCCCTTCTTAATCACAACTCAAAGGGATGATTCTATAAACATGCGAACCTTCAGAACAACCATGAACACGTCAACTATAATTTAGCTCTTCTTTTTTAACTAACTAATACAGTGATTCTCAAATAGTGGGGCGCGGTGCGATGCTAAGGGGGGCGCATGAATTGATGACAGTGCTCCACACAGCCAGCAGCTAATCATATCACAGCGGGGCGTGTCCTATTTTTCCACTTTTGTGCTGAACAGACTGCAGTTTTCACCCAGGAAATCCATTCAGCACGACATTAAAAAACGACAACGCCGTTCATTCTTCTCGTCTAACAAAAAGAAGCACACGAGTTATCGCTAAGCAGAGATCAAGTGCGGATTTGTTGAGATTGGCGTTTGAAAATGTGTGAAAGAACGACACCCAAGTACAAAGATAAGATAAGATAAGTTGTCCTTTATTAGTCCCACAATGGGGAAATTTGAGGTGTTACAGGAGTAAAGATATAGATCACACAGAGTCGGCGGCGTAATGTAGCCGTTAATGTATAACATTAGCAGCAGACATTCATAAAAACGCATGCAAATATACCCAGTATAAACGTATCTAGTGTAAGGAAACACTCCTAATGCCTGTCCATTATACAGAGGGGGAAAACACTGTAATGATAAAAACTACTGAATGATTGGAAATACTGCAATGATAAAAATATTGCAATGGTAAAAGTACTGTAATAGTAAAAGTACTGTAATGGTAAAAGTACTGCAATGATAAAGTATACTGTAATGGTAAAAGTACTGCAATGATAAAGTATACTGTAATGGTAAAAGTACTGCAATGATAAAGTATACTGTAATGGTAAAAGTACTGTAATAGTAAAAGTACTGCAATGATAGAAAAATACTGCAATGATAAAAGTGATAAAAGTACTGTGATAGTAAAAGTACCGCAATGATAGGAATACTGCAATTATAAAAGTACTGCAATGATAAAAGTACTGTAATAGTGAACATCCTGCAATGGTAGAAATACTGCAGAGATAGAAGTACAGTAATAAGAATACTGTAAAGGTAAACAAAATACATCATTGGTCAATATTAAAGTACCCCTTGGGTGAAAGTGCAGTAGCGGTTTATATTGCATCCTAGGACTGCACAATTGCACTAATGCCCTCCTGTTTGTAGGCCTGACCCAATGTTCTTGTTAAAAAGTCTGACAGCAGTCGGCAGGAAGGAGCGGCGAAATCTCTCTTTGGTACAGCGAGGGTGTAAAAGTCTATCACTGAAGGAGCTGTGGAGTGTTCTCAGAGTGTCATTGAGTGGGTGGGCTGGTTTGTCCAGCATTGATGACAGTTTTGCCGTCATCCTCCTGCCCCCCACTGAGTCCACAGAGTCCAGGGAGCAGCCCAGGACAGAGCTGGCCCTCCTCACCAGTTTGTCCAGTCTCTTTTTGTCTCGGCCCGAGATGCCTCCTGCCCAGGAGACCACTCCATAGAAGATGACCGGTGAAACCACAGAGTCATAGAAGTTCCTGAGGAGTGTTCCCCGAACGCCAAAGGACCTCAGCCTCCTGAGTAGGAAGAGTCTGCTCTGACCCTTCCTCCAGCTTGTCTCCCAATAAGGCGGGCTGTATGGTGTTGAAAGCACTTGAGAAATCAAAGAACATGATCCTCACCGTGCCCCCCGCCTTCTCCAGGTGGGAGAATGAAGTGTGGAGCAGGTAGATGATGGCATCATCCACACTGATGCCAGGCTGGTATGCGAACTGGAGTGGGTCCATTAAGGAGCTGACCAGGGGGCGCAGGAACTTTATTACCGGGAACAAAATGTTCCTGGCCTTGTTGGTAGAAAAGGGGGTTGTGACGTTCTCCCTTTTAAGCCCATAGTAAGCCAAAGATGCAGATGCATTCCTTGCAGCATGCGCTTGTTCACTGATGAGATCCGTGCAACCCTGGATGGATGCATTAAATGTATTTTAAATGTTTGGATGAAGTGAAACTATGCACACGTGCACAAAACAGTGCAGAGCCACCCGAGGTTCATTGACTCTCATACGACCAAGCCAGTACAAAGTTCATAAATGAAAAAGACCGATACGTACTTGACTTTTAAAAAAAAAAAAACTTAATATTTTGTGTTTTATTCACCAAAATTGATCGACCGTCATTGATGTTTTCGCCACAGTGTGCACATTTTGTAGAGTCAGGCAGAATTCCTTCCGGAAGGAATTGCTTGAACAAGATATAAAAACCAGAAAATGTTAAATAATCAGTTCAAATTTTATACTGGGAAAAAACACGGAGTTCACCCTCCACTATTGGTTATTCTTTGGCATACATTTTCTGCACTGATTTTATTTGGCATAAACAAATGTTTAGCAAACCGACAAGTAAAAGGCAATAATTAAAAATAAAACGGCAATAACCTTGAACGCATTTCCCCAAACAACTTAATATTGTGATGCATATTTTTAACGACAGAAAGTCGTTCTTTACAAAGCAAATGAGAGTAAAACGTGTACAAACCTGCTTTGAGTGGCACAACACGAGGCTGGTTGCAAACTTCGCCCAGCAGTTGAAGATGTTGCTCGTTCTCTTCTTTTATTCCACAAAGTTCCTCTTTGTACTTGGGTGTCGTTCTTTCACACATTTTCAAATGATAATTCCAAAAAATCCGCCCTTGATCTCTGCTTGGCGATGAGTCATGTGCCTCTTATCGTTAGCGGCTAGCTAGCTTACAAGCTAAGCTAACAAGCTAAGCTAACTGCACCGAAAAGTATCAACACGCGAAGATGAGTTTATCGGGACACAAAGACTTAATGAATTATGTCGACGTCCTTTAGAGGAGCACTAAGGATCGAGAGACCTCATTGTTGGGACAGAAAAGCGACTGTCCTCAGCGAAGCCGGACCGAGATCTTAGATTGTGGAAACAAAGCATGGACAAAGAGTGAGGAGGAACAGGAGGAGTCTTCTGAAGGTTCCCGAGGACTGGAAGAAATCTTCTGATACGGCTGAGGCTGCAAAGCAGGTTGATACATCGAAGGAGCACAGACCTCAACCACCAGCAATTTCTGGGATTACTGAACCTCTTCGAAGATCAACAAGAGTTAGACGACAACCGGACAGGCTGATTGAAAATGTTTAATGTTGTGTGATTGTTGCTAAAATTGTTGTAGAGCTGCTTGTTGTCATAAAAATGTGTGGATATTGATAAGAAGTGAAAATAATTGATAACAAAACAAAATTATTATAATAATAATAAAAAATAATAAGAATGAAAAAAAGGCATAGGCATTGTTTAACGTTTGAAAGGGAGATGTAATGATAGCAGTTATATCATTGGCCACTAGTTGGCAGTATTGCCCGATGTGTGTTTTGGTTACCAGACGAACAAGTGTGTCTGCACATAGACGAGAATGCAAGTCAGTAAATTAAGAGACACAAGCTTGCAGCATCACGTTGCCTGCGTGACTTCTGAAGATAGAAGACGGAACATTACAGTAATCATTAAAAAAAACGTATAGTAACCATAAAATTATTTTTAAAAAACGTATCGTAAACATACTAAAGCTGTTGCTTTATGTTATTTACAAAGAATTTTTGTTTAAAATCCCCCTGGCTCTTCTTTTTGTCTTTTCTCTATTATGTACGTATTAGTAGCTTCCCACAACTCCCTGGCAGAGGGTAGGCACTGATTTTTTTTCATATAAGAGAACATTATCAGTTTCCCAAGCGTGAAGAAGTCCTGAGTGACATGGCAGGTGCTAAGTACTTCAAATTAGATACATCGCATGGATTTTGGTATTAATAACTGTGTTTGGTTTGCTTTTGTGAATAGTCAAGTCAAGTCAAGTCAATTTTATTTGTATAGCCCTTAATCACAGACAGTCTCAAAGGGCTTTACATAGCCACAATCGACATCCCCGATCTTAACCCCCAGGAGGGCAAGGAAAAACTCACAAAACCTCATTAGGGGAAAAGTGAGAAACTTAGAGAAGGGACCACAGATGGGGGAATCCCCCTTCCAGGATGACCAGGCTGCAATGGATGCCAACTGGGCAACATTTGACACATACAATGATGCTATGCGATAATAGATGAGATAATATAAGAGTCAATTGAATGAAGTGCTGCAGGAAGATGACTTCAGTGGAGTGGGTCCTCATCCAGGGCCGTAATATCCATGGCAGCATATCCGAAGATGAGCCTTCGATCTTGTACCGGTCAGTTGGTGTAAATAAAGTGAATAAAGATTTTACAAAAAACGTTTGAGTAAATATTTATCATCTCATCAATATTTGCACAACAGAGTACTGAGTTTCGAGATCCTCACAATAATAATTCTCAAAATTATATTTCTTAGTAATTTAGCTTAGTTAAGAGATATTTTATTGACAATCTAATATCAATCTACAAAGACAGAAAAAAATGGTGGTGGGGGGGGCGCGAATCTTTTTTCTTCTTGGTAGAGGCGGGCGTGAAATAATTGAGAAGCACTGCTAGTATATGCAGACATTATATTCATACAATCTTGCAGCCCGAGTGAACCACAGCATTGTTGCAAGTTCGGTAGGAGAAACGTAAACGTCCCACTGCTCTTGCAGCAGCGGCTTCTCCGGGCATAGGGGGAAGTGACGTCGGAGCTGACTCGCTTATGTGGCGTTATTTTAATTATTTTGTTACATTTTTTTTATCAACCGAATTAAAATATTACATAGAATATATTTTAAAAGAGAACAGCCAGGTGTAAAAAACCCCACTGAGGCAAAGAAATATATTTGGAAAATACGCGCTTAAAGCATGACGTCATAAGCAAGCGCGCAGCTTCCGAAGGACCTCGACCACATCCACCGACCCGTCCACACCGGAACAAAAACACCCACCGCTAAATTCTTCTGATTTAGTGTGGAACTGACTGTAATTTTCTCAAAGGATGTCCAGTGCTACTCTAAAGGACTACGACATAATTCATTAAGTCTTTATGTCCCGAAAACCTCATCTTCGCGCGTTGATGCTTTTCGGCGTAGTTAGCTTAGCTTGTTAGCTAGCTAGCCGCTAACAAAAAGAGGCACATGACTCATCGCCAAGCAGCGATCAAGTTCGGATTTTGGGGAATTATCATTTGAAAATGTGTGCAAGAACGACACCCAAGTACAAAGAGAAACTTTGTGGAATAAAAGAAGAGAACGAGCAACATCTTCAACTGCTGGACGAAGTTTGCAACCAGCCTCGTGTTGTGCCACTCAAAGCAGGTTTGTACACGTTTTACTCTCATTTGCTTTGTCAAGAACGACTTTCTATCGTTAAAAATATGCATCACAACATTAAGTTGTTTGGGGAAATGCGTCCAAAGTTATTGCCGCTTTATTTTTAAATATTGCCTTTTACTTGCAGGTCTGCTGAACATTTGTTTTTGCCAAATGAAATCAGTGCAGAAAATATATGCCAAAGAACAACCAATAGGGGGGGTGAACTCCATGTATTTTTTTTTATAAAATTTAAACTGATTTAACATTTTACATTTTCTGGTATTTATATCTTGTTCAAGCAATTTCTCCCGGAAGGAATTCTGCCTGACTCTAAAAAATGTGCACACTGCGGCGAATACATCAATGGCGGTTGATCAATGTTAGTGGATAAAACACAAAATATTAAGTTTTTAAAAAAAATCAAGAACGTTTATTAAGTTTGTACTGGCTTCGTCGGGTGAGAGTCAATGAACCTCCGGTGGATCTGCACAGTTTTGTGCACATGTGCGTAGATTCACCCCATCCAAACATTTAAAATACATTTAATGCATCCATCCAAGGTTGCACGGATCTCATCAGTGATCAAGCGCATGCTGCAAGGAATGCATCTGCATCTTTGGCTTACTATGGGCTTAAAAAGGGAGAACGTCACAACCCCCTTTTCTACCAACAAGGCCAGGAACATTTAGTTCCTGGTAATAAAGTTCCTGTGGCCCAGGTGGTTTGCATCACCCCCACAACTCATAGTTCCTGGTAATTTATCCAAATGGCAATGATGATGTATCAGTGGGAGGTCTTGTGTTACTTTGTTGCTCATTACTGACACCCTATGGCTGTTATACATCATTGCGGTTACAAAATAATTCAGTGAACTCATAATATTTTGGTGTATCTTCGTCGAATTTGAATACATATTGGATAACTTTAAAATATACAGTCATTATTCAAATATGTCAACATGAAAGTCAGAGTGAAAGTGTTGTTGCTTAATGCTTATGTGTAAGAACTTTTACTCTTCAAACGTAATTTTGTTTTAAAATTTATTTCAAAACAGAAATTTTATACAAATAAAAAGGGTAATGTCGGAACTTACTCGCAGGATAAATGTCATTTTGGGTAAAAAAAAAATAAGCAAACGGAAATCATACAATAAATAGCGACTCTGATTCCAGGGCCCCTTTAATTTGTTTTGGGATCCAGATTATCATGAAAGCAAAAAGTACCCACGATGAAACTATCCATAAATGCAAAAAGAAATACTTGAAAACGTATTTCGCTTGAAGGATTCCTATTTTATCAATGACATTATGTTGCGATGGCCCCCAGTGGCCCCCATTAATAAGTTAGGGTCCCATAACAGGTGTTCCATCAGACGCACACAATAGCCTGTGTGTGCTAACTTCAGCTCGCTTCCAGAAACGTCTGTGACTATGTCAGGAATGAAATCGGGCATCAGCCGCAACGTGCTTCCTTTTTAAATGCTCTTTTATCACAGTTGTGCTGCTAAAGCAGGGATGTCCAAACTTTTTGCAAAGGGGCCGGATTTGATGTTGTAAAATGTGGGAGGGCCGACCTCGGCTGACATTAACTACATAAAGAACAATATATTCAAACACATTTTAGCAAGTGATTCTGTGTTTCACATTTGCTTTTTTATTTTCATTTAAACCATCAAACATGTATTTTGGTTCATTTGAAACATGAACATCACATGCAATTGATTATTTGCTTAACTTTTTTTCTTAAACAGAAGTAATTATAGTCTTGAGTGCAAATAATATTTGAACATGAATTATATCATCATGGGAGTTCAATGTTCACAGAATTTTTGAATTACAGAAATGATTATCCACAAGTGCAAGGACTAATTTGATATATATGACATATCATCAAATATAAATGTTGAATGAACATTTTATTCTGGAATGAAAACCGACAACTTGTCTAAATTTGTGACTGAACAAAACAAAATTAAGTCAGTTATTTAAATGACAAATGACTTGCCTACATTAATGTGATGGGTGATACTGAGATCTGGACTGCAGCACAAAGGCCAGGTCTGGCTCAAAGGCAGTGGTATTGATGCGCGAGGTGAGAGTCTGTGAGCCGTGTCCTCACGCGACTCTGATTTAAGTTCATAACCGAGAATGTCTTTTCACACAAATACGTCGACCCAAACGAGCTCAGCATTTTCCTAGCAAACCCTCGAATCTCTCGAAACCTGCCTTTATCCATCTGTCTGTAAAAGTTGCCGGTGCCGACTGCGGCTCTCGGCGTCACACTGCAGCTCAATGAGCTCCAGCTGGGCTGGAACATTGTCTGTGTCCACGGAGAAAGGTGATGAAAAAAGAGAGATATCCTTCTCAATAGCTGCAAAATCCCGAAAGCGTCGTGTGAACTCTTCAGCCAAAGACTTCATATCTAATGCGTACTTTGTTTGCGCACTGATATTGCTCTCAGTCAACTTTCCTTTTTTTGTTTATTTTCGCCATTTTAGAAATTGGGGGTAAAGGTCACCCGGGGTGATGTCGCAGAGTGGTACTGCCTCTAGTGGGTAAATTAGAAACAGCAATTAAGAAGAGAGCGAACTAAGCACTGTATTTGTGCGGGCCAGAATGTATTAATTTTATTACAGAGACTGCGGGCCAGATGAAGTTTGACCCCGGGCCGCATTTGGCCCCGGGCCGGACTTTGGACATGTCTGTGCTAAAGGGAGGTTTACATCGTAGGACGTAATTTTCTGAAATGCCCCCATGGTCCGGTCCAAATCGGGGTCGCACGCATTGATTCATGTTCGGCAGGCACAAGTCAAGGTAGCAGGGTAGAAACAATATAAGACAAAGTCGCCGCCTGAGGTTTGACTTGGCCAAACCAAATTTGTCTTTTTGTGTCCTGCAGACGTCAGTGAAAACGATCTCCTTTCTGTGATAGAGGAGCCAGACTGGACTCACATCAAAAAGGAGGAGGAGGAGGAGATCAACAAGTCACCAGTGAACGTTGTCCATATAAAGACTGACGATGAAAACAAGGATCAGGGTGAGGACAACAGAGGGGCGGAGCCTCCAAGCAGCAGCTCAAGTCATCACGTGACAACAGAAGGTGATGAAGACCACTGGGGGCCATCACAAGTACATAATGAGGACACATTATCAGACGCTCATGACAATGATGATGATGATGATGATGGGCAAGCCAAAGGTGAAAGGGCATGTCACACTGACTCATTAACTTCAAAGCTGTCTTTAAAACTGGGCACAAGAACACACAGTGGAGAAAAACCATTTTCTTGCTCGGTTTGTGGCAAACGCTTCTCTCGAAAGTTTCATTTAACAATCCACACAAGAACACACAGTGGAGAAAAACCTTTTTCATGCTCAGTTTGTGGCAAGAGTTACTCTGACAAGTCTAATTTAACAAGCCACACAAGAACACACAGTGGTGAAAAACCATTTTCTTGCTCTGTTTGTGGAAAATGCTTCTTTCAAAAGGCAGGTTTAACATATCACACAAGAAAGCACAGTGGAGAAAAACCTTTTTCATGCTCAGTTTGTGGCAAGAGTTTCTCTGACAAGTCTAATTTAACACGCCACACAAGAACACATAGTGGTGAAAAACCTTTTTCTTGCTCGTTTTGTGGCAAAAGCTTCCTGCGTAAGTCGCATTTAACAATCCACACAAGAACACACACTGGAGAAAAACCTTTTTCCTGCTCAGTTTGTGGCAAAAGCTTCTCGAAAAAGACATATTTAACAGAACACACAAGAACACACAGTGGTGAAAAACCCTTTTCCTGCTCAGTTTGTGGAAAATGCTTCTCGAAAAAGACATATTTAACAGAACACACAAGAACACACAGTGGTGAAAAACCCCTTTCCTGCTCAGTTTGTGGCAAAAGCTTTAATGTAAAGTCAATTTTAACAGATCACACAAGAACACACACTGGAGAAAAACCTTTTTCCTGCTCAGTTTGTGCCAAGAGTTTCTCTCAAAAGTCGCATTTACGAAACCACACAAGAACACACAGTGGAGACAAGCCATTCAGTTGCAGCGTTTGTTCTAAAAAATTTGTCACTAAACAGGGAGCTGAGAGACACAATTGTGCTGGCGAGAATTGCAGCGATCCTTGAAGATTAAAAAAAGAAAAAAAAATGAAAGATCCGACTCTTTGTGGTAAGATGTAAATGTGATTTTCAATAAAATATGATGAAATTGAATTTTGCAAAGCTCTTTTATTGACACAAGGCCAATGTGATCAGTGAATTGTGTCTGAGTGATGATGATTTGTTTTGGTGTTTACATCAAACATGTAAATAAAATTTATTGCCTTTGCCTGGAATAACATTTTTTAACATTATGCTTTTCAGTTGTCTTTTTAATCATACCTAATGGAAAAGGTGTTAGAAGAAACGGTGCTTATGAAATCGGTGCCTTCGACAATCATCAATAAAATCACTTGTTCAACTGGCCTTCATTACACTGTGTGAAAAGCTGAAAAACTGAACTCGAAGTTGAACTCTAAAAAGAACAAGAAAGAGAAACGCAAGCAGTCTCAGTTTCTCTTTCTAGGTTGAGCTCTATCAAGCGTTTGGGGTTTGTTGCTAAGCAGAATCTCACTTCGGAAAAACTATCATTTTGTCAAATATACAAAATACTTTTTTCATGCTATATTATATTTTTTATACTTTGGATTGCTTATATAATGAAATCGGGAAATATTGAAATGTATAATTAGCAACGACATACAGACTGCAATTAATAAGAAATATAGAAACATTTTATAAATATTGAACACATTTAGAAGAGTTAATCTTGAAATAAATATTGAAATATAAAAAATACTTGTGTTTTAAATTATTTCAATGACCCGACCCCGGATGAGCGGCAGAAAATGGCTGGATGGATGGAATGATTTAAATTGCATACATATTCAAATGAACAAATATGTTCAGAAATATTCAAGTGTGAAATAAAAAGGTTTAAATTAATATTGACATAATTCCACATTAAAATAATTGAATAAATATTGTAGTATTACATCAGCAAGCTTAAATATACATTGAAATAAATAAAAAAAAAGTCATGTATTTTTAAATGGCCTTATATAGATATGGGAAGTTCAAAGAAGTGACCAGTCTTGGTTCTGAAGTTCCGATGTAACCAGATACTGCCCTGAGAGAAAATAGGCCTGAGCATTGTTTATGGTGGGGGCAATTCTCTCGCCTGGTCAGTGACCTTCCAGGGTACGAGAGTAATTTAAGTTGGTCACGAGTAGACTGGTCGTATCAACGGGGAGACGCACCTGCTCTCCCTCTGGGGGACTTTTGGAGGGAAATCCCAAAGATTAGCGTGATGGGAATGCATATGTAACAAAGGAAAATTAGATATTCATGTCCTATTTGGGCATTCCTTGTAAGAAGGTAATGTCTGAGAGGGGGCTCGCACGTGCGCGGAGCGCACACACGCACACGTTTTTGGGGAGACTTCTTTTGACATCAGCATGTGACGAGAATAAAATCTTTCTTCTTTCTTTCGTTCTTTTCCATCACCAATCCAGCCTTGCTCGGCTGCCTCTCAGAAGGCAGCAAGGACCCACACTTCAAAGACAAAATATACTACATATTGAAAGAAAAATAATACTCAAATATTGAAATAAGTATAGAATTGAATGAATAAACAACAAAGAAATAAATACCTCCTGGAAAATATAATTATTTATCAACATTTGTCAAAGCACAACATTTCGATCAGATTGAGTTCTTTCTTGCACATTCTTAAGCAATCATAATTTTTTTACTTTTACTTTTTAAGTTACTTCAGTGCATTTCACACCTGTGCCTTCAGTGAAGTCCTACTTCGTCCTACTTGAATGAATCCACATCAAAATACCATCATTTATGACACCACGGCTGGACAAATAATATCCAGAAACACACTCCCGCACCACTGAGTGAGTGTTGGACGATATAGCTTCTCTTGAAAGGTCCGACTTGAAAATGTCCTTGCAAGTGGATCTGAAATTAAATCCACACTTTTCCTTCCTTCGGCCATTGTGGTTTAAAAAAAGCAAGAATATATTTTAGATTTTCGAACGGCCGCCAATTACAACTTTTGGGTGTGTTGATTCGGCATAGCGCCGCCCCCTCACGAATGAGCATCCAATCACAAAACGCGTTCATCACCCTCAGCATAAGGCCAGCGAGAAGGCTCACTGTAACCAACTCGTGATCTGATTGGCTATTGCCACCGTCTGACAAATATGAAAGCTCATTGACTTTGACAGAAGAGATGCTCGCACAATTGCATTTTAAGGCCTCGGAACGCATAATGCGTGCTCCTGCTATTGTGAAACCTGCCCGGCAAGACGAGCGAGCGGAATTCCGATTGGATTCAAAACTCTCACCTAAAAATACAACGCTCAGCTATAATATGACATCAATGCGACGATTACGATTTTTTTTTTTTTATTGATTATGTTTGGCCAGCAGAGAAGGCCTTGAAGGCCCACCACTGAGTTACTTAATAGCCTAAATTAAACTTTACTTTCATCAATAGAGTTAAAGTTATGCTTTATTGTAGGATTTATGTAATTAATAGCCTTTGATGGACTTTAGTGTACTTAATGTAAACTGGTAACGCTGAAAAAACAAAACAGACAGCAATTCAAGTTTAAACCCATATACGTGAAATGCCCTTTAGATAGTATATTTTTGCACACATTACACCGACATTGAGTTCCTCCAGATCGACGCTGACCTCAATGATGAAGAGAGCCAATCAAAAATCCCAAAACACAAGCAAACAGGAAAAAGTGACAAACAAGAAAGCTGGCAATGTGAAGAGTGTGAAACAGGTTTGTATTTCCATACGTTGTAACTTATGGACGGTAATAATTCTTCATTTCTACTTCTAACATAGCGCAACTGTGGGTCTGGTGAATGTATAATCTTGCGTTGAGCCGCCACTACAATGAGTTACGATTCTAATGCAGTGGGCCTCAACATAGTATATGTCAGGTCAGGGATTTTTACAGGGGTCCCCGACTTATCAAGGGATGGATATACAGGAATGGGTCCCGGTTTAGACGAGATGGCGCCGAGGAGCAACATAAGGGGAGTCCACATCTGTTCTCGTCTTGAGGGTTTTGGATGGCCATGTAAGGGCAAGTAGGATGAGAAGGCACAGAACGCTTGAACTATTTACAAAGTCGTTACACTGCCCTCCCCTTTATCAAGAACCTCGTCCCGAGGGCGTCATTCAACAAAGTCACTGAGGTCTCCTCTGTCGCTGAGGTTGCCCCGAGGCATGTCCGCTCGGAACAGCTAATGTAGCATCAGGCGATGAGTCCTCAACTGTCTATGGGGGTGGGAGTGGAGGTACAATCCGCCCTCTTGGAGGGGTGGGATTCGAAACCCACTGTGAATGTGTCCGCGACCCAGACTGCTGCTGTGGAACGGCATCACCTCTATATGGGGCCAGTCTGTCTCTGTGGAGGGCTACCCGTCTGCCACCAGGTGGAAGCTGCACCCTGTACACCACCTCTCCTCTCCTCTCCAGCACGCCACACGGCCCCACCCAGTGCCTGTCCAATTTAGGACACCTGCCCTTTTTCCTTTTTGGGCTGGACACCCAAACCAGGTCTCCAGCCTTAAAGTCCGTCCCTCTGGCCTTCATGTCATAATTCCTTTTCTGCCTTACACCTGCCTTCTGTAAATGGTCGCGAGCAAAGGCATGTGCTGACTCCAACCTGTCTTGGAGTCTCCTGGCATATTCCGGTGGCACGGCTGGTGTATCAGGGGTCTGCCAAAAGCCATTTCCACCGGTGTCCGTAGCTCACGCCCCAGCATGAGCAGGGCAGGTGTACATGAAGTGGAATCCTGTACAGCGGACCTGTAGGCCCACAAAACCAGAGGGAGATGCCTGTCCCAATCTCGTTGGTGCTCCGCTATGAGAATTGCGAGTTGTTTTGCCAAGGTCCTGTTAAAGCGCTCAATGAGCCCATCACTTTGAGGATGCAGAGGTGTGGTGCGCGTTTTCCTCATGCCCAGTCGCTCACACATTGCAGTGAACACAGCCGACTCAAAGTTTCTCCCTTGGTCGCTGTGAATGACCTCAGCTGCCCCAAACCTTGTAGACATGCCTTCAACCAGCGCGTCTGCAACAGTCTCTGCTTCTTGGTCGGGGATAGCATATGCTTCTGGCCATTTCGTAAAATAGTCCATAGGAGCTTAGACATAACGGTTGCCTTTGTCAGTGCGTGGAAATGGGCCCATTATGTCCACCGCAATCCTCTCCATAGGAGCGCCCACTGCTAGCTGTTGGAGGTGGGCACGAGACCGGCCTGGTGGACCCTTGTGCGCTGTGCAGAGGTCACAACGGCGACAAAAGTCCTCAACATCTCGCCTTAGTTGACCCCAATAGAAACTTTGCCGCAGTCTGCTAAGTGTTTTCGACACACCAAAGTGTCCTGCCCCTGCAGGCCCATGAGAAGCTTTCAACACAGCCTCTCTCAGAGCCCTGGGGACGACCACCTGCCATCTATCCTCCCCAGTAGCAGGCTCCTTCCAAGCTCTCTGGAGCACCCCATCCTTGACCTGAAGAGTCACAATCTTTGAATACAGTCCTTTAGTGGCAGGCGAGTGTCCAGCGACCTCCTCCCACTTTGGGTTTTGACCCGACTCGACCCACTGTAATACAGGTCGGAGGTCAACATCCTGTTGCTGCTGCTTCCTCCATTCAGATGCGTCCACAACCTGCACCTCCCTACATACGGGGTCGACATGATCATGCGCGGGACTTTGCTCATCACCACAAAGTTCCTTCTCTCGGGTCTCTCTGTTCCCGCAGAAGCGGCTCCCAGCAAGAGCACAAGGGCATCGAGACATAGCGTCAGCGTTGGCATGGCGATTTCCAGCCCTGTGCTCCACTTGGAAGACACATGGTGCCAGTTCTTCAAGCCAGCGTGCAATCTATCCTTCAGGCTCCTTAAAAGACAATAGCCACTGAAGTGCTGCATGGTCAGTGCGTACAGTGAAGGGTAAACAGGACAGATAATATCGAAAATGGCTAATGGCTCTCACAATTGCCAGCAGTTCCCTTCGTGTGACACAATTACGCCGTTCAGCCTTATTCAAGGTTTTGCTGAAGTATGCCACTACTCTCTCCCCGTCTGCCCCCACTTGACTCAAAACCGTCCCTATTCCGACATTGCTGGCATCAGTGTCCAGGACAAACGGCAGGTCGGCATCTGGGGGGACGAGAATGGGTGCCTCCGTCAGCACCTTCTTTAGAGAGCTGAAGGCCCGTCTGCACTCGGGAGTCCAGTCAAAATCAGTGTCCTTCCGCTGCAGGTGGAAAATCGGTGCAGCTACACATGAGAAACCCCGCACAAATCGCCTGTAATAGGATGGCAGCCCAAGGAAGCTCTTCAGTTCACGTGGTTTGCTGGGAGTAGACCAGTCCCTCACGGCTCGTACTTTCTCCTCCAAAGTGCTAATGCCTTCCCCACCAACTTTGTGTCCCAGCAACTCAAGCTCTCTTCTCATGAAGCAGCACTTGTCAGTATGAAGCTTCCGACCCGCAGTGGAAATCCTTTGTAAGACCCGGCGCAGGGCCTCCAAGGCTGTATGGAAAGAGTTCCCATGGACCAGGATGTCAACCAAATAGACCAGACATTCCTGTCGGGGGATGCCAGCCAGCACCTTATCCATAAGCCGCTCAAAGGTAGCAGGTGCATTACACAGGCCGAAACAGAGAACTCGAAACTGCCACAACCCCCTGCCAGTACAGAAAGCAGTCTTTGACCTGGCTTCAGGGCTGAGGGGCACCTGCCAATATCCACTGCGCAGGTCTAATGAGGAGAACCAGGACGACCCAGACACCAGATCCAGAGTCTCATCAATGCAGGACAGTGGATAGGAGTCTTTCTTGGTCACGCTGTTTAAGGGTCTATAGTCCACACAGAACCTTTTCTTCACTGTCTTTTTTTCTACCATGACAACCCCTGAGGCCCAAGGGCTGTCAGATGGCTCAATGATACCAGCTTTCAGCATCTCGTCAATTGCGCTGTTCGCATCTGCCTGATGTGCAAGGGGTAGGCGGCGGGGGCGTGCTTTGATAGGTCGTGCATCCCCCGTGTCAATTTCGTGCTGCACCAGGTCTGTTCTGCCCACCTCCTCTTCTGTCAGCGCAAAAATGTCCTTAAAGTCCCACAACATTTGCCACAGCTCGTCCTGTTGCTTGGGTTCTAAACCATCACCGTTGCGCTTCCACACTTCACGCACTGCCGTCACTCTGTCCACTCCACCTGTCATGGACCACGGGGCCGGGGAAGAGGAATGCTCATCAATGTGGGCATCTGATGTGGGTGGAGAAGTCATAGGAGCCAGCGGTTCATGGGTGGGAATAGACTCCTGCTGTGCAATGGCTGCGCACGACGTCGGAAGGAATGACTTTTCAGGCTGTGTAGGCCGCACCATTTCAACTGTGGGGCCTCCTGGAAAAGCCAACGTGTTCCTCCCCTGGTCAAGGACGCACTGGGCTGTTCGTACAAAATCCAGTCCTATGATGCAGGGGTCGCGTACCGCGGCAACCCACATCCGAAAGTTCATGCATAGTCCCCCCACTTGGATAGTCACCACCCCCCCTTCCAAGCATAGGGGTGAGCTTTGTTCTTTTTATAGTTCAACTTCTAGTTCAGTTTTTCACTTTTTCACACAGCGTAATGAAGGCCAGTTGAGCAAGTGGAACAAGTGATTTTATTGATGATTGTGGAAGGCACCGATTTCATAATCACAGTTTCTTCTCACAACTTTTCCATTAGGTACGATTAAAAACACAACTGAAAAGCATAATGTTAAAAAATGTTGTTCCAGGCAAAGGCAATTAATTTTATTGACATGTTTGATGTAAACACCAAAACAAATCATCACTCAGACACGTTGGTTCTTCTGGCACAGATCACATTGGCTTAATGTCAATAAAATATCTTTGCAAAATTAAATTTATCATATTTCATTCAAAATCACATTTACATTTTACCACAAAGAGTCAGTCCCTTCAGTTTTTTTGGTCTTTTTTTTAAGCTTCATGGATCGCTGCTTTTCTCACCAGCACAATTGTGACTCTCAGCACCCTTTTTAGAAAAGAATTTTTTAGCACAAACGCTGCAACTGAATGGCTTGTCTCCACTGTGCGTTCTTGTGTGGCTTTGTAAATGTGACTTTACAGAAAAGCTTTTGCCACAAACTGAGCAGGAAAAAGGTTTTTCACCACTGTGTATTCTTGTGTGATTTGTTAAACTTGATTTTAGAGAAAAGTTTTTACCACAAACCAAGCAGGAAAATGTTTTTTCTCCAGTGTGTGTTCTTGCGTGCCTTGTTAAATCAAACTTTTAATAGAAGCTTTTGCCACAAACTGAGCAAGAAAAAGGGTTTTCTCCACTGTGCATTCTTGTGTGGATTGTTAAATAAAACCTTCGAGAGAAGCTTTTGCCACAAACCGAGCAGGAAAAAGGTTTTTCACCACTGTGTGTTTTTCTGTGCCCTTTTAAAGACAGCTTTGAAGTGAATGAGTCAGTGTGACATGCCCTTTCACCTTTAGCTTGCCCATTATCATCATCATTAGTATCATCATCATTGTCATGAGCGTGTGATAATGTGTCCTCATTATGTACTTGTGATGGCCCCCAGTGGTCTTCGTCACCTTCCGTTGTCACGAGATGACTTGAACTGCTGCTTGTAGGCTCCGCCCCTCTGTTGTCCTCACTCACATCCTTTTTTTCATCTTCAGTCTTTATAGGGACAACGTTCACTGGTGACTTGTTGATCTCCTCCTCCTCCTTTTTGATGTGAGTCAAGTTTGGCTCCTCTTTCACAGAACGGAGATCGTTTTCACTGACGTCTGTCGGACACAGAAAGAAAAATTTGGTTTGGTCAAGTCAAACCTCAGGCGGCGACTTTGTCTTATATTGTTTCTACATGACTTGTGCCTGCCGCACACGGAGCAATGCGTGCGACCCGGTGTTAAAGAAATTACGTTTGTCATGTCATCATGTTTCAAAACTATGCTTACAGGTTAATAGAAGGTCACAAAAACATGGACCTCTTAAACAGGAAAACGTGAGTTCAGTGATAACAGAGTTGTGTCTATGCTGGCAGTTGATCAAGAAGCCACAAAAACAGATGCACGTCTTCAACTGTGTTTGACAGGAAACCGTTTAGCTCGCATTTAACAGAAGTGTGACCCAAACATGTCTTGAAAGCTGAAACCGTTAGAACAAAAGGAAGCGTGTGGACGGGTGTGATAAAGTCAAAGTGTGTCCATTCTGTTTGAGTTTGCATATTCAAATCTGCTTCAATAAAAAGCCACATGAGAGAAGAAATCTTTGGCTTTCACTCTGGGAACTAAATGTTCCTGGGCTTGTTGGTAGAAAAGGGGGTTGTGACGTTCTCCATTTTTAAGCCCATAGTAAGCCAAAGATGCAGATGCATTCCTTGCAGCATGCGCTTCGTCACTGATGAGATCCGAGCAACCCTGGATGGATGCATTAAATGTATTTTAAATGTTTGGATGGGGTGAAACTACGCACATGTGCACAAAACAGTGCAGGGCCACCCGAGGTTCATTGACTCTCACCCGACCAAGACAGTACAAAGTTCATCAATAAATAAGACCAATATGTACTTGATTTTTAAAAAAATAATATTTTGTGTTTTATCCACTAAAATTGATCAACCGCCATTGATGTTTTCGCCGCAGTGTGCATATTTTTTAGAGTCAGGCAGAATTCCATCCATAAAGAATTGCTTGAAAAAGATATAAAAACCAGTAAAATGTAAAATAATCAGTTCAAATTTTAGACTGGAAAAAACATGGAGTCGACCCCCCACTATGCATTCTTTTATGCACTGATTTCTAGTGATGGGTCCAACGACACCGAGGCGTCGATGCGCGCGCCGAGCTTCCAGGGCAAACCCCGTGTCGGTGCGCGTACTGTTTTGAGAAAGTCACGTGACCACTACCAGAATCGTGTCGACACAGCGGTCGCGCGCCAAACTGTGTTCATAAGGAAGCGCATCTGTCAACAGGATGGACGCTCAAAACAAGCATCGAGTTATTGGCGCGTTACTTTGCATTAAATATCCGCAAGATGGAAGACGTCACTGTTGATGCGCACTCAGAGGTGCAGCGCTATATGTCCGCAGGACACGTTGCACGTACGGAAGACTCGCTCTTATACTGGAAGTCCATGGAGGCAACGTTCCCTCACCGATTTATATTAGCCACACAGGCATTGTGCACACCGGCCTCTTCAGTGCCTTGTGAGAGGATTTTCTCAAAGGCGGGGGAAATTGCCTCAAAAAAAGAAAAGAAATAGACTGAATAACAAAACGCTGGAGAAACTAATTTTTTGGAATAAAAATCTTTAATTACAATGAGTCCATTGTCATTCACAACACTTTTACTTGGGCATTCAGACAGATGTTCCCTTAATTTATCAACTGCGTCTCGAATATCAAAGATTTTTTTTATGAAATTGCGTGTATGTAAAAATAATGTGAAAGCAAATGCCGAATCAGAATCAGAAATCCCTTTGTCATTGTGCTCAAGTGTGCAACGAGATTAGAGAGCTCCCCTCTCCAGTGCAATACAACAATAATTCAGTTAAATATATAAATTAGATAAGAGAATAATTAGTGTGATGGAAAGTAATACGAAATAGGATATATAAAAACACATCACGTCGCTAATCAATGGAATTGGATAAAATTAGTTTGACAGATCAGTGTCAGATGACCCTGTCAAATATTTCCTGCAAGTCCACCAGGTGTCAGTATTCAGCAACACAGTGTCAATACATTGTGTCACTGTGTCGAAACGATACAGGATGTCTCATCTACCCATCACTAGTATCTATAATTATCGTCGCCAGAAGACGAGAACGAAAAGCGCTGGTGGAGAGAACTCACACCAGGAAAATCAAAACGAGGAACAGAAAAAGCTTGCAACCCAAGAAAACCGAAAACGACGGAGTCCTTCCACAAAAGGGTAAGGTTAGATCCAATGCACGAAGCGAGAACAGAAAGCGAGCCGAAACGTAGCTGAAACATAGAACACATCAAAAACTTACAAAGACCATACACGGGGAAACTTGGGCGAAGACTGTAGCGAAGGCACATGGGCACGAGCAAATTCGGTCAATAATCCGACGCGAGTGTGTCCGCGTCGATGGCTTAAATAGTCCGTGACTCATTAACTTCATTGGTCGCAGCTGTGTGGCTCGTGAACGCTTCTCGCTCGCGGCCGAGTCCCAAAGAAGCGCGCCGTCGGGAACGCCCACTCAGCTGCAACAAATACACATGGATCGTGACAATGACACATCGGCTGGACAAATAATATCCAGAAACACACTTACGCACCACTGAGTGAGTGTTGGACGATATAGCTTCTCTTGAAAGGTCCGACTTGAAAATGTCCTTGCAAGTGGATCTGCAATTAAATCCACACTTTTCCCTCCTTCGGCCATTGTGTTTTAAAAAAAGCAAGAATATATTTTAGATTTTCGAACGGTCGCCAATTACGACTTTTGGGTGTGTTCATTCGGCATAGCGCCGCCCCCTCACGAGTGAGTATCCAATCACAAAACGCGTTCATCACCCTCAGCATAAGGCCAGCGAAAAGGCTCACTGTAACCAACTCGTGATCTGATTGGTTTTCGCAACTGTCTAACAAATATGAAAGCTCATTGACTTTGACAGAAGAGATGCCCGCACTGTAAATTATGGCAACGAGGCTCTTGTCTTATAACGCGTTTTAATGGCGTTACCACTCACCACAACTCCCCACTTGCATGAACAATCTCGCGAGACCCCCTGCGAGACAATTGTGACACTCAGTTACCGTAAAGGTGCAACACCGTCGCAAATACAAATTTAGTACTATTACATGACATCTCCCCTCTTTTGTGTTATTTTCAATAACATCAAGCAAGCATTAATTTCTCCAACTGGGCTGCAACATGCAAAAAAAAAATAAAGATGCCTCTCAGAAATGAACTTAACCTGAAATATGCAACAATCAAACAAATCCCAACAGCATGAGCAATTTTTCATTTTCATTTTTTCCATTTTTATTCCCCCCCCCCCCCCCCCCCAAAGACCATGAGTCTCAGTCTCACAGGTCAAGCCTGTCGACTGGTTTTCACACTCGTCCAGAACGGGTCAACACCCGAGTAGGTGGGGAAGTCGAGGATGTCGACTCGCTCCGGCATACAGAAACGGTGTCGTCTCTGCCGGTGTTGACAGGATGGATGTCCGTCAGCTTGTAGTCTTCGGACGCTGCTGGGACTGACTGGGGAACTGGCCCAGGTTTGAGGTGACGGCGGTTCCGCCTCAGTTTTGCTCCTTGTGGTGTCCGGATGATGAAGGACCTAGGTGTTGTACTCTCGCATGAAACCACAGCTGGCAAACACCATGACTTCTCGTGATCCAATTTGGAAAGCACTTGGTCACCTGGACGTAAAGAAGGCAAAGTTCTGGCTCCATGGCGACGGTTGAAGTAGTTAGTCTGTTTAGCCTTTTCCTTCTTATCTGTCTCCTCCACATCTGTCCTGCTGGGCCACTTAGGTTTGAGGTTCTCCTCCAGCGTTGGAAGTGTCGTTCTATTTTTCTCCCCATCAACAGCTCAGCTGGGCTGTAGCCTGTCATGGAACAGGGAGTAGCTCGATGACACATGAGCGCCATGACAGGGTCCTCCTGCTTCAGGATCCTCTTAGCTGTCTGCACTGCTCTTTCTGCATGTCCATTTCCTTGTGGATGATGAGGGCTGGACGTGTAGTGTTGGAAGTCGAGCTGTTTAGCGAACTCCTTGAATTCAGCACTTGTAAACTGGGGACCATTGTCGCTCACAATCTCACTTGGAATGCCAAATCTAGCGAAAACGGTTTTCAAACTTTTTATTAATTGTGCACTCGTTGTAGATGGCAGGTGTAATATTTCAATAAACCTTGAGTAGTAATCCGAGATTACAAGGTAGTTATGTTGTTTAAATTCACAGATGTCCATGGCTACTCTCTTCCAAGGTCGCTCCGGAAGCGGTGTGGATAGGAGTGGCTCCTTTTGTTGAGTTCTTCTCATTTCGTAGCACACTTGACATGATGCCACGAGCTTGCATATTTCTGATGAAAGTCCGGGCCACCACACGGATGAACCCGCTCTCTGTCTACATTTGATGAGGCCTTGATGTCCCTCATGAACTTTCTGAAGTACTTCCCCTCTCATTGATCGTGGCACAACAATCCTACATCCTCTCAGAATTAGGCCATCGTGCACTGACAGTTCTGATTTAACTTGAACATATGCTCTAGCAACTACTGGCACTTTACTGATGTGCTCAGGCCATCCTCTCTCTATTAGTCCTGCAACACATTGAAGTTCGGGGTCAGCGGCTGTCGCTACCCTAATTTCCTCCAACTTGCCTGTAGATGCAGGGATCCCTTCCACCACACTAGCCATATAACAGGCCACATCGCTATGCGTTTCGTTTACAGTGTTTGCGTTAGGTAGCGGGCTGCGTGACAGCGCGTCCGCAACAATCAGGGTTTTCCCAGGAGCATATTCTGCGATAGGGTTGAATCTCATTAGTCTCATGAGAAGACGCTGGCAACGTAAGGGTACATTGTCCAAACTTCGATTGTTGATGAGAGGTACAAGTGGTTTGTGATCAGTTACCAACTTGAACTGTTCCAGTCCGTTAAGGTATCTGTCGAACTTCTCGCACGCCCAGACACCAGCCAATGCTTCCTTTTCTATCTGTGCGTAGCGAGATTCTGCATCGCTTAGCCTTCGGGAGCAATAAGCTACAGGTTTCCAGTGATCTCCATGGAGTTGCAGTAACACACCACCCAGTCCATAACTGCTCGCATCAGCCGACACAGCAGTTGGCATCCCCACATTGTAGTAGGCAAGCACCGGTGCAGTTGTTAGCAATTCCTTAATGTTCTCAAAAGCTGCTTGTTGAGCGTGACTCCAAGTCCAGACGGCATCATTCCTCAGGAGCTCATGCATTGGCTGACCCACCGTTGAGAGGTTTGGAATATACCTTCCTAGGTAATTGACCATTCCCAATATCCTCTTCAGCTCTTTCAAATCACCTGGTGGCGACAACTGCCGTATAGCTTCCACCTTCTCTGGGTCTGGCCGGATGCCAGACCTGTCGATGAGGTGTCCAAGGAATCGCAGCTGGTTCTGTTTAATTGAACACTTATCTTTGTTGAGCTTCAGGCCAGCAGTCTGGATGCGTTGCATCACCTTCTCCAAGTTGTCGTCGTGCTCCTTCTCAGTAGCCCCGTACACCAGGATGTCATCCATGAAGACCTCAACCCCTTCAAGGCCCTGTAGAGTCTCCATCATCTTTCTCTGGAAGATCTCTGGTGTACTTGTTATTCCAAACGGGAGGCGTTTAAAGTTGAAGCAGCCAAAACGAGTGATAAATGTTGTGAGCCTACAGCAGTCTGGATGGAGGGGTATCTGGAAGAACCCGCTGGCTGCATCCAAGGAAGAAAAGACTGTAGCTCCGCTTAGTTTTGCTATGATGTCATCAGCTGTGGGCAAAATGTATCGTTCTCGTTTAACAGCCTCATTCAGCCTTTTGAGGTCGACACAGATGCGGGCTTTTCCTGTGCTTTTCTTCAGGACTGGCACCATGGGTGCACACCAGTCAGTGGGCTGCGTAACCCTCTCTATTATGCCATTTTATTCCATCCTCTATAACTCTTCTTTCACCTTTTGCAGCATGGACAGAGGAACACGTCGCGCTGTGTGTACGGCATATGGTTGAGCGTTGTCTTTTAATTGTATTCGCACAGGTTCAGACTGAGAAACAGTTTCTTTCCGAGAGCCATCTCCATTCTGAACTCTCACACACACACGAGAACACCCTTACCTTGCAGAACAGCATTGTGATGTGTTTTTATATACCCTATTCAGTACTGAATTCCTTTGCACTCTCTTATTTATTTATCTAATTTATATATTTGTCTGTATTATTGTTGTTTTGCACTGGAAAGGGGAGCCCTCTAATCTCGTTGCACACTTGAGTACAATGACAATAAAGGGATTTCTAATTCTAATTCTAATTTTCACAGACATTGGCCGGCTGAGGAGGTTATTCACCGTGCGACCACGAATAACATAAACTGCGAGAGGGTAGGTTTTGCCTTTATAGGTAACTGTGCTTTGGATCAGACCTAAGCACTGCAATTCACCACCTGGACTATCAAGTGGAATGTCAGCAGGCTGCAATTGTGTTTTGGGAGTGAGCGAACGGTAGGTCTGTTCGCAGATGACGTTCACATCTCTCCCTGTGTCAATTTTAAATTCTGCTGGGGTAGATCCCAGCAACAACTTCACGGCCCATTGCTGTGAAGTCCCATTTGCTTTTCTCACTGACCCAAGGAAATACGGTTGCTGTTGCTCCGGTTGCTCTGTAACTTCACTCACCGCCGCTTTTTTATTCCTACACACTCTGCTCCAATGTCACACTTTGTTGCACGAGTTACATGTAGATTTCTTAGCAGGAAACATTTCATCCTTATTTTTGCTTGGCTTTCCCACATTTTCCACATTGTCCATAACAGCTCTCCCTCTGCTTGAAGTGTTGCTTGGTACGCTTTTTAAATTTATTGGTCACCTCATGTACCATCCCAGCTGCTTCTCCTGGCATGCTAATTTGGGACGTTACCTCCTCACACTGCCTGACCGTCTCAATCGTCCGCGCCAGCGTTAGGTCGTTTATCAGCTGCAGTTTACGTGAAACCTCCTTGTCCAATATTCCCACGACGATCCTGTCGCGAATGTTCTCCTCTCGGGTCGCGCCGAAGTCACAATGTTCCGAGCGCTCGTACAACGCACGAATGAAAGTCTCCGCCTTCTCGCCCGGCCGTTGTGCGCGCTGGTGGAAGCATGCGCGTTCATGTATCACATTCCGTCGTGGCACGAAATAGTCATCGAACTTGCCGAGTACTCGGTCAAAGTCATTTCTGTGTCCATCTTCGTCGAATGTAAACGACTTGTAGATGTTCTCGGACTCGCTACCCATGGCGTATATCAGGCTGCTCACCTGCACCGCGCCCTCTTCTCTGTCAAGTTTCGTGGCGGTCCCGAATCTCACAAATCGCTGCTTCCAGTCCGGCCACTCTCGTGGCTTATCAAAGGGGAAACCCGTCGGGGGATTAAACTTGGCCATTGTTTCGAGTTCACTTCTGACACCATGTAAATGATGGCAACGAGGCTCTTGTCTTGTAACACGTTTTAATGGCGATACCACTCCAACAACTCCCCGCTTGCATGAACAATCTCGCGAGACCCCCTGCGCGACAACTGTGACACTCAGTGACCGTAAAGGTGCAACATAGTCGCAAATATAAATTTAGTACCATTTCATGACACGCACAATTGCATCTTAAGGCCTTGGAACGAATAATGCGCGCTCCCCATATTGTGAAACCTGCCCAGCAACACGAGCGAGCGGAATTCTGATTGGTTTCAAAACTCTCACCTAAAAATACAACGCTCAGCTATAATATGACATCAATGTGAAGATTCTGATCATTTTTTTTTATTGATTATGTTCGGCCAACAGAGAAGGCATTGAAGGCCCAACACTGAGTTACTTAATAGCCTAAATTAAACTTTACTTTCATCAATAGAGTTAAAGTTATGCTTTATTGTAGGATTTATGTAATTAATAGCCTTTGATGGACTTTAGTGTACTTAATGTAAACTGGTAACGCTGAAAAAACAAAACAGACAGCAATTCAAGTTTAAACCCATCTACGTGAAATGCGCTTTAGAAATAAAGTATATTTTTGCACACATTACGAGTTCCTCCAGATCGACGCTGACCTCAGTGATTAAGAGAGCCAATCAAAAATCGCAACCCAAAACACAAGCAAACAGGAAAAAGTGACAAACAAGAAAGCTGGCAAAGTGAAGAATGTGAAACAGGTGAGAAACCCAACAACATTTTATGTTTGTATTTCCATACGTTGTAACATAATTCTTCATTTCTACTTCTAACATAGCGCAACTGTTGTTTTTTGGGGGAACTTCTGGCATCAGCTAATTTGACACCAATACAATCTTTTTCCAACCACCAGAGTGTCTCAGAAGTTTTTTTTATATCACCACTCCAGCCTTGCCTGTCGACCTGTCCGGAGGGAAGCTGGGCCAGACCCGCACATCAACAACAATAATGTTAGCGCCATTTCACAAATGTTTATATTTTTGTGGATAATGATTGCAAATATTTGTTTTTTGCCATTTGTATGTTTGTGACAAGAAATTATACATTTCTTTGTCTTTTGTAATTATTTTGATTTGTGGAGTGAAATGTGTCAACGTTAGAGGGCGCAATTCTTTATTTACTGTTATGCACGAAGAAGAAAGTGTTTTTTGGTTGAAGAAGAAATAAAGATGATGGCGAAGGAGCAACACGGTCTTTTTGCCGTGCTTCGACCATCAGTGTTTGTTCACGCCTAAAAAGTTGTTTTTATTCGCCACCAAACGAAGAGGTTGAACAACGAAAATAAGAAGAAACTAATGGAATCTAAAATAACCTCTACACATAGCATTTCCATGAGCTGCCCTCACATTCACAGCACTTCATGGACAAATACGACGAAGCACATTCTCCACATGGGCTGTAGAGGGAAATATACCAAATTGGGCACTGGAGGACTCACAAAGACGCTATCAAAAGAAACACATTCCGAAAGACAGAACAATTGGAGATCGGAGCACATGCACATACGCATACACACACACAGACATATACATACACCTGCACATACACGTGCACATACACGCGCACACACCGACAAGATTACAAAAGAATGCCAGCGGAGAGAGAGACGGAGGGACTGCCCGCCGGAGAAGGCCAGCCTTGGCGTGCCAGTCTTGGGGACCAGACGGGAATCAACTTATCCAGACGATGACTAACCTGGGGAGGACCTTCCCTTGGACGTGGACCCGTGCCGTGGGAGGGAGTGAGGACAACCGATTCAACCTACATTACCTTTGACATATAAAACTCCTCTAAAAACTGAAGCTGGGCTGAAAGATGGCGCGCATTTTTCGACTGTGCTCGCCCGAGTGCAGTTTTCTCGTGAGATTCAGAAAAAGACGCCCAGATGTCTGTCTTTTTACTATTTCCTGAACTCCAGAAATTGAAGAAACTAAATATCGGAACTCTAATCAGTTGTTGAGTCTTTTTTTTTACCCTTTTCTTCTTGAGCACAAAAAAACGAACACGCATTGGAGTAAGTTTGGCTTTTAAAGGTTGATTTACTAACTACTTCTTATTTCCACGGTGACCCAACTCCAACAATAACATGACAAATATTTGTCATCTCATCAATATTTGCACAACAGAGTACTGAGTTTAGAGATCCTCACTATAATAGTTCTCAAAATTATATTTCTTGTCAATTTAGCTTAGTTAAGGGATATTTTATTGACAATCTAATATCAATCTACAAAGACAGAAAACAAATTGGTGGGGGGGGGGCGCGAATCTTTTTCTTCTTGGTAGGGGCGGGTGTGAAATAATTGAGAAGCACTGCTAGTATATGCAGACATTATATCCATACAATCTTGCAGCCCGATTTAACCACAGTATTGTTGCAAGTTCGGTAGGAGAAACGTAAACGTCCCACTGCTGTTCCAGCAGCGGCTTCTCGGGAAATAGGCGGAAGTGACGTCGGAGCTGACTCGCGAATGCGGCGTTAATTTAGTTATTTTGTTAATTTTTTTCAACAACCGAATTAAAATATTATATAAAATATATATCAAAACAGTACAGCCAGGGGTAAAAACAAACACAGAGGCAAAGAAATATATTTGAAAAATACGTGCTTAAAGCATGACGTCATAAGCAAGCGCGCAGCTTGCGAAGGGCCTCGACCACATCCACCGACCCGTCAACACCGGAACAAAAACACCCACCGCTAAATTCTTCTGATTTAGTGTGGAACTGACTGTAATTTTTTCACAGGATGTCCAGTGCTACTCTAAAGGACGACGACATAATTCATTAAGTCTTTGTGTCCCGATAACCTCATCTTCGCGCGTTGATGCTTTTCGGCCTCGTTAGCTTAGCTTGCTAGCTAGCTAGCTAGCCGCTAACGAAAAGAGGCACATGACTCATCGCCAAGCAGAGATCAAGTGCGGATTTTTTGGAATTATCATTTAAAAATGTGTGAAAGAACGACATCCAAGTACAAAGAGGAACTTTGTGGAATAAAAGAAGAGAACGAGCAACATCTTCAATCGCTGGGCGAAGTTTGCAACCAGCCTCGTGTTGTGCTACACAAAGCAGGTTTGTACCCGTCTGACTCTCATTTGCTTTGTAAAGAACGACTTTCTATCGTTAAAAATATGCATCACAACATTAAGTTGTTTGGGGAAATGCGTTCAAGGTTATTGCCGTTTTATTTTTAAATATTGACTTTTCCTTGCAGGTCTGCTGAACATTTGTTTATGCCAAATTAAATCAGTGCACAAAATAATTGCCAAAGAATAACCAATAGTGGGGGGGTGAACTCCATGTTTTTCCCAGTATAAAATTTGAACTGATTATTTAACATATTACATTTTCTGTTTTTTATATCTTGTTCAAGCAATTCCTTACGGAAGGAATTCTGCTTGAATCTAAAATATGTGCACACTGCGGCGAAAACATTAATGTCGGTTGATCAATTTTAGTGGATAAAACACAAAATAAGTTTTAAAAAAAAAAAAATCAAGTACGTATTGGTCTTATTTATTTATTTATTAACTTTGTACTGGCTTCGTCGGGTGTAATTCAAGTTTTGTGCACATGTGCGTAGATTCACCTCATCCAAACATTTAAAATACATTTAATGCATCCATCCAGGGTTGCACGGATCTCATCAGTGAACAAGCGCATGCTGCAAGGAATGCATCTGCATCTTTGGCTTACTGTGGGCTTAAAAAGGGAGTACGCCACAACCCCCTTTTCGACTAACAAGCCCAGGAACATTTAGTTCCTGGTAATTTATCCAAATGGCAATGATGATGTATCAGTGGGAGGTCTTGTGTTACTTTGTTACTCATTACTGACACCCTATGGCTGTTAAGCATCATTGCAGGTACAAAATAATTCAGTGAACTCATATTTTGGTGTATCTTAGTCTAATTTGAATACATATTGGATAACTTTAAAATATACAGTCATTATTCAAATATGTCAACATGAAAGTCAGAGTGAAAGTGTTGTTGCTTAATGCTTATGTGTAAGAACTTTTACTCTTCAAACGTAATTTTGTTTTAAAATTTATTTCAAAACAGAAATTTTATACAAATAAAAAGGGTAATGTCGGAACTTACTCGCAGGATAAATGTCATTTTGGGTAAAAAAAAACCAAACAAACGTAAATCATACAATAAATAGGGACTCTGATTCCAGGGCCCCTTTAATTCTTTTAGGGATCCAGATTATAATGAAAGCAAAAAGTACCCACGATGAAACTATCTCTAAATGCAAAATGAAATAATTGTAAACATATTTCGCTTGAAGGATTCCTATTTTATCAATGACATTATGTTGTGATGGCCCCCAGTGGCCTGCATCAATATGTTCGGGTCCCACAACAGGTGTTCCATCAGACGCACACGATTGTGTGTGCTAACTTCAGCTCGCTTCCAGAAACGTCTGTGACGATGTCAGGAATTAAATCGGGCATCAGCCGCAACGTGCTTCCTTTTTAAATGCTCTTTTATCACAGTTGTGCTGCTAAAGCAGGGATGTCCAAACTTTTTGCAAAGGGGTCCGGATTTGATGTTGTAAAATGTGGGAGGGCCGACCTCGGCTGACATTAACTACATAAAGAACAATATATTCAAACACATTTTAGCAAGTGATTCTGTGTTTCACATTTGCTTTTTTATTTTCATTTAAACCATCAAACATGTATTTTGGTTCATTTGAAACATGAACATCACATGCAATTGAATATTTGCTTAACTTTTTTTCTTAAACAGAAGTAATTATAGTCTTGAGTGCAAATAATATTTGAACATGAATTATATCATCATGGGAGTTCATTGTTCACAGAATTTTTGAATTACAGAAATGATTATCCACAAGTGCAAGGACTAATTTGATATATATGACTTATCATCAAATATAAATGTTGAATGAACATTTTATTCTGGAATGAAAACCGACAACTTGTCTAAATTTGTGACTGAACAAAACAAAATTAAGTCAGTTATTTAAATGACTTGCCTGCATTAATGTGACGGGTGATACTGAGATCTGGACTGCAGCACAAAGGCCAGGTCTGGCTCAAAGGCAGTGGTATTGATGCGCGAGGTGAGAGTCTGTGAGCCGTGTCCTCACGCGACTCTGATTTAAGTTCATCACCGAGAATGTCTTTTCACACAAATACGTCGACCCAAACAAGCTCAGCATTTTCCTAGCAAACTCTCGAATCTCTCGAAACCTGCCTTTATCCATCTGTCGGTAAAAGTTGTCGAGAGAAAGTTGCCGGTGCCGACTGCGGCTCTCGGGGTCACACTGCGGCTCAATGAGCTCCAGCTGGGCTGGAACATTCTTTGTGTCCACGGAGAAAGGTGATGAAAAAAGAGGATATGCTTCTCAATAGCTGCAAAATTCCGAAAGCGTCGTGTGAACTCTTCAGCCAAAGACTTCATATCTATTGCGTACTTTGTTTGTGCACTGATATTGCTCTCAATCAACTTTCCTTTTTTGTTTATTGTCGCCATTTTAGAAATTGGGGGTAAAGGTCACCCGGGGTGATGTCGCAGAGTGGTACTGCCTCTAGTGGGTAAATTAGGAACAGCAATTAAGAAGAGAGCGAACTAAGCACTGTATATGTGCGGGCCAGAATGTATTAATTTTATTACAGAGACTGCGGGCCAGATGAAGTTTGACCCCGGGCCGCATTTGGCCCCCGGGCCGGACTTTGGACATGTCTGTGCTAAAGGGAGGTTTACATCGTAGGACGTAATTCTGTGAAATGCCCCCATGGTCCGGTCCAAATCGGGGTCGCACGCATTGATTCGTGTTCGGCAGGCACAAGTCAAGGTAGCACTGTAGAAACAAAATAAGACAAAGTCGCCGCCTGAGCTTTGACTTGACCAAACCAAATTTGTCTTTTTGTGTCCTGCAGACGTCAGTGAAAACGATCTCCTTTCTGTGAAAGAGGAGCCAGACTTGACTCACATCAAAAAGGAGGAGGAGGAGGAGGAGATCAACAAGTCACCAGTGAACGTTGTCCATATAAAGACTGACGATGAAAACAAGGATGAGAGTGAGGACAAGAGAGGGGCGGAGCCTCCAAGCAGCAGCTCAAGTCATCACGTGACAACAGAAGGCCGGGAGGAAGGATACAACCTCTACGTGGTCTCCCGGACGAGTCGGCGGTCCCCCGTCGACGACGAATGTATCCTGCCGGCACCCATATT